>NC_060069.1:149363314-149667124 GCF_922984935.1 Meles meles
TCTCATTTTATTTTCTAAAAATCATCTTTTCCCTTTTCACATTATAGTGTTCTTTATATTCTAATTATTGTGCTATTATTTTGTCAAAGTCAAATGGTTCTTGTTGATTCTTGTCCTATTAAAACTCTTCTGAAAATCTTCCATTTCATTTGCTTCGTTTTTCTTCTATGTTAGTTTCTTTATTAATTACATATTATATTTTCTTTCTCCTCCAATTTGTCCATAGTTTCTTTTCACTATTCTCACACCATTTATTACTTTTATTGTTGGCCATGGTTCTTTACTCCTCTAACCAGCACATTCTTTTCTTTCTTTAAGATACTGATACCATTGGATGTTAGATGACTCTGAGGAGAAAAGGGAGGCATAAGTGTATATTCTTTCTCACCCACTTGAAACTTTAATTTTTGCACTTTTTGCTGATTTGATAGTGCAACAAGTGATAGTTACTTGTACAGAGTCTGCATAGTGATTCTCACTGGTACCCAAATTTGGACTAGACTTTGTGTGTAGCCAAGCTTTAATTTATTACCCCATTCATCACTACCAAAAGCTATGTTGTTTACACCTTTTGGTTTTCTTTACTGCCTCTCCAGTCAGAAGAGGAAGAAGATAAGCAATCTACTCTACTTCTTTTCAAATTGAGTGCATGTTAGTGAGAATTCTCAGGATTTTGTTAACGAATATATGTGGGTTCTGGGGAATGGGTAGGAGTGAAATTAGGAGCTATGCCATACTCTTCTCTGTGAGACATATCTGCTTTTTGAAATTAGGAGCTATGCCATACTCTTCTCTGTGAGACATATCTGCTTTTTGAAATTCTGTTTATTAAAGTTAATGATACCAGGTCATATTCCTTAATCTGCTGGTAAATTTTTTCTTTATAGCTTCAGAAATAGTTAGTATTTCTTACTAGATACTAGGTGAAAGTTATTGTAAAGCAGTTTCATTTCTCCCCTTACACAGTAATTTCTTTTTTATGAAACAAAAGAAAACGAAACAAAACAAAACCAAATTAAAAAAAAAAAACCCAAAACGCTTATCTCTGAGTGTGTCTGTGTGTGTGTGTGTATGAGAGAGAGAGAAAGAGAGAGAGAAAAAGAGAGAGAGAGAGAGAGAGAGAGGAACAAAAGAATATTCTGGAATGTTTTTGAGATAATTTCCAGTTCAGAAGTTATTCTCCTGTTTCCAAAAGTCGGGGCCTCGGAATATGTCCAAGACTGTACTCACAAAGGCAGTGGGAAAAGGAGAAAAGCAATTTTTAGGGCTTCTGTCAGATTTGTAATTTGTAAAGTTCAAGCGTCGGTACATATTTGTATAGTTGCTGCAACTATAGACAGAGGATATTACAAATTCTATTTTAAGAGCTTAACTTTGGGGTATTTTCAAATAGAGATTTAAAAAAAAAACTCTGAAATTCAGGTAAAACTGACATTGGAGAACGAATTGGCTAATATTTGAGTGGGAAAAAAAACCAACATTTCAAATTTGTAAATCAGTGCATGGTTGACCACTGTGACTTGGGAGGTGATCCTGAAGGAATCAAAGGGTAACATAGAACCCAGATAAAATCAGAGGAAAATCACATGGTGTAGACCCAATAGGCATTTAGGAATAAGATTCTGATAGTCCAGGAAAGTGACTCCTTTTAAAGAATGGGGTTCAGGGGTGCCTGGGTGGCTCAGTTGGTTAAGCGGCTGCCTTCGGCTCAGGTCATGATTCCAGGGTCCTGGGATCGAGCCCCGCATCAGGCTCCCTGGAAGCAGGAGAGCCTGCTTTTCTCTTGCTTCCTCTGCCTGCTGTTCTACTTACTTGTGCTCTCTCTCTGTCAAATAAATAAATAAATTAAAAAAAAAAGAAGAATGGGGTTCAATCAAATCCAGTTCTCATGGCAGCCTGCATCTTTAGTGAAATTTTTAGAATAAATACATGCCCTTCTTATCTCTGTTTCATACTTTATGCCAGAGGATGCTTGGCTACTCAATGCAGAAACCGTATTGGTAAACATTTCTGTCAGTTCTTTTATTGTGTCCTATAAAGTATGTTTAAAAATTCTATTTTATAGATGAGGAAGCAGAAATGAAGTGTCTTTCAGTGTGTGTATTTTTAATTTTAGCACCAAGAAATTTTAAGTTAGAATGCAGTGAGATTGACTTTTATCTTTTGGTGTACAGTTCTATGAGTTTTCATACGGATCTAGATTCAGGTAACCCCTACAACAGTAAAGACACAGAACAGTTCTCTTACCCCCTAACATTCCTTTGTCCTGTGCTTTTGCAGCCACAACCTGCCCTCACTCTCCTAATCTCTGACAACCATGAATCTCTTCTCAGGGGTGATAGTATAATCTTTCTGAGAAATAGAACCTTACACCAGGTAACCTTTTGGGACTGGCTTCTTTTACTTGGTGTATCCTGCCTCTGACATTCATCCAAGTTCTTGCATGTACTGATGACTCACTGTTTTGTCTCTTTGTGTTTGTTCAACCATAGTTTGATGAACCACTGAACAACATTTGGGTTCTTTCTGGTTTGGGGTAAATATGGATACAGCAGCTTTAAACATCCATGTAAGGATTTTTTTTTAAAAATATTTAATTTATTTATTTTTTCAGCGTAACAGTATTCATTGTTTTTGCACAACACCCAGTGCTCCATGCAAAACGTGCCCTCCCTATTACCCACCACCTGTTCCCCCAACCTCCCACCCCTGACCCTTCAAAACCCTCAGGTTGTTTCTCAGAGTCCATAGTCTCTTATGGTTCGCCTCCCCTTCCAATTTTTTTTTTTATAAACATATAATGTATTTTTATCCCCAGGGGTACAGGTCTGTGAATCACCAGGTTTACACACTTCACAGCACTCACGATAGCACATACCCTCCCCAATAACCCCCTCCCCCTCTCCCATGTAAGGATTTTTGAGTGAACATAATGTTTCATTTCTGTGGGGCAAATACCTAGGAATGGGATTGCCAGGTGGTATGGTAAATGTATGTTTCATTTTATTTATTTATTTTTTAAGATTTTATTTATTTATTTGACAGACAGAGATCACAAGTAGACAAAGAGTCAGGCAGAGAGAGAGAGAGAGGAGGAAGCAGGCTCCCTGCTGAACAGAGAACCCGATGTGGGCTCCATCCCAGGACCCTGGGATCATGACCTGAGCTGAAGGCAGAGGCTTAACCCACTGAGCCACCCAGGCACCCCAGTATGTTTCATTTTAGAAAGAAAAAACTGTCAAAATATTTTCCACAGTGTCTACATTTTGGGTTCCACCAGAGATGTGAAAGTCCCAGGTGCTCTGCCTCCGAGCCAGGACTTGGTATTGTCAGTGTTTTTTATTTTAGCCACTCTAATCAGTGTGTTTTAAGCCTGGTTTTAATTTGTATTTCTCTAATGGCAAGTAATTTTGAACTTCCTTTCATGTGTTTACTTGACATCCTCTTCTCTTTGATGAGATGTGTGTCTTTTGCCTATTTTTGAATTGAGTTGTTTGATTTACTACTGTTGAAATTTGAGAGATTCTTATTCTGGATCTAAGTACGATGTCCAATATATGGTTTTCAAGTATTTTTTCTCAGTCAATAGCTTACCTTTTCATTCTTTTAATGATATCTTCCACAGAATAAAAGGTTTTAATTTTGATATAGTCCAATTTATTATTTTTTTTCTCTAACAATGTGCTTTTGTTGTCAGGTCCAAGAATGTGTCTATTCTTGATACTGAAGATTCTCTTACGCTTTCATATGAAAGTTATATAGCTGTATGTTTTACATTTATTTTTATTTTTATATCAGAGTTGCTTTATTTGTTTCATTCTTTAATTTAAATTCAATTAATTAACATATAGGGTATTATTAGTTTCAGAGGTAGGGTTCAGTGATTCATCAGTCTTATATAATACCCAGTGCTCACTACACCCAGTGCCCTCCTTACTGCCCATCACCCAGTTACCGCATTCCTTCCTGCCCTCCTCCAGCAACCCTCAGTTTGTTTCTTATGATTTAGAGTCTCTTATAGTTCATGTCCCCCTCTGATTTAGTTGTTTTATTTTTCCTCTCTTCCCCCATGATCCTCTGTTTTGTTTCTTAAATTCCACAAGTGAGATCAGATGATAATTGTCTTTCTCTGACTGACTTATTTTGCTTAGTATAATACCTTCCAGTTCTAGCCATGTCTTTGCAAGATGTTCATTTTTTTTTTTTGCATATAAATGTCCAGTTACTCCAAAACCATTCATTTGAAAAGACTACCTTTTTCATTTAATTTTCTTTGGAATGTTGTTGTCAAAACTAATCGGTCATATTTGTGTAGGTCTGATTTTGGACCCTCTATTCAATCCACCCATTGTTATGTCTAAACTTTTACTAGTACCACATTGTCTTGATTACTTTAACTTCACAATAAATTCTTGAAAAAGATAGTGTGACTCTTCCATCTTTATTCTTCTTTTTCAAAATTGTTTTAGTTATTCCAGTTTGGTATTCCATAACAATTTTAAAATCAGTTTGTGTATATTTACAAAAATCTTGCTGGATTTTGAGGTGTTATTGGACCTATTGATCAATTAGGGAGAATTTACTTCCTCACAGTATTAATCTTTCAATGCATACATGTTGTATGTCTTTCTATTTATTTAGGTCTTTGATTACTTTTGTCAATATTTTGTAGTTTTCAGCATATAGATCCTGTATGTTTTGTTAAATCTATACCTAAGTGCTTTATATTTTTTTAGAACTAATATAAGTGGTATTATGATTTTCATTTTTTTCTTTTTCTTTTCTTTTTTTTTCTGAGACGATGTGAGTGGGGAGGGAGGGGCAGAGGGAGAGGGGGAGAAAGACTCTTAAGCAAGCTCTGCTTGGTATGGAGCCTGACACAGGGTTGGATCCCTTGACCCTAAGATCATGACCTGAAACAAAATCAAGAGTCGTATGCTCAACTGACTGAGTCAACCAGGCACCCCTTAATTTTTGTTTTTAATTGTTTATTATTAGCAGGTAGACATACAATTGATTTTTCTGTGGTGACCTTGTAATCATGTGACCATGACACTGGGAGGTTTTTTATTTTTGTTTTTCTTTCTTTTTTGTAGAAACCTTGGGATTTTCTATGTAGATAATCATACTGCTAATAGGGACACTTACAATTATTTTTTTCTATCTGTATGCCTTTTATTTCTGTTTCTTACCTTAAGGTACTGGCTAAGACCTCTGGTATGATGAGGAATAGGAATGATGCAAGTGAATATCCTTAGTTTGTTCCTAATCTTTGAAGGAAAACAGTCAGTCTCTTGTCATTAAGTATGAAAGTTATCTGAAGGTTTTTTTTTTTTAATTCCTTTTATTGGATTTAGGAAGTTTACTTCTATTCTTAGTTTTTAGAGGGTTTTGTTTTTGTTTTCAATCAGGAATGGATGTTGAATTTTGTCAAATGCCTTTCTGCATCAGTTGATGTTGTCATGTAGTTTCTCTTCTGTCAGCACTCAATATGATGGATTGCATTGATTGGCCCAGATTTTCATTTCCAGGACCCAACTTGGTCATATTGTATAATTATTGTATAATTATTTTATATATAGCTGGATTTTAGATTTTAATATTTTGTTATTTTTTTGTTTACTTGCATATTTTCATTTAATTCTTACAGTAACATTGCGAATTAAGATGTATTCTCAAATCATAGACATAGTGAGGATTGGGAGTGTTGGTAATTTGTCCAAAGTTACACGGTGAATAAGTTTGATAAATGGATTTCTGAATCCAAAATTATTCTCCTTCCACTCTATCACCAAGCATGGGATTTGGAAAAAGAGTAAGAGGGCCTCAAGAGATCTCAACTGTGGTCATGCCTTCAGGATTCGATAAATTACTTCTCAGAGTGTAAAGGTCTTCTAGATTTGTTGTCAGAGACAGTAGAGAATTAGAGAGGAGAAGGAATCCTGACAATGTGCGAATATTTAAAAAATAGATTTGAGAAATTCTAGAATCCTTTATTCGATAAGTGGCTGATGAACACTTGGAACAGAAGATGATAATCAATAGGGACTGACATACGCTTACTAAGAAAAGTTCTAAATAAACTCTTATTTTCTTTGATCATAAATTTCCTGGATTGCATGATCACCATGGAGTAGCAGACAAAGCATATATCTTATTAGCTCTGGGAACCCCGGTTGTCATCATTGGACTGAAATCCACATGGGAGAAGATTAAATAAGAAACTACTCCAAATTAAAACTAACTTGTATAGCCAATAAGGACTAGCTTAATATTACCTAGAATAATTACCAACTCTCCAGTCAAGTCCATGAAGACTTCATCTTCCATGACCCAGGCAGGTGTCCTCCCTGTCTGTGATCATTGTGTCTATTGCATTCTATAATAAATTTCCACAATGTGCTTTTTTCCACACATCCTAGATTATTCCACAATATTCCTAGGGAAGTTGAAGAGCCACATTTCCTAGACATATGCGAGTTTTCTAAGGGGATAAGGATTTCTGCATTCTCATGACCATCGGCACATGATTTGGTAGAGTAGCCTCTCATCAGAGCCCTGAGGTTTCTTTATAGACTGTTTCTGCTGTTGTTTTGTGATTGGTTCCTCTTTTGGCTTTTTTTTTTTTAAATCAGTTAGCTATCTGTGCAGTTCTTCTTTTTCTTTTTTTTTTTTTTCTATAGAAGTAACTATAAATAGCACAAATAACCAACCCCTTCAATCTTTATTATTGTCTTGCTTTGGATAAAGCCTATCGAAATAATCTTTTGAACAAGGTAGAGGCATGTGGGATGGCTGATACTACAAACAGATGACTTTTCAGGTAGCTGGACAATCAGATGATAGGATATAAATCAAAGGAGGTCAACCTGGAAGGAAATTTCTCCAGGCATCCATGCATACCACAGTTCATGCATGCCATATATTAATTATATAATTAATATATTAATTATTATACAATAATTAAAACAAAACCACAGTTTTTGTTCTTGGAGTTTTCCTGTGATTTTTTTTTTTTTTTTTTGGTAAGTTCTACACCCATCATGGAGGCTTGCTTGAACACATGACCCTGAAATCAAGACTTGAACTGAGACCAAGAGTCAGACGCTTAACTTACTGAGCCACCCAGGTACCCCTCCTGTGAAAATTTTATCAGTGGCTTAGGCATAAACATAAAAGCCATGTTTATCACACTTACAAGCCTACAGTTTATAAAGCTAGGGTAAAAGATGAAAGATCTCTCCAGGCTGGACCACTGGCTCTGAAATGACATGAAATATGTGAGTCCCTATTGTCAACTTCAAAACGTCAATTTTACAATGATAAGATATAACATACAAACCTTTCTGACAGCATTTTTTTAAAATATTTTATTTATTTGACAGAGAGAAATCACAACTAGGCAGAGAGGCAGGCAGAGAGAGAGGAGGAAGCAGGCTCCCTGCCAAGCAGAGAGCCCAATGCAGGGCTCGATCCCAGGACACTGGGATCATGACCTGAGCCAAAGGCAGAGGCTTTAACCCACTGAGCCACCCAGGCACCCCCTGACAGAAGTTTTTGTGATGATGAAAATAAAACCTGAACAAATCAATTAACTATGAATTTGCAGCAAAACCAAAATACTACATGGCTGCCAAAAAATTAACACAGTCTAATACGTCAGATGCTGCCTGTAAGATCTGAGTTCTAAACTCCATGTTTTATATCCCTTTGTATCCCCTGTGTCTTGCACTTAATAGATTCTCAGTGATTGTTTACTAACAGCTATGATAGTCAAGATGTAGCTGGAGTATTGTACTGAAATTTCACTGTCATGTTTTAAGGGGCAGTTGTTAAGTTGGAGTGCACATAAATAATGGTGGTTCAACAGAGAGGGTCTGAAAACTACATTCTCAGACAGCCAGTGGAAAAATTAAGAGTGTGCAGAAGAGATGATTAATGAGAGACAGGCTAATTATTTTGGTCTAGATTCATTTTATCCTGTCCCAAGGGAAGAACTTGATCGATCCTGTGGGGAGGTAGCTGTAAACTCAAAATTAAGAAGAATGTTCTATAATTAATGGAGACAGTGGTGTGGACTATTGAGTGAGCATCTGTTAGGAATATTGCCAAGGGAATTCTTGCCTATGAATATGGTATGGTGATTTAGCTTGAATGGCCTTTCCAACTCAAAGATTTTATGTAGTAAGTAGCAGTAATATTTGGTTAAATTTTTTGGAAAATGATAATAAATGTGTGTGATATATGCATTTTTCCATTTCAAGATTTGGACAGTTAACTGACTGAGGCACCCAGTTGTCCCAAAGACCTTTCCTTTTTAATGATGTAGCCAAGAAATGGGATTTTGACTTTTTTTTTATTAGATTACAATTTTATTTTTTCAATTTGTTGTGGTTAGATATCACTGGACATTTGTGTTAGGCATATCCATTATTTAGTCAAAATGTAGCTATCTCTCTGTTGGTTTTTTAAGTCCTTAATTTTTCTGAATTTAAGAAGTCATTTTACAGCTTTGTTCCACATTCAGGTCATTGTAATTATTTACAAAGCCGATAATAATATGTTTCAGTTTCATTTATTCTGCATATTATCCCCATAGTTAAATAAACAGCAAACATTAAATTTTTAAATGTTAATTTTTATTATATAGTGACTCAAATACCCCAATAATGAAAAGTTAAGTCAAACCAATTGCATGCCCTCAAAATAGTTCAGCGTAACCCCAATTTCCATTTGCTAACAACACAAGTCAGCATTTTGTTATTCAGTGGATTTATCACCACATTCTTAACATTATTTTACCCTGGATCCCTGGAACACTGTTTTCTGGTTCTGCTCTCCAACTTCTTCACAGAGGCCTCTCCCTCATTTTCATCTTAATTATGGCACTACTTGAACAAAGTCCTTGTCATTGTCTTGTTTCTTTAGGATTTTCTAATTTAAGGTCTCATCTATTTCCATGCTTTACACTCTGGAGCCCCATTTTTCCTACTACCTGCCATGCCTTGGCTCTTCAGCTCCTACTTAGGACTCTCCGTAGGACTACAGATCTAAGATCCATCCCAAACAATTTTTGTTTTTCCCTCAAAACAAAACTTTGGGCTTGTATCTGTTTTTGCCAGTAATAGAACCTTACTCTCAGCCATTAAAGCTCAGAATATATCACACTCTTTGCTTCTTGCTTGCAGAGGTAGTGTCTCATCATTGGATGATGGGGAGGAGCACAATTTCTGACTCAGGCTAACTAGGTCCAAACCCAATCCCTTCCCACTTCCGGTTGCAAACCTGAACTAATTGTTCAGCCTTTTGAGGCCTCCTTTTCCCCATCTGTCAAATAGAAATGATAGGAACAATCTGTAGATGTTGATGTCCACATAGCTGGAGCAACTATTATGGATTTGATAGCCCAAACTTCCAGGCTGACCAGGTCATTATTATGGTTATTCAGACATGTCTCCCATGAAATGTGGATATCAACAAAACATTAAGTAAGAGAGAGATATTATATTTAGTTTTCAAGTCACTCCCTAGTGGTAAAATTTTAATATACTAATAATATTCACTGGGATATGTGAATATATTAAAGTGTGGAAAATTTAAATATACTGTATTAGCTTACCAGGGCTGCTGTAACAAAAGTATAAAAGACTGGGTACTTTAAACAATAGAAATTTATGCCTCACAGTTCTGGGGACCAGAAGTCAAGATCAAGGTGTTGGAAGGTTTGGTTTTTATTCAGGCCTCTCTTTTTTGGCTCATGGATGGTCATCTTCTCCCTGTGTCCTCACATTGTCTTCCCTCTGAGTATATCTGTGTCCTAATCTCTTCTTATAAGGACACCAGACATACTGGATTATGACCCACTCTAACAATCTCATTTTATCTTAATCACCTCTTTAAAAATCTTACCTCCCCCAATCACATTCTGAGGTACTGGGGATAAAGTCCTCAGCATACAAATTTGGGGGATGGGTGTGGGGAGACACAATTCAGCCCACAGCATACACCTACTTGAGGCCTTAATGGGTGAAAAAATGAGTAGAGTTTTAAATTTGTCTCTTCTGCGCTTTCCCATGAGGTAATATAAATTAACCTGGGGAATCTAGGTGGTTTTTAAAGCAGTTAATTTTGTGGTGTTTCATTGCTACTCCTGAGTGGAGGGAAATGAAACTCAAGCTGACCTATTTGGTTTCTCTGACACCAGCTTTGCTCACTCTTCTTGGGGAAGGGTGATTTTGAAACTACAGACTAGAAAGGTTTTTGGACTGTGTGAGTCATGCTCTCCCTGTGACCCTTACCATGCTGGGTGATCAGGGTTTGGCTATAAAGTTACTGCTCTGGGCAAAGAACAAATTTCCATTCTGATATTAGTCCTAAGACCAATATCACTCTGATATACCATGTATTATTGTGTGAAGCTTAAAAATCAATCCACTTAATATTTTGTCTTCTGTAGGTAGAGTTTAGCTCCTTTACAGATCAGGTTCGCGTTCTTGGGTAGGGACCCAAGGTAGGGGGAGTAGGAGGCTGGAGGGAGTCAGAGGGAGTTTGCTTCTAACATGAGTATGGGCTCAAGTGCCCTCTTGTGTCTGCTTTGTCTTACTTTGCAGAGGAAGAGCCCAAGTTACATGGAATCCCATTGCCCATCTAATTCCTTTTCCTCTTGATTTTCAGACAGGTTTTAATCCCGATTAGATAAACTGGTGATAGAATCATTTTCAGTAGGGTTTGGTTCATCTTGATGATTCTTTGATACCTTTAACTCACACAGTTGTTTGAGTTGTGTCACAGCTCAGTCAGCCCTGAAAGCTATTCTGAGGAGGTCAGGGTTATTATGTGGTTTATGCAAAGAGAAACTCTGGGCATTGTCTGCTCCAAGTAGCAAAAACAGGTACTGTCAGAAGAGACAAAGCAAATCTACCAAGTGCTGGAGAAGCATTTCCTCCTGAGATGTTCATTACTTTGTGAAGCCCAAGTGCAGCAGGGGGATCATGGGAAGAATATCTTCCAGTGGAGCCTGATAGTATTTGCAGAACGAGTCAAGTTGCTCTTCTGATAGTTGAAGATGTCTGTTGACGATGTCATGTATTCTATTTTGCTGAGTAGGTATTTAGGATCTGCTTTGGGAGGAAATGAAAGTATGACAACTGGCAAGGGGGAAGGAAATTACAGAAATTTGCCTTTTCTGTATATTAAGATCTTTATGTCAATCTAGTGTTTTGAAACAATGTCCAGGCTACCTACAAGCATTTTAAATGAGTGCTTTGCTCTGTTTCTTTAGCTGTACCCACCTGACCAAGTTCTTTATTTTCATTATTTGTCAGAAGTGTTTTCGTTAAGCACTTCCCTCCTCTTCCTTCCTCTTCTGAGCCCCTCCCACTCCACCCACCTGCCTTCTCTATCCCCCGTCCCAAAGGGAGAGTGATGCATCTTACTCATGCTTTACACAGTTCTCTTTGGGGAGGATCCTTACCACTGACAATCAGGTTGACTTGTGAAATTTTCCAAAGATGACGTTTCAATGGTTGTGGAGATCACATGGTTTGATTTCCCCCTCCCCCCACACATGCAGATAATATCTACACAATGGTATCTTATACCTCTATTATGTGTGGAAGCCTTGAGCAGACGTGTCCTGGGCTGATCACTCGCTAATTGCCTCAAGATTCAGAAGGCCTTGCTGTTGTAGTCACATCTTCTGTCTGCTGACTTGGACTAGATGTTAGAGGTTCCTGCCCGACCCTTATATTTATTCCAGAACAGGCCAGTGTAGAGACTAAGGAAGGGCTCTCACCAGCAGATGGAAAATTCAGCCCCCAGCCCTGCCCAGCGTCTGCCATTTGCTCACTGGCTGTGGTGGCCTCAGGTGGGTCATTTAACCTCTCTGGACTTAGTTTCCTTATCTATAAAAGAAACACACTGACCTGATAGGGAAATCTGGTTCTAACATCCCTTCCAGCTACGGCTGCTCTGTGGTAACACATCCCTGGACAATCATTTTTTATGAGTTCCTTCTGCTCACCCTTTTCCCCAGACTCCTAAGTCCTAGCATGTGACTCATCCCCTCTAGTTGGTCTAGCCAAAGAGTGAATCTGCTTTGCTTTTAAGCTTCCGAAGAATAATTTGTTCCAGGGACAGCAGACATCATCTGTGATTGCACCAGTCAACTTGCTGCTAGCTGTCTTCATGAGGCCCAGGCCTCATCACCAAGCTGAGCTTGCCAGGGATTAGGGCGTAGCTCCCACATGCTTGAGGTCTGCTTCCCAGCCCTGTCTGTCCTTGCTGGATGAGGCAGCAGCATTCTAGGAACACATGCCCTCTACTCAGCCTGCTTTCCTGCCATCCAACTCATTTTCTGAATTTCACTGTATTTTCCTCCCTGCCAGTCCTGGCAAGACTGAATTTGCTAGGTCCTGCAAGTCCCTGTGGGCCTGTCCAGGTGGTTAGGACTTTGGTTGCTCTTGGCTTCTTCCCTAAAAATTTTTAAATGCTTTTAATTGATTTGAAAAACATGCTAACGTTGAGTTTTAAAGTATTTGTAATTGTACCCCAAGGCCACTGGCTGAGCAGTGGAGTTGTCAAACAGCCCATAAGTAAATAACTTAAAAGGAAGAAGTGGAGTCATGAAGGCAGTTGCCTAACTGGGAGCCCAAAGAAGCAGTTTCTCTCTAATAACCCTCCCGGTGTGCATTAATTCCACAGTCTCTAGGAAGGGAGGACGAGTTACCTTGCTTTGGATTCCAAGAAATGGGTTGCAGTGGGACAGATATAAACCCGTGCTTACCAACTCCTTCAAGGCTGAGTTATGTTATGGGCATTCCCAGAATTGTAAAATGGTTAATAATGACTCCCTAGGATAATGACGACTTGTAGCAGCCCAGTTCTTGCAAGATGGCACAATTGCTCTTTATCCCTGGTACGTCTGACTACAGATAACATAGACCTTGAACTAATCCTAGCTAATCTCTGGCTCATGTTTAGATTAAAATCCAAACCCCTCAAGCAATGGAATGCCCTTAGAGATGGAATGCTTACCCCAATGCAGTTGTATTACTACTTTGTGGTATCATATGTATTAGTCAGCTTAGCTGGAGTAACACACAATCTCCAAATCTCAGGGGCTCACACCAACAGATTTTCATTTCCCACTAGCATGGCATGGTGGTAGCTGTGAGTTGGTTCTACGATTCTGCTCCAAATGTCTCCTCTTTTTAGGGATCAGCAAAAGAGCAGCACTTAGTTGAAGTGTGCTGTTTTTGTGGCAGAGAGAAAAGAGAGAATTGGCTGAAATATGTGGTTCTTCTAAGTGTTTCCTTGGAACTGGGAAACTAGCACCTCTGCTTGCATTTCATTTGCTCAGACAAAAGTCATAAGCCAAGCCTGATAATGTGGCAGAGCAGTATACTCCACCCACAGAGAAGCACTACAAGTCACCTGGAAATGGGCGAGGATGTGCAATCACCTTACAGGGAAGAGAGCCAATGTGGGAAACAATAACATAATCCATCATATTGGGCTGACATGCCAGACATGTAACTTCGTGAGAAAGGCAAGGCTTTCAACAGAAGTCTCAGACTATAAATCTACCTTTCCTATCCTTGGCTCTCAAATGAAGGAGACAGAGAAGATCTCTTTGATTTTCAAACTTGGGAAGCCTTATACCAATGTTCCTTTTGTGAGATGAAGTTTGGCTTTGATCTCACTCCCTCAAGATTCACTGATTTCCCACCTGACTGTCTCCTTTCCTGCGTGTTGCTTCCATTGGTTTGATTTCATTTGGTGGCTTTGGTGTTAGTATAAGTCTGCTTTGCTCTTCTTCAGGCTGACTCCGAAACAGTGCTCTTACAGCTGCAAAATCACCATGATTGGGAGCGAGGCCAGAAGATGCAGGAATCAGCACAGGCAGAGACCAGAATGTCTTAGCTCTGAGATGGGTTCAACAAGATGACAGAAGAGTGAGACACAGAAACATGCATAAATCTCTCTATTTTAACCGACTGATCCGTTACTTAATTAATTTTTTAAAAAGATACTACATATTTATTTGACAGAAAGAGTGAGCACAGGGAGGGGGAGCGGCAGGCAGAAGGAGAGGGAGAAGCAGGCTTCATGCAGAGTGGGGAGCCAAATGTGGGGCTGAATCCTGGGACTCTGGCATCATGACCTGAGCCAAAGGCAGACACTTAACTGACTGAGCCACCCAGGTGCCCTGGTTCACTGGTTAATTATTAAAATACCAAGGGAAGGGGCACTTGAGTGGTTCAGTTGGTTAAGTGTCCAACTCCTGATCTCAGCCTGAGTTTTGATCTCGGGTCTTGGTTTGAAGCTGTGTTGGGCCCAGCACTGGGCTCCACACAGGTCCTGGAGAACACTTAAAAAAAAAAAAAAAGAAAAGAAAAAGAAAAAGAGAGAAAAAATACCAAGGGAAAAATAAAGGAAAGTGAAAAGCAATTTTCATATCCCTGCAAGCAAAATGTGAAAAATAATAGCTGCCTCTTACTGATATTTTCCTGTATGCCAACCCCTGTACCAAGGCCTCTGCAGACATGAGAAGTGGGACTGTACCCTCTGCGTTGGAGATGTGGGGCTGAGGCCCAGAGAGAGTTACTACTTGCCCCGTGCCCCACAGTCGGCCCAAGGTGAAACTCAGATGAGAACAATGGTTATCTGATTGTATAGTTCATGTTTGTAAAGAAGATATTGTTAAATAAAATGGTTCTACTTAATGTACCAAGGAGATTGATTGAGCACAAAATTCCCTTTCGTGAGAGTCAGTGAGCTGCCTTGGGGACTCTTGATGGGTTGGCATTTTGGCAGTCAGGTTGCTTGGGTTCTGTGCCCATAACTCTAGTTCTAGCTCTTCCACCATCCATACATGAACACAGTTTTTTTACTTTGTAATTTTTTTTTTTTCTGGTGCCCTGATCATATACTTCCCACTCCTCCTCAACCTAAGCCTTTCCAGAAAGTGTGACAGGCGGGTGGAGTTTCCACCTCTAGCTGCAGAGCACTGGTTATGGATAGCACTGAAACCTACAGCTTGATTGGACTGTCTCCTCAGAATTCCCAGTATTTTCCATTTTTCTCAGTTTCTCCATGAATCATCATGTCCCTTAGTGCCTTTCTTCCACCTGACCAACGAAAGGAGTAGTCTCTTAGAATTAGGGTCATACGAAATAAATTTATTGATAATGACATACTTACAATGAAGACGTTTTCCTCTAAAAATTACGCTAGCACTCTTTATATAATTATGATGTATTTGTTCTTCAGTTGTTTATATCTTCTTTTTGAAAAAAAAATACACAGTGTGTGAGAGGTTGGCAAGATCTATCCAGAAGCAAGGAAAATTTATTTTAAGTGCTGCAATTATGTCAATTATATCATGAAATCATGAATTGTGGCTCTCTGTCAAAACGTGTTGTATTTCCTCAGATGTGCAAAAGATGATGAATTCCCAAGATAACTCACTGAGGTGTCTTTGTTAGGCTGACATATTTGATATTGTTCCCAGATAACTTACATGGTCAGAGAGCTTCTCATTATGCAACCTGTCCTTGAGCAAGAGACACTAGGGGTTTTGCTCAACCACTCAATGTTCAGATGAATTGTTGATTGCTTAGCTAGCCAAATCAAGTTAATCCTCTATTCATCTATGCCAGCATTTATTTTAAAAAAATTTGTTGAATGCTTTCTATGTGCCAGACACATTTCCAAGTGTTGGGGACTCCTAGGGAATGAAACTGATATGTACCCCTCCTCTTGGGGAGATTACACTCCAGCGGTAGGTGTTAGAACAACACACTCCGAAAAATGTGCTTGGTAATTTTTAAGGCTTAAATAGTTCAAAAGGATTAGAATATAGATTTCTATATTAAGCTTCTTTTAAAAGAAATTTTACCCCGGGGCTAATAATACATTATATGTTAATAAAAAGTAAAACACTAAAAAAAAATTTTAGGCACTTATCTAAGTCAGCTTACATTATTCATTTACTGCATTTCTTTAAAAAAAAAAAAGAATTTATTTATTTATTTGAGAGAGAGAAAAGAGTGAATGTGGGGGTGGGAGGGAGGAGGGCTGAGGGAGAGGGAGACACAGGCTTCCTGCTGAGTGAGGAGCATGACCCGGGGCTCAATCCCAGAATCCTGGGATCGTGACCTGAGCCAAAGGCAGACACTTAACTGACTGAGCCACCCAGGCATCCCCATCTACTGTATTTCTTGACAAATAATTTCTTGCTGTTTGCCTTTCAGTCTCCATTCTAAAATGTATTTGCAAAGTCAGGAAGCTCAGGATAAACGTCAATTAAAACAGTATGTTAGCTACATTTTCAAATAATAGGCTTAGCATGCTTATCATGTGAAGTGGATTTGCTGTTTAAAGCAACAGGCCTAATTACTAATCTGGAAAAAAAAAAAAAAGAAAAGAAAAAGAATTTAGGAAAACACTACTGACCAAAAATTCTGGAAGTGCAGGGACCATAGGATAATTATGATACTTTGTAAAGGGTCTGAAAGTTGAAGAAATACAGACTGTGTATGTTTTGACATTATAAATGATACATTGATGAAAATGAGTTTATCCTGTGTTTCCTGACTGGGTGGGACTCTCTGTGTTTTACTTTTCTACCCATGCAGTAAGGAAGTAACACCTTCCTGATACTTCCTACATAGCCCTTGTTTTATCTCTCCTTTATTCTTGGAATGGAATGCAGATTTTTCTTCTAGAACACTATTAACTTACCTAAACTGAGACAATGGAGTTCTGGTTTTATGGAAAGAGACAGGAATTCTATCTGCTGGTTCTACATCAGTTGCCAAGGGCTTTCTGATATGGGCCAAGATGCTTTCCCTTGTGTCCTCCTCTATAAAATGAGAAGTTGGGGGTAGATATTTTCTAAGTCACTTTTTGTTCTAACATGATGTGTTTCCACTCCATATGTGTCATTGTGACCTTAAGAAGGTAGGAGGATAACATTTCTTCCCCTTTTTTGGATGTCTCTGCCCATAATCACCATCTCTTTAAGGGTTTGGATTCATCCTTAATGGCAATAATTCTTTCATGCTTTGTTAATAAAAAAAACTAGAATATCAATTGACCTCCTCCTAATCAATTAGAATTTGTATGAAAGAGGGAGAAATGCACAAATTGTGGGGAGAATAAGGGCAGTATCCCATTACTTGTTAGTCGGATTTTATGGCCTATTATGATTTTTGAATATTTTAAGTACACACACCAAAAGATAATTTTAGCCATTCTGACAGGTGTGAGGTGGTATTTCATTGTGGTTGTTTTGTATTTCCCTGATGATGAGTGATGTTGAACATCTTCTCATGTCTTTGCTAGTCATCGGTATGTCTTCTTTGGAAAAATGTCCATTCATGTCTTCTGCCCAATTTTAAATTGGATTATTTATTTTTTTGAGTTGAGTTTTATAATTCCTTTGTATATTTTGGATACTAACCTTTTACTGGGTATGTTATTTGCAAATATCTTCTCCCATTCCAAAGGGTGCCTTTCAGTTTTGTGATTATTGCTTTTGCTGTGCAGAAGCTTTTTTGTCTTGAAGAAGTCTCAATCATTTATTTTTGCTTTTGTTTCCCCTGCTTCTGGAGATGTGTTTAGTATGAAGTTGCTTCAGCTGAGTTAAGAGGTTGCTGCCTGTGTTCTTCTCTAAGATATTGATGGATTTCTGTCTCACATTTAGGTCTTTGATCCGTTTGAATTTATTTTTGTGTATGGTATAAGAAAGTGCTTGAAGATGTGGAGAAAGGGGAACACTCTTGCACTCTTGAGGGAATGCAAACTGGTGTAGCCACTCTGGAAAACAGTATGGAGGTTCCTCAAAAAGTTAAAAATAGAACTTCCTAATGACCCAGCAATTGTACAACGAGGTATTTACCCAAAGGATACAAAAATACTGATTTGAAAGGATACATGTTCCCTGATGTTTACAACAGCATTATCAATTATAGCCACATTATGGAAAGAACCCAAATGTCCATCAACTGATGAATGAATAAAGAAGATGTGGTATATTTGTATAATGGAATATTACCGGCCATCAAAAAGAATGAAATTTTTCCATTTGCAAGGACATAGATGGAACCATAAGTCAACCAGAGAAAGACAATGATCCTATGATTTCATTCATACATGGAAATTAAGAAATACAGCAGATGAACATATGGGGGAAAAAATAGAGAAAGAGGCAAGCCATAAAACAGGCTCTTAATTGTAGAGAACCGAGTGTTGCTGGAGGGGAAATGGGTGGGGAATGGGTTAAATGGATAATGGGATTAAGGAGGGCACTTGTGACGAGCATTGGGTGTTGTATGTAAGTGAGAGTCACTAAATTCTCCACCTGAAACTAATATTACACTGAATTTAAATTAAAAACTTGAGAAAAAAAAAAAAGTAAGGACTTTCAGGAATGATGGTTTCCAGAACTCAGAACCACATTGAGGTCTTATATTTTCATGTTTGAAAAATATAGATCAATTTTGTTGAAGACAGTGGATTAAAGATTAAGAAGAGTAGGACCAGGATATTTCAAATATTTTGACATACTTTTCCTCAGGAACCTTCATGTGGGTGTCCTGTAAATCAAAATAAGATAAATTAGCAGCCCCCCCAAAGAAGTCTGTGCCCAGGCTGTATGCAAACCAGAACATATGGCAGAGTGCTGTCTCCATGCATTCCTCTATCTAGGAGGAAGGCTGAAATGTTATTGTCATAGTCAAATGATTAAAATAGTAATGGTTTATTTACTCTCCCCTAGTGTGGTTGGGAAATATGCTAGATTAAAACTCAGGCAACTGAGTTTCTCTTTCTGATCCACCAAGTACCAGGGTAAGTTGGTTTCTCCATGTGAGCTTCTTGGCAAATGTCTCCTCAGGCCTTTACTGGAGAGACAGGAAACAATGATGACAGAGCTGGGCAAGCCCAGACCCCACACGAGCCTCCTCTGTAATTTTGGATAGTTCTGGAAACTGGACCATCAGCTGTAATTACCTATGTCGGGAAACCAATGTACACTAGGCCACGTTTCTCAACAGCTTGCCCTGCTCCTAAAAACAGCTCAGACCTGCTCCACGGGAGCATTAATCCTGGCAGGCGCAGAAGGTGAACTCATTTTGGGCATACGTTCCTGTCAACAACAGAAAGAACCACTGTTCTAAGCATAGACCTGACCCAACTCTGCGGTAGCTGTTTCACTTTTGCAATTTGAGAAGCTACATACTTTCACCTTATAGCAGATCTTGGTCAGATAAATTTCAGTGAACTTCTAGGTCTCTGCAGACACAACTGCGAAACCATGACCACCTCCACCACCATTACAACAAAATGAATTTCGGTGGTTGAGTGCCATTCCTCGGCTCTTTCTCAGAGCCGTCAAGCTAACTGGAACAAACGAACCAAGCTTCTTGTGTCATCGGCACCCATAACTGTGTTAAGTGGGAGGTGTGTGTATGTCTTCCACTCTCTTCACACCAAACTGTGGGGGCCATTTTAAAATGGTGGCCATTTTGTAGAAAGAAAGCCAGGGTAAAATATCAATGGCCCAAAGGTACAGCTCAGTGATAGAGCCATGAATTCTTTACTCTTTCATTCCATACAGCAGCAATCAAGTATAAAACCAAACACAAAAATGTATTTCTATACATGTTTTCTTTCAACCTGAGATTTTGAGCTTTTGGTAGATATTAATTTCCTTAAGTTTTATGATAATAATACTATTATTGGTTACATTGTGTTCTACATCTGAGTGATTGCATGTTGTAAAGACATAATGATGTTGTGACTTGCAAATGATTTTAAGAAATGTTCCATGAATATGTCTACAATTTGCTATTCTCCCTAATTCAGAGTTTATATTCATGAGAAAAAGCTTCAGGAAGAGAAAATGTACCACGCAATTTTATTTGAGGCTTTTAAATAATTATGAAGAGAAAAATGGATGAGAAGAATGTGTAGACTATACTCTTTTTTACATTTCAGCAAATATAAGAGCTGACTGCACCGGCCAGATGGTTAGCTAAAGGGTATCCATTCAATAGAATGCTTGCATAGGAGAAAATTAATTACCTTATAAGTTTATTAAAGGTTATTATTTTGAATGAGCTAAAGTATTTAAATAAGTGATCTTGATAGGAAAGATATTGAAAAAAAACAGCTAAGGTATGAGGCAATCTTCAATTGAATTTGGACTGGTAAGAATAAGTACATAATATTGCTCAGTGAGAATCATAGGGTGTTATCACCATCTGGTACCTGTTGATGTTTTAAGATGAAGAAATAGCCTCAAGCTTTTAAGAGTGAGCAGAGTCTGAAACTCAGGTTTTCTTATTTTGAGTCATTTGCTGGTTTCAGCAAACCCCTGGTTCCAAAGGAAAAAAAGTTCCTCCACCTGGCAACTTTGCAAAATTTATGCAAGGGTATTGACATGAGGTTGGCCACTCCCAAAGCTATGCTTCTACAAAAATACTTTTTCCTATCAAGAAATATCACTGGACAGCTCACCAAAAAAGACATGTAAATGGCAAATAAGCATATGAAAAGATGCCTCACGTCATATGTCATTAGGGAAATGCTAATTAAAACAGCAATGAAATCCTACTACACACTTACTAGAATGGCGAAAATCCAGAATACTAACAACATCAAATGCTGGTGAGGATGTGGAACAAAAAGAAGTCTTGTTCCTGGTCAGTGGGAATGTAAAATAGTAGAGTCACTTGGAAGACAGTTTGGTGATTTCTTACAAAATTAAACTGCAAAATCCAGCAGTTGTGTTCCTCGGTATCTACCCAAGGGAATTAAAGACTTGTCCATCTCCAAACCTTCACATATATGTATATAGCAGCTTTATTCATAACTGCCAAAATCTGGAAGCAACACAGATGTCCTTCAGTAGGTGAATGGATAAATAAACTGTGGTACATCCAGACAATGAAATAGTATTCAGCCTTTAAAAAAGTTACCGAGACATGGAAACACATGGAAGAAACTTAGATGCCTATTACTAAGTGAAAGAAGAAAACCTGAAAGGTTATATATTATATCATTCCAGTGGTATGACATTCTGGAAAAGGCAAAACTATGGAGAGAGTAAATGTATCAGTGATTGTCTGGGCTTGGGGGAGATGAAAAGATGGAGCACAGAGGATATTGAGGACAGTGAAACTATTCTGTATGATACTCTAATGATGAATACATGTCATTATGCATTTCTCCAAACCCATGAAATACGCAACACAAGACTGAACCCTATGGGGAACTATGACTTTGAGTGATGATGTATCAATTATAGGTTTATCAACTGTAACAAACGTAGCACTCTGATGGGGGATGTTAAAAATGGGACTGTGCATGACTATGCATGATTTTGGGGCAGGGACTATGGGAAATTTCTGCACCTGCCTCTCGATTGCTATGAACCTAAAACCGTTCTTGAAAAATGAAATCTATTAAAAATAATTTTAAAAATAAATAATACTGGAAATCATAGTCAAATTCATATTTTACATTTAAAATTTGTCTTTTAAATTGGTTGTACAAGATGAAAAACGGAAAACATTTTGTTTCATCTGTCTCAAGAATGTCCATGTGTTGGGGCGCCTGGGTGGCTCAGTGGGTTAAAGCCTCTGCCTTCAGCTCAGGTCATGATCCCAGAGTCCTGGGATCGAGCCCCACATCGGTCTCTCTGCTCGGCAGGAAGCCTGCTTCCTCCTCTCTCTCTGCCTGCCTCTCTGCCTACTTGTGATCTCTGTCAAATAAATAAAATCTTAAAAAAAAAAAAAAAGAATGTCCATGTGAAGGTTTCTCATACTTTAAAATCCGAACAGGGGCACCTGGGTGGCTAAGCCTCAGTCTTTTAAGTGTCTGACTCTTGACTTTAGCTCAGGTCATGATCTCGGGGTCCTGGGATTGAGCCCTGCATCTGGCTCTGTGCTTGGTGGGGAGTCTGCTTCAGATTCTCTCTGGACCTCCCCCGTCTCTCTCTCTCTCTCTCTCCTTCCCCTTCACTCTAAAATAAATAAATAAATCTTAAAAAAAAAAATCTTAACATAACGAAGTGAGCATATGTAGGCAATGGAGTTTGATTTAACCCTTGGTGAGAATATGGGTTTTACCATTTTCTAATGGAAAAACCTGGATTTACGCTCAACATTTCAATTCCTTAGTATTCTACATTTCTCGAGTTAATTAAAAATAAAAAATTTTCCAGTGTTATTTCACACAGCCATTTCCCTTTTGCTATATAATGATTCTTGATATGTAGAGTAAATATTCAACAAAAAGCAGGATGCCTATTTTTGAATGGTTGCTTTTTGTCCAGTAGAAATTTTGCCTTTTGGTCACATGAACTTCTAATCTGAGTAGTCAGCAAATTTTGTTTGACTTCTCTTTCTTATTTTAACAGACATTAAGAATCTCTATTAAACCTTTTCCATTTTCAGTTTATTTGATATTAGATACAGTATTATTCACAAGAGGAAGGGCTTATTTCCCCATTTCCTTCATAGTTCCCAAAGTGCTTTTTTTGGATGATTTCATTTCTTCTTCCAAGAAGAAAATTGGCTAACCTTCCCTTAAAAGTTATACTGTACAGCAAGTGTTCCAATACTTCATTTGGTCACAAATGAGAAACAGAATTTTTACAACATGACTTTCCTTCTGTGTGGTGAGCACAGTGGGTGGGAATCAGCTTCACTAAAGAAAAAGACAAATGCTCCTTTGTCTTTCTCCTATTACAGATTCTAGAAACCCAGGGTTCCATCCAAGCTCTTGAAATCATATAATTTACGTCAGTTTCTCCTCTTCTGATAAGAAGGCTATATGGAGAGATTTTTAGAACAAAACTCTCTCTTTTGTTTGAGTGAGGACTAAAATTTCTATTTTTATGGTTAAAGTCAACATTTCCAGCTTTCAAATTTTTCCTATAATCTGATTCTTGTCCAATGAAGAACAAAACTAAGGAATCAGAACTTAGTTTAAGAGAGTGCTAATAATGTGTATGTACATTTTCTAAAAAATTAGTAGGCATGTCTGGGAAGCTGACCTACATATGGATCATACCAATATACTCTTTTCCTTTTGTGTTGGTTCAGCCAATGGGAGCAGTTGCAGGCAATTGGAAGCGAAAAGTAAGGAGAGTTTGGGGTATTCATCCCTAGGTTCTTTTCCAGTCTGCCTGCCTCTGAGGGCTGGCTTCCTCTCTCAAACTTTCTCTCTCAAGCTCCTACTTCCCTCCTTTAGTAGCTTCTCTTGTCTTTCTAGTCCTGGGACACTGTACCATCCTCTCTAGCTTCTCTACACTGTGCTCTACTTTTTTAAGTAGGTAGAGCTCAAATTGCTCAAATGGACTGTGCCACCGATTTCCTAGTAGGACACTAACTGATGCACTTCTCTCAACATATACAGCCCCAAACCAGAATGTTTGGTTTGTTAATTGGAGTAGGTGATTACCACCTGCCACCCCCACTCCCCAACTCCCTGATACTTTGTTAGGGTGCCCAGTGTAGGGCACTCAGTCAGTTGAACGTCAGACTCTTGACTTTGGCTCAAGTCACAGTCTCAGGGTTATGAGATCAAGCCCCACACTGGGGTCCATGTTGGGCATGCATCCTGCTTGGGAATCTCTCTCTCCCTCTTGTCCCCCTCCTCCCTTAAAAAAAAATCAATAATGACTGACAACAATATCTACTTCTCTGTAGTTTTTATGTAACAAGATTTAAGATGTTTTAATATTTTATTATATTTGGTATTCCCAACTATTTTTAACTTGAAACATTCAAAATTCATCTAGAAAATATTTAAATGTTTTCTTTATGATTGGTGTTCTGTAGAAGAATTCTATTTGAAAATGAGTTCTACTGCTTTAGAAATTTGGAGCCTTCACTTTTTCCATTAAAAAAGTACCATATTCTCACTGAAAATATTTAGGAAATATGAAAGTGTTAAAACATGCCAATAATCCCACCTATACACTAACCATTGATAATGTCTGATGCTTCCTTTTATTTTTTCAGTTTTCTTCCTATATATATTTTCCAAATATTTTTGTAATCATATAGTCCTTGCAAGGAGTGCCTGGGTGGCTCAGTCGGTTAAGCATCTATCTTTGGCTAAGGTCATAATCCCAAGGTCCTGGGATTGAGCCCAGAGTTAGGCTCTTGGCTCAGCAGAGAGCCTGCTTCTCCCTCTACCTCTGCCTGCAGCTCTCCCTGCTTGTGCAATTTCTCTGTAAAATAAATAAATAAAATCTTTAAAAAAATATGTATATGCAATTTTTCCATGACTTAATGTTATATCATATATATTTTCTGTAATATTATTGTATCTCTGGTAGAAAATATTAAAAATAGTTTTTGCCAAAGTAACCTTTTTAAAAAAAAAAGATTTTATTTATTCTTTTGTCAGAGAGAGAGAGAGAGCACAAGCAGGCAGAGTGGCAGGCAGAGGCAGAAAGAGAGAAGCAGGCTTCCAGCTGAGCAAGGAGCCTGATGTGGGACTCGATCCCAGGACCCTGGGATAATGACCCAAGTCAAAGGCAGCCACTTAACTGACTGAGCCACCCAGATGTCCCGCCAATGTAACCTTTTAAATTATTTTTATTTTGTTATAAGAGTAATATAAAATAACATAGGAAGTCTCCTAACTGGTCCTAAACTTTCTTAACTGGTTCTCCTACTACCCCCGCCCCTTAAGAGATAACCACTTTTAAGAGTCTCAACTATCCTTCCAGAAATTTTCAAGCATATAAAAGCATATTCTTATACAATGTAACACTTTCTACATTACATGTTATCTAAGTTTGTGTACACACCATACACTGAGAGAACCATTCATACGTAGTTTCATAAAATGTCTTAGTGGTTTCTTTTTCAGGTTAATCCCTATACATTTTCCTCATTTTTAAAAAAAAAGCTCAGTGAGTAACTTTCTATTGTATTGCATACATTAATTTGGTACGTGGTCCTCTAATAATGAACCTTTAAATTCTTTCTTTTTTTGTGCAATGATAAAATGTGGACACTAACTCCATGATGCCCTTGTACAGATTAGAAAATGACACTCTTCTGTGAAGGATGCCTTCTCCGAGTGCCTCCAGTTTTGCTCTCCACCATTTCCAGCCTAGATCTGCTCCTTGGGAAGCTGACCTACATATGGATCATACCAATATACTCTTTTCCTTTTGTGTTGGTTCAGCCAATGGGAGCAGTTGCAGGCAATTGGAAGCGAAAAGTAAGGAGAGTTTGGGGTATTCATCCCTAGGTTCTTTTCCAGTCTGCCTGCCTCTGAGGGCTGGCTTCCTCTCTCAAACTTTCTCTCTCAAGCTCCTACTTCCCTCCTTTAGTAGCTTCTCTTGTCTTTCTAGTCCTGGGACACTGTACCATCCTCTCTAGCTTCTCTACACTGTGCTCTACTTTTTTAAGTAGGTAGAGCTCAAATTACCAAATGGACTGTGCCACCGATTTCCTAGTAGGACACTAACTGATACACTTCTCTCAACATATACAGCCCCAAACCAGAATGTTTGGTTTGTTGATTGGAGTAGGTGATTACCACCTGCCACCCCCACTCCCCAACTCCCTGATACTTTGTTAGGGTGCCCAGTGTAGGGCACAACCTAGATAAGACCTGGCAGCCTTGACTGTAATCCAAATGATGATTTTGTGTGTGTGTGATCTTTGTGTGCTTTCATGAATGGCACAGGATAGATAATTTGCAGTAGAATTGTTGGGTCAAGGGTCATATAGACCTTTTAACTTTCAAAGGATTTGCCAAATGGTTATCCCAAAGACATCCTGAATTTACATCCTTTTTGGACTTTCACCAACTATCAGTTGTAAAACATTAAATTTTTTGCCATTTTTATAGGTAAAAATGGTATTTCATTTTCTCTTTGACATTACATATATTTATTCTTGAGTTCAGATGGGTATCTTTTCTACTGGGTTAGTATTTTCCTTACTGATGGGGCCTTTTGGTGGCTCAGTTGGTTTAGTGGCCATCTCTTGGTTTTAGCTCAGGTCATGATCTCAGGGTCATGAGATTGAGCCCATGTGGGGTTTTGCACCCAGTGGGGCGTCTGCTCAAGATTCTCTCTCTTTCTCCCTCTGCCCCTTCCCCTACTCACTCATGCTCTCTCTGTCTCAAATAAATAAATGAATAAAATATTTTCCTAACTTACTTAAAAGTATTACTTTTATATTAAGGGAATAAGTTCTTTTTCAGATGTGTAGGAAATATTTTTTTCCAATTTCTCATTCCATATGGATGTTTAAAAGTTTTTATATAGACAAATGGTATCAGTCCCCCCCACCCCCCAGCTTCTGGATTTTGTGTATGGTCAAGAAATGTTTTTCTTACTCCAAGATAATAATTGTTAAAATTCTATGACTTCTAGTACTTAATATTCTTTTTACATGCACTATTTTGACCCATCAGGAATTAACTTCTATATGGAAGAGGTAGGTGTCCCATTTTTTTTTGCCAAATCCCGATTTGATTTGGCAAAGGCATTATCATCAATAGAGCTCTTTACCACTTACCATTAATATGGAATGCCATCTTTATGATATACTAAACTCTCAAAGGAATTTGGTCTATTTTTATATTCTTTATGTTCTTCCAATAGTTTGTCTTTCTAGTTATGCTAGGAAGATTTGTAAGATGGCCTCTATTGATCCTGGTGTTCATGACTTTGTGTAATACCCTCCTCTTGAGTGTGGGCCAGACTTAGTTAATTGCTGCAGAAATGATGGGATGTCATGTCTGCAATTAGATTACAAAATCGGTGACCTCTAGACTTACTTCTTTTAAAAAAAAAAAGATTTTATTTATTTATTTGACAGAGATCACAGGTAGGCAGAGAGGCAGGCAGAGAGAGAGGAAAGGAAGCAGGTCCCCTGCTGAGCAGAGAGCCAGATCCGGGGCTCGATGCGGGGCTCGATCCCAGGACCCTGGGATCATGACCTGAGCCAAAGGCAGAGGCTTTAACCCACTGAGTCACCCAGGCGCCCCTAGACTTACTTCTTATTAGGATTCTCTCTCTCTCACTTTCTTTCTGTCTCTCTCTCTTTTTCTCTCATTTGTTTGCTTTGTTGTGAGCTGCCATGTGAGCTGACTTATGAAGAGGGCATATGGCAAGGAAAGGGAGAGATCTCTAGGTTTCAGCCTGTGAGGAACTGAATCTTGCCAACAACCAAATACTTGAGCTTGGAAGCAGGTCCTACCTAGTTGAGACTTGAGATGATTATACCAGCTAGGTACTTTGACTGTAGCCTTGGGAGACATCCAGAGTCAGAAAACCCAGCTAAACCATACCCAGACTCTTGACCTCAAAAAATTATGAGGTAAAATGCCTGTGTTGTTTAAGCCATGTTTTGAGAAAACATGTTAAACAATGATAGATAATGAATACACTAGTTCTGAGACAAGATGTTTTTATTCCTGTAGTTTTATGTGATTTAATATTTGATTTAAAAAAGATCTTTCTCATTTTATTTTCTCTGGATTTTTTTTTCCCCTGGCTATTCTGGCATATTTGATCTTCCTGAAGAACTTAGTATAGTTTTATCAAATATTTTGCAAAATTTTATTCTTTTCTTAGTTGATTTTTTTAAATGTTGAATTGATAAATTTATAGTTTTTAAGTTTTTCTATATAGGAACATTTAGTCAACTCTCCTTTTATGTGTCCTTAGTAAAGTTGGGGTACTTTATTCATATTTGTTCTACACAGTAACCATTAAGATGATTCCTAATTATTTGTTTTGTTTTGCTATTATAAGATTTTGTTTATTTTCTCCTTTGTTATGATTTGTATATAGGAAAATTATTCATTTTCATAAATGATAATTTTAACTAGTTTATTTGATTCTTTTATACACACAATCTCCAAATAATGACAATTATGCATCTTCCTTTCCAATATGTAGACTCCTCATTTACTTTTCTTATTTAATTACATTGGGTTTTATTTCTAGAACAATGAATTACAGCAGTAGTGCACAGCACCATTTTTTTTTTTTTTGTAAATTTGAATAGAAAATTGAAAGTTTTACCATCAAATTTGATGCTGGCTTTTGATGTGATTAAACATAAAATTGATCTCTTTTGCTTTGTATCAGGGATGGATATTGGATTTTGTGTCATTTCCGCATTGATTTTGATGTTTACCTGATTTTTTTCATGTGAATTATTATTATTATTTTTTAAAGATTTTATTTATTTATTTGACAGAGATCACAAGTAGGCTAAGAGACAGGCAGAGAGAGAGGAGGAAGCAGGCTCCCTGCTGAGCAGAGAGCCCAATGTGGGGTTCAATCCCAGGACCCTGGGATCATGACCTGAGCTGAAAACAGAGGCCTTAACCCACTGAGCCCCCCAGGCGTCCCTCATGTGAATTATTAATACCAGAAGTTATACTAATAGATTCTCTAAGATTCAACAATGCAGTTAATGATGACAGAATATTCCACTGGTGAAGGTCTTGTAGCTTCCACTTCTATGCAAGCCAGTTTTTGCTTTTGTAACCACCTCTTTAAGAAGCATCTTCATGTTTATAACTTTGTCCTTTGTTAACAATAATAATGGATCACATATATACAAACTCCTATCTCTCAGCCTCTTTTACACTTCATATTTATTAATTAGTTTTTTAAAGACTTATTTATTTATTTGAGAAAGAGAGTAGGGGGTGCAGAGGGAGAGTGAGAATCTCAAGCAGGCTCCACACCCAGTACGGAACCCTATGTGGGACTTAATCTCACGATCCCGAGATCATGACCTGAGCCAAAAATCAAGAGTTGAATGCTCAGCTGACTAACCACTCAGGTGCCCCTATTAACTCATTTTTTTTTTAAAAATTACATTAACCTTATAAAATAGGTATTATTAGTATTATACCCCTTTCAAAGATGAGGGAGTTGAGGCACAGGAAGGTTAAAAATAACTTGGCAGGGGCGCCTGGGTGGCTTAGTGGGTTAAAGCCTCTGCCTTCAGCTCAGGTCATGATCCCAGGGTCCTGAGATCGAGCCCCGCGTCGGGCTCTCTGCTTGGCCGGGAGCCTGCTTCCTCCTCTTTCTCTCTCTCTCTCTGCCTGCCTCTCTCCCTACTTGTGATCTCTATCTGTCAAATAAATAAATAAAATCTTAAAAAAAAAACAACTTGGCAAAGTAAGTGATGGAACCAAGATGCAAAGCACACCCACTGGGCCCAGGCACAAACTAGGTAATGGCCACCACCCCAGTCAGATACAGAACATTTCCATCATATCAAAATATGTCCTCCACATGTCAGATAAAAGCCTAGTATCCATCGATCTATCTATCTATCTATCTATCTATCTATCTATCTATCTATCTATAGTATCCAAGATCAAGAACTTATAAAACCCGACATGCAAAAACCAATCCAGTTAGGAAATGGGCAGAAGACATGAGCAGACATTTCTTCAAAGAAGACATACAAATGGGCAACCAACTCATGAAAAAATGCTTAACAACACTTGGCATCAGGGAAATACAAATCAAAATCACAATGAGATACCACCTCACACTGGTCAGAATGGCTAAAATTAACAAGAGAGGAAACAACAAGTGTTGGCATGATGCAGAGGAAGAGGAACCCTCCTACACTGCTGGTGGGAATGCAAGCTGGTGCAGCCCCTCTGGAAAACAGTACAGAGGTTCCTTAAGAAGTTAAAAATAGAGTAACCCTACAACCCAGCATTTGCACTACTACGTCTTTACCCCAAGGATATAAATGTAGTGATCCAAAGGGGCACCTGCACCCCAATGTTTATAGCAGCAATGTCAATAGCCAAACTGGAAAGAGCCAAGATGTCCAACGACAGATGAATGAGTAAAGAAGCTGTGGTGTATATATACAGTGGAATATTCCTCAGCTTTCAGAAAGGATGCACACTTACCATTTACATCAATATGGTTGGAACTGGAGGGTATTATGCTGAGTGAAATAAGTCGGTCAGAGAAAGACAGTTATCATATATATGCACTGTATATATACAGTGGAATATTCCTCAGCTTTCAGAAAGGATGCACACTTACCATTTACATCAATATGGTTGGAACTGGAGGGTATTATGCTGAGTGAAATAAGTCGGTCAGAGAAAGACAGTTATCATAGGGAATATGTGGAATTTAAGAATCAGGACAGAGGGCCATAGAAGAAGGGAGGGAAAACAGAATGAGAAGTCAGAAGTCATCAGAGAGGGAGAAAAACCATGAGAGACTCTTAACTCTAGGAGACAAACTGACGGTTGCTGTAGGGGAGGCGGGTGGGGGGATGAAGTAACTGGGTGATGGGCATTAACGAGGGCACACCATATATGAGCAATGGGTGTTATACAAAATTGATAAATTGCTGAGCAGCACATCTGAGACGGATGACTTACTATAAGTTTGCTAATTAAATTGAAATAAAGAAAACAAAAGGAAAAAAGCGTCTTCCAGCTTCTGTGCAATCATCTCCCATCTCGCATGGCCCCAGGAAACCATATACTCTTATCACTATAGATAAGTTTTCCTATCCTAGAATTTCATATGAATAGAATCGCCTCTTGTGCGTTTTTTTATGTCCAGCTTCTCTTGCTCAGTGTAATGTTTTCCAGGTTCATTCACATTATTGCATCTATTAGTTTGTTCCTTTTTATTATAAGTAGTATCCTCTTACATGGATTCACATAATTTGTTTATCCGTTCACCTCTTCATGGACATTTAGGTGATTTCTAGCTTTGGGTATTACAGATAAAGCTGCTATGAGCATTTCTATACATGTACTTTGTGGACATGCGTTTTTACTTCTCGTGGGTCAATAAGAAAGCATAAAATAAGTCTTTTCTTACATCAATACTACACTATTTTGATTAGGTTACGGTAGAAGCTTGATGTTAATGAGATATATATCCAAAGTGATTGCTTAATTTCTAAATCCCCCAAACCACCATTCTATCAAATTTCTCCTGTAAAAATGTATGTTATTACTGAAATTTTTAAGGAATTCCTTCAGACGGTGTTAGTGTTTAATTGATGGCCCTTTTAAGTCAGTTTGAGGTCTTTTTGGTTCTTGGTATGACTAGTAATTTTTTATTAAATCCTGGTACTTAAAATCTTTTCTCAAACAACAAAAAAATTCACAGCTTCCCATTTACAGTTATCTCTTTCTTCTACTGCTAGCTGCAGGCAACCACTGGCCCATTTTTCTCTCTCTCTCTCTCTCTCTCTCTGTTGTCTTCTCTAGAAATTTCATAAAATTTGAATCATATAACATGTAGTCATTTGTGTCTTTTATTTTTAGATTTTTTATTTGTTTACTTGAGAGAGGAGGTGTGTGCACAAGTGGGAGCAGGGGTCAGGGAGAGGGAAAAGCAGACTCCCCACAGAGCAGGGCTTGATCCTAGGACCCTGAGATCATGACATGAGCTGAAGGTGGATGCTTCACCAACTGAGCCACCAGGTCCCCCTGTGTCTAACTTCTTTCAATTAGTATAGTATTTTTGAGTTTTCTTCAAATGTTTTTCAGGTATCAGTAGTTCATTCCTTCTGTTGTTGAGTAGTAGTCCATCTTAAGAACATACCAGATTTTGTTTATCCATTCACTACCTGAGAACATTTAGGTTATTTCCAGTTTTTGACTATTATGAGTAATTCTGCCATGAACATTCACTACAAAGTATTCATTTCTCCAGATGACTGGGTGGTTCATCCGGTTAAGCATCTGCCTTTGGCTTGGGTCATGATCCCAGGGTCCTGGGATTGAGACCTGCATCGGGCTCCTTGCTCATCGGGGAATCTGCTCCCTCTGCATGCCAATCTCCCTGCCTGGGCTGTCTCTCTCTCTGCCTCTGGCAAATAAGTAAAATCTTTAAAAAAAAAATTACTTTCTCCTCGGTAAGTACTTAGAATGGAATTATTAAGCCGATGGTAAGTGTATGTTTGACTTTTTAAGAAACTACAAGACTGTTTCTCCACAGTGGCTGAACCATGTTACATTCCTGAGAGCTTATGTAAGGATTCCATTTCCCCCTCATCCTCCAGAAGTCTTTTAAGCTAGGAGTGGTGTGTCCCACAAGTGGTGATTCCTCTTTCTTCTCCTCTCTCCCATCTTTGCCTCCATCCTGCTATGGGCACTCGTGTACCCCACGGGTGTTGTTTGAATTGTCTACTTGATCGCTGACTAGGGTTGGATGTTGAAGGGGAATCAGTGTCTCCTTGCCTGTGGGTTATAGTTCTTCCCACATACTTGGCATTGGGTGGTAGTCTGTTTTTCTCTCTGCTCCATGTTTTCTCATGGTCACAATTCCCCCCTTTGTTGCATTGCAGCACACTGTTTTATGTTTTTTATTTAACATTTTATTTACTTATTTGTAAGAGAGGGAGAGAGCACAAGCAGGCTTCCTGCTGGGCAAGGAGCCCAGTGCGGGACTTGATCCTAGGACCCTGGGATGATGACTTGAGCTGAAGGCAGACGCTTAACCAACTGAGCCAGCCACCCAGGCATCCCAGCACACTGTTTTCTGCTACCACAAGAGTGGAGAATCTTATCCTCTGATTTGCAATGTTTGCCTATTTGAAAGAAAGTTTCACTGTTTGCTTTCCAGAGAGTACACAGTTACGAATACTGGCATGATTTTTGATATATGGATCAGCTATATATATAAACTCCTTTAAGTAAAGTCCGAAGACTGCCCACCTTCTTTAAATACATATAGCATGCTGTCACGAGTTGGCTATCACTTTTGTAACCTGCTAGTCCTTGAATTAGCAGGTGTGGCTTATTTCTGAAGGTAGTCTACTACTCACCTGAGGTTGACAGGAAAAAGGTGTTCTGCTGCCAAAAAGCCCATCTGTTCCCAGTGTCTGTGGACTGTTCTCAGAACAGGAGCTGATATGATTCACAGTCATTATCTCTCTAGGAAAAAGAGTGCAGCAGATTGGAGCTACCAGCTGTAGGGAGGCATGCCATCACTTGCTTTTCCTGTCTATTTGAGTTGTAAAGGACTGCTCAAAGTGTATTTTAACAAGATACATTCTTTCAGGAAGTTTCCATTGCTCTCTAGGTAGCATCTGCCATGGGAACCCTGGGCTATATTGCTAAAATACGAGGCTGGCATCAAGTTCATTTTGTGATCTTGAGTGAGACATCTATTTTCCTAGAGCTCATATTTAAAAATCGTTGAGAAGGGGTAAATTATCTTCATGCATTACAGTGTACTTGGCAGGACTATGCACTAATGAGATTTATAAAGCTATTTATAAATGAAAATTCTCACTAGATATATATTCCTTCTGTTTTAACTCTGAAAAGATACTCAGGTCAAAAATATTCTTACTTATTAAATGTTTCAAAAGAAATTGAGTCTGAGGAAGGCAAGCTTGTGACAAGAAGTCATGTTTAAATGATAGATTTCTTGTCTTGGTCTTCATGCAAGTTTCTGGTTTCTTCTTGCATATGGAAAATTGTTGTAAGTTGTTTATTGAGGATTCTCATTGTGATATGACATAAACAGAATTTTGGTTTCAATAAGTTTCTCCCCAGCTGCACTATATTAACCAGCTCCTTTTCTGTTGAGTATCTGGTCTCTTCCTGACATTTTGCTGCAGTCTCTAACTTCCTGTCACGCTAGGTAGTAGGTCAGACCTACATAGGTATTTGAAAATTCTCTGAGACTCTTTTATCATTGAGAGCTGTGTTTTCTGTTTGTTCTTCTTGAATCTGGGCGAACTTGGAACTACTTTAACCATCAAAACCCCACAGAAGTTAAGGTCATCTATGATTTCTGCGGTGAGGTCATAAGATAGATGATACAGATGGTCTCGGAGGTTTAATCAGTTGCCCAAAGCTACGTAGTCCATGAGTTGCAAAGTCAGGGTTGCTGGCAATCTGTTTATCTGTGGAGACCTTTGCTACGTCTCTCCACCACTGCCTCTGTTCAAGAAGAGCAACACTCTTGCATCTAGGTTATAGTTTTTTAAATACCCTAGTAAATTCGTAATGAAAATTTAAAAAAAATACATTTTTACTTAAATGGACACATGAGCAAAAAGCAGAGTTCTTGGGATTTTCCAAAGGAAGTGACCTTCATAAAATATTTTCTATCTTGCCATTTTTCTTGGGGTCGGGTTTCTTTTCCATTTCTCTTTTATCCTAGTGATGTTCTTATAAAGGATGAAGGAAGAAAATATTATTTTTTTTCCTCCCCAAGGACTTTAGTCTAGAGAGCTTTAGATTGTGATGTAGTAGGAAGAATATAGACTTTAGAATCAGACCAAGGCTCCAAACCTGGCTTTGCAACTAAAGATCTGAGTACTTTTGGGAAAGGTGCCTCAGCAGTAAAATGGAGATCATATCACCTCTTTGGTGGGATTGGATGAGAGAAACAGTGAAGAAAGCATAGGAAAAATATCTGGAACCTAGCGTGTTAGAGACATTCAGTACATATCTGGTATTTCTGTTTCTTTTTGTAGCTATAATTATTTCACCAGCACTGAGACACTCAAATAAGGCTGAGCATGGACCACATAGGAATGGGGTTAAGACATAGTCCTGTTTTGAGAATATTTGACCATTTATACATAAGGTGATGTTATGCAGTAGTATTCACAAGCATGGGACTCCCCCCACCCCCCCAGTCAGTATGATTTAGTTGGTATTGAAAAGAACAATGCCAAAGTTTAGAGGAAAAGGAACATGAAGAGATAAGGGTGGTGCAGGGTGGAATGAATCAAGGACTCATGACTGATGGCAGGAATCCTGCTTTCTGCCAGAATGAGCTGCGGGAAGCTGGAAGAAAATTCATGTCATCGGTGGTAGTGGAATGTGGGTGCAGCCTCCTGGCACATGTTTACCCCGTACCTTCCAATTTCTGGAGGCTATGCCTACGTGATTTTGCCTGTTGCATACCTTAAATCAATCATCTCCCTTTTTAAAACTGTAGCAAATTGTGCAATCTTTTCTTGTTTATTTTTGTTCATATTTCCTTTGCGTTATCACTGGCAGGAAAAACTTATCCCTGGAGATTTCCTGTGGGACATGATTATTTACAGTAACTACAATTCAATGAATTCTTGAGGATTTCTTCCTGATTTATCTTCTCCTTTGTTCATTCTTGAATATAGTTCCTTGGTTTTTGGCTGTTTTTCTCTTAGGTGCTTTTGAATAATTATTTTTTAAGATCTCTGTAGCGTGAGTGTGTATAGCATGTATCATTTGTCATACATCTAGCTTTATTATTTGGGGCATCGTGGCTTTAAATGATAAAATAGTGATCTGCAACATTTGGCTACGTCAGCCACTGCGAGCTTGCTTCAGACTGTTAAAATCTTTCGCTCCAGGAATCAGATCAGCCTCCTGTCTGATCTTCTGGGCCCTCAGTTCCTAGTCTTCTAACACGCTGAAGCCGGAGCAATCTTTTTCTGAAGAGAAAATCTGATCATATCTGCTTTGTATCTTGCAAGGGCACCATCAGATATGGGCAGCACGATCTGGCCCGTACCTCTCCCTTTGGTCCCTCTCATCTGCTCTGACCCCCAATCTGTGCCCTGGTCACACTGCTCAGTGAAGAGTTACCTAAAGGGGCGCCTGGGTGGCTCAATGGGTTAAGCCTCTGCCTTCAGCTCAGGTCATGATCTCAGGGTCCTGAGATCGAGCCCCACATCGGGCTCTATGCTCTGCAGGGAGCCTGCTTCCCCCTCTCTCTCTGCCTACTTGTGATCTCTTTCTCTCTGTTAAATAAATAAAATCTTAAAAAAAAAAAGTTACCTAAAAATCTTCCTGTCTCAGGCTCTTCCTGAGTTCTGCATGTTACTCTCTCTGCCTGGGGAAACTCATCCTCACCCCACAGCTGCTTTTTGCCTACTTTATCCACTAGTTATTTAGGACTCAATTTAGACATCCCTTCTCTCTGGGGGCCTTTAATGTTCTCGAGACTGGGCTGTACGCTCCTCTACCACTCCCGTTTGCTGTGCGTGTCATGTTACTATACTCTTTTCTAATTACCTGACCGTCCATCAGAGCAGAGGCCCTGACTTGGGAGGTAACACTCAATAAATATTTGTTTAATGAGTGAGTGAAGGAAGGCACTTGCTCGAGGCAGTGTGGCCCAGTGGAGAAGGAAGCTGGCCGGGGCCTGGTTCCTGGCTCCATGCTTAATTTGGTGCGTGACCCCTGGCAAGTTTCTTCACTTCAGTTATTTAATCGGTGAAATGAAGATAATGAATAGCAGACATCTGTTTAGATTATTGTCATGATTATATGTTAACAGAGGTGAACAGTGAGAATGGCATATGCACAGGACACGGTTTCATTTCATGTTAGCTTTCACAATTATTATAAAGTTAAAATTATGATGAAAATTACAATAACATTATAATGAAAATTATAATAAAATCATGAAAACTATAAAAACTATAATGAAAATCATAATGAAAAATTGTAATGAAAATTATTAAAAATTACTTATATTTGTTATTGTCTTAAGTTTCATCTGGCCACTTAGTAGCCAAAGTAGAAGGCATAGGTTTTGGTATGGTCTATCTACTCTGCTCCTTAAGAATGTTCACAAGAATTGATTTATAAAAGGCGGAATTTCTACAATAATGTTGCAAATGATGTTGGCTGTAACATATGATATAAATATTCTGTATCAGAATTTAATACTATAATTACAGAGTATATAGCTCATAACTTTAAGTTTTACAGTGTTCTAGGTAAATAGATTTTAAAGAATTAGAATCTATTGTAGGTGAATTTTCTGTCTTGGTTACGGAAAGGAATCTATATGAAAGGTCTTGCTCTGAGAAATATGCTTGAGACATTGTTCAGAAATTGGCTAGAGAAAGGTACAGAATTTTTCCAACAGAAAACACTAATGAAGACTTTGAAGAAAGCTGTCAGGAAGCTCATAATTACGAGGAAGATCATGTTTCACCCAACTCAACAGTGATGGTATTGGTGCGTATTTCTCACTTTACTGGGTCCAGAAATGAGAGACAAGTCAGCGAGGGGAGAAAAGGGAAAGAGGGAGACACAAAGGTGCTGAGAAGCCAGAACAGCTATGGAAAACTTAACCTCCAAGTTAGGAGTTTCAGCATGAATTCAAGTGACTTAGACCAGATTAGACCAGGGTTAGAATAAGCAGCAATTCAGAAATGCTAGAGGTTAGTTACTGAGATAACTATACCTAGGTAATAATATAGATGATACTGGATGTTAGTGTATTACCTTACAAATGTACTTTTTTTGTTATTTTAAGAAAAGCATTAATGAAATGAAAATAATATTGTATTACATTTTCTTGGACCTCATTATTTCTATCTGTAGGAAACAGCTTTTTGGATAGGGAGGCAGTATTCCATGTAACACCAGCTACATGAATGGACAAGTAGGAGACTGGGTCCTTGCCTGAGGCAGTGTGCATAGTGGTTCAGTGCCCTTTGCCTGGGAGTCCCTCCCAAGGGTTGGGTGTCAGTTGGTCAGAGAGCTAGTATTGTTTGAAAACTCCCCAGGTGATTCTATTAGGCATCCATGGCTGAGATTTTGGTCTCAAGAAAAAGCAGGAGCACCCAATTAAACCAATTAAAAGAACAATGAATACTTGCTGAAATGAATTAAGTGCACAGGGCTTAAAAAAAGTCAGCACCTGCATCTGTCCAGCTTCCACTAAAGAATCTTGCTTTCAACTTGAACCCACTTGAGAGGCCAAGTGCTTGCCTCAGCACCACTTGTCCGAGAAGTAGAAGCTGTTTCCTCATTCTCAATCCACCTGAAGTCAGCAGTCATGGTCTGTCTCCACATTCCTGAATCTGGTCTTACTAAGCCTCAATAACTAATTTGTTTCACTATATATTAATGCATAATCAATACATAAGACATTATATACTACAATAACATAACTAATCAATACAGAATATACAAAAGTCTTAATAGATAGAAGACTGACCTGAAGACTTCCCCAACAGTGCTGTGAGTGGTAAGCAGTGCTACTTAAGAATTGATATTTAGAAATTGATAATATTATAGATCCAAATAAAGATTTGGAGGTTTCTTTGTGCTGTGTTTCTCAAGTTAGTTATTTTATTTTACTTTATTTAATTTTTTCTAAAGATTTTATTTATTTATTTGTCTGAGAGAGACTGTATGCACACAAGTTGGGGAAAGAGCAGAGGGAAGGGGAGAAGCAGGACCCCTGCTGAGCACGGAGCCCTATGCTGAACTCCATCCCAGGACCCTAGGATCATGACCTGAGCTGAAGGCAGATGCTTAACTGACTGAACCACCCAGGCATCCCCTAAGTTAGTTTCTTTTTTTTTTTTTTTTAAAGCAACACATCCCTTTATTTGGGAAACCTATTTGAAATGTCAGTGGGTAGTAAGAGAGGTTGGAGCGGCTTTGTTTGAGTGACGGTGGTGATGGGGGAGGGGGCTGAACCGTGAGTTCTGGGTTCTGTGAATCTTTGAATCTACCCACCCCTCAGGAATAGCCTTTGGAGATTTACACAGACCCCTTGTCTCACTGAGAAGCACAGTTTGAAAATCATCCATCCAGGCTTGATATCTTTCAAATAGAATGTAAGACATGCCTGCTGCCTTTTGGAAGCTTCTAGGTTTTGTTAAGTACAGATACCTATCCATGGTAAAACATTTTAGCTCATGAGCTCATATTTACATTATGTTTATTACGTGCTAGGCACCTTCCCCTCCAACAGCGCTGTAAGTGTGGCTATTAGTACTCTTATTTTATGGATGATGACAGAGAAGCGGGAGATATTATGTCACTTGCCAGTGTCAAACAGCTAGGCAGTGTACTTATGAGCCATGATCTTCACCATCAATACCCTTGCTCGATATAAACACGGTGTGTATCCAGTTATCAACACCGCACATATAACATGTCTTCATGCATATACATTATTTAACCAGTAGATCTTTAGAAGCAGTAGCTCGTCATGTCATAGACGCTGGAGATACAGGAGAGAATAAGACAAAAAGTGTCCCTGCCTTCATGGACTCTGGTTGAGAGATAGGCAATACACCAAATAAAGAAATAGGATGATTCGGGTGGGGGATGATGTTACTAAGAATGCACACAGGATGGGATGCCTGGATGGCTCAGCTGGTTAAGCAGCAGACTCTTGGTTTCAGCTCAGGTCATGATCTCAGAGTCCGGGGATCAAGCCCCACATGAATCTGTGCTCAGTGGGGAGTCTACTTGTGGATTCTCTCTCTCTCACCCCCTGCCCCTCCCCCTGCTCGCTCTCTCTCTCTCTCAAATCAATCAGTCAATCAATCAATCAGTCAATCTTAAAAAAAAAAAAAAGGAATGTATGAAAGGATAAAACCATAGGTGGCTATGGGAGGTACATTCTGCTTCAGGTAGACTTACTAGAACTCGCTGCTCAAAGCATCGTCAACCACCTAGGAACATCAGTGTCATCTGAGAGTTGGTTAGGAAGGCAGAATCTCAGGAACTACCCAATCCTACCCCATAATCAGAACCTGTACTTCAACAAGCTCCCTAGGTGATTCATGTGCACATAAAAGTTTGAGAAGCACTGAACAGCAGACACCAAGTTTCTGTTGCTGGTGGCTGGGATTCACTCTTTCTCTCCCTCCCATTCTCCCTCTCTCTCTCATGCTCTCTCTCTCACACACACACTCCGTATATGAATGTAGATGGAAAATATGGAGTTTGCATTTTGAAATATCATAATATAAAAACATTCTCACTTTTATTTGCAGCATTTTCTCAGAAACGTTATCATTTAAAAACAATATTTTCTCATAGGACTGATGGTATAATTGGGAGTTACATTGCTGATTCACCGGGAAATGATTCATAGCTCTGACCAAAACATGATAAAAGAAAATCTATAAGTAAAATTTCTATATGGCCTTTTGAAATCGGCAATTTCATGCTTCAACTCCAATAAAACATAGAAATATACTGTAAAGTTAATTATGTAAGGAATGTTAATTTGCTGCAAAACATATATAGTATATAAAAATGTAACTTCAATGTAAATTTGCTCTAAATTAGTATGGCAGCTACAAGTATTATTTAACATTTAATTAAATAATTGTCTTTGTATTTTGAATGGAAGATTCATAGCCGTCCAGGTCATTTTAATAAACCATCAGATTTCATTTATGCTTGTACAACCTTTCTCTCTGAGGAAAGTTCTCCATAACAAGTAACATTCAGACTCATTCCAATTACCTTACAGCATTAAGAAATTACTCCTCAGAATACTGAGGTATTATTTCAGTGAAGGGTTATGGCACATTTCCTACTAAAATTATTAAAAAAACTGAAAGCTACCCAACATTCCCCTACTTTGCACTGCCCTTCTCAGTTTCTTGAGAGCTCTTGCGCAGAGAAGCTCAAACAGAAGTCACTGGGCAAAGGAAGTACCAAAGTACTCAAGTCCTTTGAAAGCCATCTGAGCACTCAGCAGTGAGGGCGACCAGCTCATCCCAGTTTGCCTGGAACTTTCCTTGGCTTAGCTCTGAAAGTCTCAAATGCCAGAAACCCTCACACTCCCTGGAAAACTGGAAGGGCTGGTCAGTCTAGGTCACTAATGATGAACCTGAAAAAATGAGTTTCAACATAATTGCCACAAAATTGTGAGCACAATACTGCACTTTATTTTCCTACTTTTAATGAAAAATCCAAAATTAAAAGTGAATATCGAATAGCATCAGGTGTTAATTCAACAGCATCAAACAAATAGGGTGTTTGGTGAAAGGAAAAATAAAAATTACCATACCTTTCTTGCCTTTCTCAATATTATGAGACAGGAAGAAGAAAAGAAAGCAAAAAGATAGATACAACATTCACTATTCACTGGACCACCGAGCTCCAAAATGGAGGTAAATAATACAGTTTCTATTTTTACTTAATTTTACTAAAACTAAAAAAAACCCTTAAATATATAAACTAAGTTTACTGACGTGTAATATACAGATTAATACAAGTGTCTTCAAAGGGTCAGTAAGTCTGAGAACGTGTGCTCTCTGGAGGGAGGAAGGGTCAATGGCGGTTCCCTCCACCGTTGGTCTATTTTTGAGAATTTGGGGATAGATTATCAGTCACATGCTGTGGGAAGTCACTTTTGAGTCAATTTATAAAAATAAGACCTTTGAATATAGAATGGGTAATGTTTTGTATTTGAGATGGAGTGTATTAAGCAGCTCTTGTTATATAACAAACCACTTCAAAACCTAGTGGTTTAAAACAGCAACTTTTATTCTTTCTCATGATTCTGTGGGTAGGCTGAGTGGTTCTTCTGGTCTGAGCTGACTCATATGGAGTTGTATGGTTTAGGATACCTTCACTTACAGGCTGGCAGGCTCAGCAGTGGGGCAGCTCAGCTGCCATGATCCATCTCTGCTCCATACGGTCTCTCTCCTCTGGCTGATTAGTCTGGGTTTCTACATCTGGTAATCAGTAAAGAGCAAAAAAGCAGAAAAGAGAGAGGAATCCCACTTTTTAAGCCTTTGCTTGCATCATCTTTGCTAATCTCCCATTGGCCAAAGCAAGACACATGGCCAACCCCAGCTTCAAAGGTTAGAGAAAAATACTTTGCCTTTTGATGGGAAATTCTGTAAAATCATACTGCAGGGATGGGCAGAATTTACAGCTACCTAGCAAGCAATCACAGAGGTGGAACTATTAAATTATGAAAATATTTTGTAATCCAGAGAAGTTCCTGGCTTAATTATAGTCAAAGTAGTTAAAAGATGTATTAAAGTGTAGTGAAAAAAAGAGCCATCTGTACTCCAATGTTCATAGCAGGAATGGCCACAGTAGCCAAACTGTGGAAAAAGCCAAGATGCGCTTCAACGGAGGAATGGATAAGGAAGATGTGGTCCAGATATACTATGGAGTATTATGCCTCCATCAGAAAGGATGAACACCCAACTTTTGTATCAACATGGATGGGACTGGAAGAGATTATGCTGAGTGAAATAAGTCAAGCAGAGAAAGTCAATTATCATATATGATTTCACTTACTTGTTGAGCATAAGGAATAACATGGAGGACATTAGGAAAAGGAAAGGAAAACTGAATTGGGGGAAATCGGAGTTGGGGGAGATGAACCATGAGAGACTGTGAACACTGAAAAACAAACTGAGGGTTTTGGAGGAGAGGGAGGTGGGGGGTTGGGTGAGCCTGGTGGTGGGTATTAAGGAGGGCACGTATTGCATGGAGCACTGGGTGTGCTGCATTAAACAATGAATCTTGGAACACGGAAAAAATAAAATTAAATTAAACACACACACACCACACACCCCCCCAAAAAATCCATGAATAAAAATATAAATTCTAATTGAAGAAAAGCATATAATGAAAAAGTTCTAGATATCCTACTTCCATCTTTTGAATAAAAATAAAAAATTAAACTACAAATAAAGATGTATTAAAAGATAGCATGCATAATACAAACAAGACAAACTTCTCACTTTTCTTGGAAAGATAAATGATTATTAGAACCATGCTATGTAGCACATAGTTTTGACAAATAAACACACTTACTTTGTCCTTTCAAAGTAAATATGACATTTCAACAATAACAAAGCACCTATTTTTCAAGAGAAACTTTGGTATGTAAAAAGCCTTTTGAAACAGTCATTTAAAAATACTTTCCATGTGTAATTATTTTGTTCCAAAAATGGATATTGAGATTGTGAAAGTAAATCTAAGATATATCCACCACTCGTAACTGTGCTTCTTAAACTGCGCTTCTTAAAGTTCACGTACACTGGGATATACTAAGAGGAAAGGACTAACGCAAAATTGGTATGTTCTGACCAAAGCAATTTTAAGATAGTAAGTGTTTGTTGTTATTTCCTTTTTAACGATTTTACTTATTCATTTGAGAGAGAGAGACCACAAGCAGGGGGTAGAGGCAGAGGGAGAAGCAGACTCCCTGCTAAGCAGGGACCCAGTGCAGAGCTCTATCCCAGGACCTGGAGATCAGGACGTGAGCCCCAGGCAGACACTTAACCATCGGAGCCACCCAGGTGCCCCAAGTGCTAATTGTTATTTGGAGCTGCTATTGTTTACAGGAATTTGTTAAACAGCAATAGATACTTGATACAAAGTTAATTGGTTATTGTTCTTTAAAGCCATGCTTCCGGCAGTTAATTATTTTCTTTATGCCAAGTCCCTTAATGTTCAGGTGTTAATAATAAATTGTTTCAAAACAACGTTTTGCCCCGTTATGTATCACTGTCTGTATGATATAAACATTGTTCAAATATCTCAATATGACAGAGTTTTGCAGTTTTCGTATACCAGATGATATAAATGACAGGGTTTAGATTAAACATCTAACTAAACCACAAGCGGCTTTCCTTTAAGCATATTAAAACTGGTATTAAAAAATAACAAAAGACTTAAATTTAGGATGACTACAAATTATTGAATTTGTATACTTAGTGACTACTTCTAAAGGTTTAAAAAAAAAAGATTTATTGTATTTTAGAGAGAGAGCGAGTGCAGAGGAGAGGGGTGGAGGGAGAGGGACAGCGAGTCTTAAGAAGCCTCCCCGCTGATGGGGTGCCTGGGTGGCTCAGTGGGTTAAAGCCTCTGCCTTCGGCTTAAGTCATGATCCCAGGGTCCTGGGATGGAGCCCCGCATATGGCTCTCTGCTCAGCAGGGAACCGCTTCCCCCTCTCTCTCTGCCTGCCTCTCTGCCTACTTGAGATCTCTTGTCTGTCAAATAAATAAATAAAATCTAAAAAAAAAAAAAAAAGAAGAAGCCTCCCTGCTGAGCCCAGAGCCAGACTCAGAGCTCAATCCCACCATCCTGAGAACAGAATCTGAGCTGAAAGCAGGAGTCTGACGCTCACCTGATGAGGGAGCAGAAGGCTGGCTGAGGACAAAGCAAAAAGCTGACACCCTTGCAATCTCCCCCTCACCCCGACCACTCCTGGGTGGGACAAATGTGACATTCTTTAGGAATCTCCCAACCATCTTGATGTTAATGGCTTGCTAAAAGGGAAAGACAACCTAGATCAACACCACAGGACCTCTGGTATCCCCGCACCCGTGTAGGCCCTCTTTAGCATATGAAAACTCGGTTGAAACCTCCCTTTCCCTCAGCTTCCCCCAACCGCATGGTACAGAACCTGCCATCCCTCACAACCCGGGCAGCAGCTCTCCCTGCCCATGGATCCTGTCCCTGTGCTTTAATAAACCATTTTGCACCAAAGATGTCTCAAGAATTCTTTCTTGATCATCGGCTCCCGACCTCACCCCACCAAACCTCACCTATGTCTAGAATTTCATCATAACTGTGCCACCTGGACACCCCATTTCTAAAGGTTTTTCTAATTCTCATTTTTTGAATTGATCATTTCAGTTAAAACTTCTAAATTATTCGTGGCTATGTCTTACTGGAAGACTTAATTTCTAGAAATTATTTATATAGTGAATAATAGCTGCCATTTTTTGAGCACTTACCCTGGGTAACGATTGTGCTGAGAACTTTATATTCATCCCTTCATTTAAATTAGAAGAATTAGAAGAGCTAGACCTACAGAAAGGAGGGCAATGACCAGCAATACACTTTATCCAGAAAGCAGGCCCAAAACCAAAAGAAAAAGAGAGAGAGAAATATAAAATATTACTTACATCTTCCTTCTTCTTGATAGTTCTTTGAAGAGCATTCATACTGCTTCATTAAAATATTTCTTTTGATTTTGTATTTCATTTTTCTCTTTGAAACATTTAAAACATATTGTCAGTTAACTGGCAGCCCGCTAAATTTAAAATATATTTCACCTTAATAAAAGTAATATGTAGTTTAAGTTTAAAAAATTATCTGTATGCTTTTTTAGCATAGTAGATAATAAAATTGGAGTTTGATAATTAATTCTAGGTTCATGAGTGAACAACTTTCTCATGAAAATAAAAGAATCATAAAAGATGAATCTACCTTCTAAAATTTAAAATACGATTTTATTGCTCTCAGTCATTTATATTTTCTCAATTGAATGCTTCTGTTTTTAAAAGAGCTATAATTCTATATTGAAGTCATAATTGCCTAACAATCATGATATAACCTTTAAAGATTGAGACTGTTAACATTGTTTTAACAAAAATCTCTTAATTTTATAAAAATTTATTTTTCATGTTAGATATTCTTAGAAGCATGTAGCACAGAGCCATTCATTTTTCCTGGGAAAGTTAGGGAAAGTTCTAATCAGGAGATGATTTTTGAGCTGGATCTTAAAAGTAAGCAATCAGCAAAGGAGAGGTAAATGGGTGGTTTTTGGCATGATGCTCTTGAGGGTGAGATAATAGTAGGTAGGAAAATAAGAAGTTGACTTTCTCTATATTAGTAACAGACAACTAGAAAATAAAATTTAAAAACAATACAATTTATAGTAGCCATCAGCTATCATAATATAGTAAGAATAAATGTAACAAAATGTGTGCAAGACAGTTGATTTTTGTATTCTGTGACCTCATTAAATTCATTTACTAATTCTTGTAAGTTAAATTTTTTCTTACAATTATCTGCATTAAAAACATATCAACTATTAATATAAAGTTTTGGTTCTATCCATTTGTCATTCCTTTTAATTATTTTTCTTGTCCTATTGAACTGGCTATTACCTCCAGTATATTGTAAACTACAAAAACATTGCAGAGAAAAAGTGAAATACATCTAAGTAAACAATGAATTAAATCATGTTTGTGCATTGGAAGATTCAGGATTGTTAACATATCCAGTTCCTCAAATGATTGAAGTTGGAATACTCATGTGTATACATTTGTCACAACTCACAGAACATTTAAAATCTGTGCAGTTAATTGTATATAAATTACATCACTAGAAAGTTGATTAAATGAAACCAAAACCAACTGAAAGATTGAAACGACAAGCCACAGAGTGAGGAAAAAAGTGACAAGGTCTTCCTAGAACTCATTAAGGAAATATGGACAATCCAATAGAAAGTGGCAAGACTCAAACAAGACCTCATATATCAGAATTTTGATATATTTATATCAAATTTGATACATTTATGAAAAGGGGTTTAACATCATGGAAATGCAAATTAAAACCACAGGGAAATATTACATACTACCAGAATGGAAAAACTTTGAGAATTGATGATGCCAAGAGTTTGGGTATACATGAAACAATCAAAACTCTCATGTACCAATAGCAGGAAGGTAAACTCAAAACCATTTTGTAACATTGTTGGGTAGTATCTACCAAGGCTGAACCTCTGGATATCCTTTAACCTAGCAATCTCACTCCTAGTTTTATATCTAATACAAACGTGTGGGTAAGTTCACCAGAAAATATTTACGGGTATGTTCCCAGCAACTTTATTCGTAGTAGCCCCAAACTGGAAATAATTCACATGCTGCCAAACAATAAAAGGGATTACATTGTGGTTCATTCTTCAGCAATGGAATATGCATATGATTCCTACTCCTAAAGACAGAAATGAATTTTGCAAAAATAATGCAGAGGTAAAGAAGCCAGATACAAGATCATAGACTGTATAATTCCACTTATATAAAAGTTCACAAAACAGGCAAAACCAATTTTCTGTGTGAGGTTTTAGAACAGTGGTTATCTTTTGGGGAAATGGGTAATTATTGAGAGACAATATCAGGGAGTCATCTGGGGAATGGAAAAATTCTATACATTGATTTAGATGGTGGTTAAACAAGTATATTTTCACTTCGTTAAAATTTTTAAGTTGTTCACTTATGATTTGTGCCTTTTCTGTTTCTATGCTTTGTTTCAGTAAAAGGTTTATATTTAGATTAAAATTAAAGGACTGATAAAGGCCTGAGGCAGTGAGAATAGACATGGGGGTGTGTGTGGGGGGGGGTAGAAACTACTTGATATTAAGGATATTTCAGAGGTAAAATCCACAGGCTTTGCTGATTGGTTTTGAGGAAGCTGGAGGAAACAGATGGGGACAAAATATTCTAGAAGAAGGTAGTTGATTAATGGATATTGAAATATCCACAGTAGAGGAATTTGAGGTGAGGACTAAGATGGGGTGATGTGGGTCATATGATAATAAGATGTAAGTACCAAGTTAAGAAACTTTGAGAACATGAATATGCCAAGAGATCATTGAAAGTACAGATCTAAACCTTAGCAATAGTGTAGGGATGGAGATATTTTCACCATTATCATATGAGATATTTAAGTCATCCATTTTTATGGATTTAATCTTGACTGTATTCTACACGTTAATATATTAAACTTTATGGGGATGCCTGGGTGGCTCAGTTGGTTAAGACCCTGCCTTTAGCTCAGGTCATGATCCTAAGGTCCTGGGATCAAATCCAACATCCAGCTCCTTGCTCAGCAGGGAGCCTGCTTCTCCCTCTCCCTGCCACTCCTCCTGCTTGTGCTCTCTCTCTGACAAATAAATAAAATATTTAAAAAAACCCTTTATCTTTCACATTTCTAATTGCTCCTTCCTTACACATAACCTCATGTTTTTGAAATGGTTGGGTGAAGGTTTCTTACTTTACCTGACTTCCTGAGTAAAAACTCTTTTAATTGTTTTGAATATGATTGTAGGTATTGTCTCCGTATCTTGACAGCGTTTATGGTTGTGCAATCCATCCATTCTAAATTTGTTTGGGTTGTACAGTTAAAATCCCTTTTCCTGTGCTTGAGCTCTTTTGACTCTCTTGGATCTGTATGTTTTTGGTTTTCATCAAATTTGGAAAAATTTCCAGCCATTACATCTTTAATGGTTTTTCTTTCCCTTCCTTTGCTTTAGGATCTCCAATTACATGGATCTTCCGTTGCTGAGGTTGTCCCGCAGTTAAGTGATGTTCTGTTTATTTCTTTCCCAGTTGTTTATTCCATTTCATTTTGGATTGCTTCTGTTGCTGTGTCCTCAAATTAACTACTTGTTTTTTCTACAATGTCCAAACTGATGTTAATCCCATCCCACTGATGGAATTTTCATTAAGACATCATGATTTTTCCCCCTAGAAGTTGGATTTGGGTAATATTAATAAGCCACATCTCTACTTAAATTGTCTAATTTTTTCTCTATCTTCTTGGACATACAGAATATAGTTACAGTATCAATTTTAATATCCTTGCCTCTTAATTCTACATATGTATCCCAATCAGTTCTGGATATTTTTCTTTTGATTGGTTTTTCTTTTCTTTAGGGGTTGTCATATTTTCCTGCTTCTTTGTATACCTGGTAATATTTGATTGGATGTCATTCACTGTGTGTTTTACCTGTTGGGTGATGGATATTTTTTATTCTCATAAATATTCTTGAGTTCCATTGAGATGCAGCTGTGAAAACAGTATGATTGTTTCAAGGCTTGCTTTTAAGCTTTGTTAACTGAGACTGGAGCAGCCTTTTGTTTAGGGCCAATTTTGCCCTATTACTGAAGTAGGAACCTTCTGAGTCTTCCACTTGATACCCCATGGATGATGAGATTTTTTTCCCATTCTGGCTTGTAGAACCTGAACTATTCCCAGCCTTCATGAGCTCCAGTATTGGCTCCCTCTGCTCCTTTTGGGTAGTTCCTACCCTGTCCTCCAGCATTTTCCTCACAGACGTGCACTTATTAAACTGAGGACCCAAGGGGGAGCCTCTGCAGATTGCTAGAGTCCTCTCTTTATGTAGCTCCCTCTCTTCAGCATTCTGTTCTGTTAATTCCAGACACCTTGGTTTCTCTAGACTAACAGTGTCTGCTCTATCTCCCATCTCCTCAACTCAGGCTGACTACCAAGCTCCACCTGGGGTCCCTCACAGGACTCAGCTTCTGTGTTTCCCCTCGTTCAGCAAGCCCTGACCTATGCTGTCAGAATCCAATGTCTAAAAGCCATTGTTTCACATTGTTTTTTGATTTTTTTGGCTCTTTCTGGCAGGAGGGTAAATCTTGTCCCTCTTACTCCATCTTGGTCATAAGCAGAAGTAGAGATATCTTTTCCTGCAAACATTTTTTTTCTCCCTTTCTGCTTTCTTCTAAAAAAAAAAAATGTAGAGAGTAACTTGTCTCAACCTTTTCCCATTGGCAGTCTCATAAATCTTACCTATTTCTATTTATGAATAGGCAGTAAACAGGCCACACCTGTGTGACTTTCTTCCCTAGGGAACCGAAGAAAGCATGACTTACATTTTTAGTATCTCCTATCATTGAATTCTATCTGTGTGATGGATATTATTTCTTGAACGAAAGTTTCATTATAGCCCTCCTTTTTCTTTTTTTAAATACTGTTCCTCAGCTGTTCCTAATGCTATCTGATTGAAACACTGAATTTACACTGATGACTGTTCAGCACCCGTGACCAAGAGTACAGATGTTAGCATTGATCAGAGTTGCTTGTGAGTCCTGGCTTAACTACCAAATAACAACATTCCTCGAGTTCTTCCTACCTGACCAGACACTGTGTTAAGGGTCTTTTTTTTTTTTAATTTTTAAAAAATTTTATTTATTTGATAGTTAGAGATCACAAGTAGGCAGAGAGGCAGGCAGAGAGAGAGAGGGGGAAGCAGGCTCCCCGATGAGCAGAGAGCCCAATGTGGGGCTCAATCCCAGGACCTTGGGATCATGACCCGAGCCGAAGGCAGAGGCTTAACCCACTGAGCCACCCAGGTGCCCCTGTGTTAAGGGTCTTTACATGTACTGGCTCACCAAATTTTCAGAAGAACCTTATCTAATACCGAAGTTGGTACTATTATTATAATTTATAGTATGACAATTAGCACCAGAAGTCAGAGTGCCTGAGTGGAATCTTGGCATTACCCCTAAATATCTTTGTATTAATGGGTAAGTTTTTAACTTCTCCAAGCCTTGGATTCTTCATCTCTGGAAGGGAGTAAGAGTATTTCCCTCACACGGCTACTTCGAGGACTACGAAAAAAGAAAAATGTGAGGTATCCAGTGTAGGGATTGCTGCACATACATACTCAAAAAAGGTGACTAATTGCATGATTTTTCTAGGAAACACTGAGAATAAACGGGATGTAGCTTTGTAACATTTAGACACTTTGGGGAACTTGATAAGGCAGCCATGAGAATGCATCTCCCAGACCTTCTACTGCAAGGTGCAACTGTAATTGACTGAGGGTCACAGCTGCTAAGCTTTGAAATTCAATGATATCTTTGTTCAAATCCATGCCTTACATGGGTTGCTCCCTGTCAGTGAAGGAGTGCAGTGGGGGATACTGAGGCAGTCCCATTCACACAGCCACAGGACTCCTACTAGTGTCAGAGTAGACTCAAGGCCTGCCTGATGGTTTTGCTGACCCTTCATTAGCCTGTACCCCATTCCTAGGATGCTTCCATGCAACCTTCTTCCCCTCTTGCCTTCGCTTGAAGTCGATTTGTATTGGAGTCTTACGGTTCTGCCAGTCTTTTTTGGCTCCCTCCCTACTTCCTTTCATATAGGCACTGCTCTTAATCAAATGTTTAATCTCATCTCGGTGTCTGCTTTCTGGAGGACCTGGACTAACACACTTGAGTTCTTATTTGGTTTACCCTGGTAATTATGCTAATCACAACTTGCAGAGAGTTTTTCCTGGCGCCAATCTTGGAGAAATGATGATTACCACTGTTCTCAGAAGTTTATGTCTCCATTTCCCCAGTGGTTCCTTTTTCACTTCATTTGATTTCCCATCATATTTTAACACTGAGAGCCCCATGCCCTGCTCTGATTTCCTTCCTGCCCCATGCCCTTCTCTGATTTCCTTCCTGCCAGTGATGTTTAGTAGACCAGTCTTTATCTGCCCCTTTTTCTCTCTCTTCTCCTGGAAAACTCGAGTTGCCATCTCTCAACAATATCATTCAGTAGGGTCTGTTTCACATATCTTTGCACTGTCTCAGTATTTATTGCAGTCCTACTATGGAGGATGTGCTTGTAGATACCTTTTATAGTCTAGAATGGAAGGCATCTTTATACAACTAAGGACATTATGCATAACAGATTTTTACCTTTTTGGGGGAATCCTTTTTATAATTATACATTCTACATTAGCTTCTGTGAATTTAAAGACTAATTTCGTGTGATATTGGGCAAATAACTTCTCTGACTCACAAATACTTCATCGTGAAATAGAGGCGAGCATACATGTCCCTTTTGGTTGTTGAAGATTACATGAGATAGTATTGATGATATCTAGCCCTGTGCCCAGCATTCATCAAACGTGGATTTGTTCCTCTACCTAGGTGACACAGAACCTAAGGTAGCTCTTGGTTGTGTCAAGAAGAATTAAATTAAAAACATTCACAGATGAGAAGGAGGCACAGAGAAGTTGTCACAGCTAAGTGCCAAGACAAGATTTGAACTCAGATCTTCTGTCCCCAGAGCCTGCCCTAATTACAGATCATTAATTATAAAATAAGACAAAAATTATCTTTAGTTCTGTCTTAGGTCAGGCTCCACAGAAGCAGACTTTGAAACAAGGATTCATGTGCAGTGTGATTTACTTATTATTTATTATTTCTTCCTTAGGGAAGCCAGGAAGGAAATGGAGGAAGAAGGATAGGGAAGGGGAGGCCAAACGAGGCCCTACAGAAAGTAGGCTACACTTGATCCCACAGGGGAGTTTGAAGCAAGGGAGTTGGCTTTTATACCTCTGGGCCCATCAACTAAACACCCCGTGGGGCCGATCAATTCATAGGCATTTCTGGATCAGTAGACCAAATGAAGTCATCTAGAGAAGGACGGCAGGTGCTAGTCACGGGGAGCAAAAGCACATGAAAGGGGGCGCCTGGGTGGCTCAATGGGTTAAGCCTCTGCCTTAGGCTCAAGTCATGATCAAGTTAGGATCAAGTCATGATGACCGGCATCAGGCTGTCTGCTCGGCGGGGAGCCTGCTTCCCCCTCTCTGCCTACTTGTGATCTCTGCCTGTCAAATAAATAAATAAAATCTTTTTAAAAAAAAAGCACATGAAAGGTAGAGAGGGGCACAAAAATGTCAAAGGGGTCTGAGGGCCAGACTGGATCACAGGTATTGTCCATTACTTTAGAAGATGCTCATCTCAAAACCCACATACCTTCTCTCTTCTGAAACCTAGCATTATGCTAGTTAATAACTAAGTTTTAATTTTAAATTTAACTAAGGGTAAAGAGCTCTTGTGTAGTTTCACACTGATAAATGATTTGTTATTTGCATTACAGTAAGAACAAAACCATAAAATCTGTGGTGCCCGTCTTTTTCTTCAGGCTCTCTGATCCCTTCTCAGAATCAGCAAGTTGGGGCTGGGCAAGACCTGATCTCTGCTTTTCCATTGCCTTTTTTTTTTTTTTAAAGATTTTATTTATTTATTTGACAGACAGAGATCACAAGAAGGCAGAGAGGCAGGCAGAGAGAGAGAGGAGGAAGCAGGATCCCTGTGGAGCAGAGAGCCCAATGCGGGGCTTGATGCCAGGACTCTGGATCATGACCTGAGCCGAAGGCAGAGGCTTTAACCCACAGAGCCACCCAGGTGCCCCTCCATTGCTTTTAATGTGGCTACCTTTCTCAAATATTTTTGGCTTCCATAATAATAAAGCTAATACTTACATAACTTATATTATGTGTTGTTCTAAATGCTGTCTGCATATTAGCTCATGTAATGTTTACAACGACGCTAGGAACGAGTATTAGCATAACCCCCATTTATGACTGAAAAAAAAAGCCAAAATGGTAAAGTAGTAGAATTGGGATTCAGACAGTCTGGCTCTAGAGCCCATGCTTGTCCCCACTATGCTGAAGTGCCTCTCCAAGAGGACAAAATTCCCTCCCAAACCAGCCTATGTTTATTTGTGTTCCATGTACTGTCTTATCAATGATTCCCTGTCAACTTGAATGGACTAGTAAGTATTCAGTGACAATAAAAACACTTAGTCTCTGGACCTGGTGATTCTGATAGCAGCTTCTAATCTAGGCCATCCCTGGCTTGTCCCATAGTCCCTCCCAGGAGGCCTCCAGAGAGGCCAAGATTTTGCCATGTTTGATCATTATAGGTAAAATGATTTTAAAAAAATCCCCTACAAATCATACTGCAAGAGAGAGTTGACAGACAAATTTTGTAGAAATTTGTGATTAAGTATCACAAATCATACTTCATAAAAAATAAAGGGTATCACTGCACATTGTGCGATATAAAGGTTTGAACATGCATGTAATTCAATGCAATGGGACAATATTGAGCTCCATGGATTCAGATTTATTTGTCTGTATTTATTTGTGGGATCCTCAGGGAAACTGTTTCAGGTAGAGGAAAGGGCTTTTGGTTAAGGAGCCTGAAGCACTGTGTGGCAACGTTTACCAGCTTTCGGCCCCCAAATTCAGCTTCCTCATTTTAAAAATCGGATACTCTGTTTTATCTGCCTTACAGGGTAGTGTATCAAATGAAACAAAATCTATGAAAATGGCTTGTAAATGATCAAGTATGAAATGCACACATATCTTTAGCATATTGATGATGATTAAGATAGATGTATCTGAAGCTTTCCTGCTGCTCGTGCTTTTATATTTGCTGTCCTTAATTTTTCTACTAATACTGATTAATTTATAATTTCTGAGGATGGTCTTTCCTTTTTTTTTTTTTTTGGTTAAGATTTTATTTATTTGAGAGAAAGAGAGAGAGTGCACATCTGTGAGTAGGAGTGGGGAGGGGCGGGCATAGGCTCCCACTGAGTGTGGAGCTCCACTGCAGGGGGGGGCATGAGGGACTGGGTCCCAGGACCTGAGACCATGACCTGAGCTGCCGTCAGAGACTTAAGGGACTGAGCCACCCAGGCATTCCAGTGAGGATCTTATTTTCAATCTCATACTTAGAGATGAATTTATAGTAAAAATCTTAATGAACAGATAACACTTTCCAAAAGCTGCACTAGCCCTTCACAATAATTCCGGATTAGTCTCCATTGCTGTCCTACTGCTTAGCCGTTCTTGTCTTTCTATTGCCCTCCTCCGCCCCATTTTAAGACCCTTAAATTCTTAAGACTTCATGGTTCCTATTCTAGATACCCCCTCCCATTTTCCCATGAAGACGTATTTGAACCCTATCTGCTGTATTTTTATAAACTGATTCTCTCTAGAGTGATTGTGATTGTCCTTGAGTGTGGCTAACTGTATTTGCCCTTTGACAGAACTTTAATTCTACAGAGAAATTCTGAATATGCAAAACTTTCATCCCCCAAAATTAATCTCCCAGGGATGTTTCAGGCACCAAGTAAAGAAGTAAGAAAGGCGAAGCCTGATTTATCTGGATATGATAACAGAAACATGGACTTTTGTCTATTAAACAGACTGACGGAAATGTCTATGATTGTTTTTGCTCCTTTCTACGGCACATCATGCGGTGCTTGCAAATGGCTTTATGCTTGACTTCTCACTGCTGAGGACAAAGAATCAAATTATGTTAGAGCTTGTTTTTAGAAACCCAAGGGGCACATGTAGCTAATTAGAGATATGCCCTCGGTTTCCTTTTCTTGTTTATCCTGAGGGATATAAAAAAAAAAACATTCCCAGTGGTATTTCTTCTGGAAATCTTATACAGCCAGGAGGCAATTTTCTAGTGTTCTAATCAATTTAAGTTGATGCTTTTAGAACTCTAAGCTTAATATTAATTCTAAAGCCGCCGTTTATTTAGGTAAAATTTTCAAATTATTAGTACAAAGATTTTTTTTTTTTTTTTTTTACTAACTGGAATTCAACATCTCTTCATTCCTAGTGCTTCACCTAAGCCCAACGTGGGTTGGTTGGGATAGATGTGGATTTAACATATATTTCTTTATTTTGGCTGCTTTAAGTGAATCTGCCTCTTTTAGTTCATGTAATCTATTCATTATGATGCAGATTTCTGATATAAAATGTGATATAAAATGCACAATAATAGAGGAAGAATTTAAATGATCAGAATAATTCCATGCAATTTCTTATGCCCTCCTTGTGTTTTTGCAGAGCTTAAATCCATGAAATTGTTTTGAAAGATTTTAACTTCCTTCCCCCCCCTTTGGCAGCTGTCCAATGTTTCAGAGAGCCATTTCCTGGAATTTTATCAAAGTATTTTTACTAGCTTCTCTGCATCTCTGTTTTCTTATTTGTGACCTAGTTATACCTGAGAAGGCAATCCTGAAGTCAATAATACTATTCTTCAAATTTCATAAATAAGATCTATTTTTTTGCCCTTCCTCTCTCAACACGATTATGCTGCTACTGACTGCCATTCATTTGCCAGCTTCCAGGTCACGTGTTCAGTTGTGTATGTTCATAACAATCCATTTATTCCCACATAACCTAGGATGCATGCCTGTAGGGGTCCTTAGCGAATGCATTTAAACACAATGATATGGGGGGACCAGTCAAAGCCTTGAGATGCAGAAGGGGTGTCGTTTGAGACTGCCTTTGGCTTCATGTAATAGAAACTGAACTCCTGAAGCTTAACCAAATAGGGTTTTCTTTCTCTGGGACGATTAGAAAGTAAACCCCACAACCAGGGCTGGTCAGCTGCTCAGGGTAGCCATCAAGGACCTGAGCTTCCTTTTAGTTTCCTGTTCTTCTATCCTTAGCCTGTGGTTTTCATCCTCAAGGTTGAAAGAAAAGAGCTACACCTCCAGTCTTTTGATGGGGAGAGCAGAGGGTAAAAGTGCATACCAGCTGATCTGCTCTTCTGCTATCACGAAAGTAAAAGCTTTCCTGGACGTTCAATAAAGTGCATGTTTACTTATATCTGGTTGAACAGAGCTAGGTCACATGGTTAATGGAGTCTGGGGTGGTGTTTTTAAGTGTTTTTGAGCACAATTAGAATTCTGTTAGAAAGGAAGAAGGAAGAAGGGGGATTGGGTAGACACCTAGCAATGTCTGCCAAAAAGGGATTTAGGAAAAGGGAAGTGAGTGGGAATAAAGTGTCCCTGGTCTAAAGGTCAGTCCTGAAGTCACCAGTAATGAATATACAGAGTGTTTCTGTGAAGTAGCTAGCACCTGGACCAAGCCATGTTGGGCTTTGCCTTGTGAAACGTCCCACATTCTGAACTGGCTGATGCAGGAAGCTGAGCGGCTGATGCATCAGTGATGCACGCTCACCCAAAGCTGCAGAGACAGGAAGAAAACCGCCGAGATCATTTATTAGTTCACCGTGAGAATATTGCCAGCAAGCGCACCAAATGTTCACCAACCAATCTGAGGCAAATGTATGTGAAGCCAAATCATTAGAAAGAAACCAAAGAGGGATGCGAGTGGGGTGACCTGAATGGCTAATCTAGTGGAACCAAACCACAGTAGCCTGTGGCTTCTCTCCTCACGATGTACTCAGGAATAAATAGTACTCGGGAAGAAGATACTGTAACCTTGGCCAGTGCACCCGCCCCTCTGGGCAGCATGAGAGATGTGTGCCTCTATTTATGCCTCTAGTTCTCCCTTTTCTTGGCTTCAGATTTTGAGGAACTCCCCTTTTTTCACTCTCCTGATATGTGTTCATATATTCACTCTGGCTACCTGCAAGTCTTGGCCTGGTGAATCAGCCAGGGAACTGGCAAGAAACATATGGGACCACTTATAAAGGGGAAGACATGTAACCCACTAAGGGATAGTGGGATAATGGTGCACCCTGGGGCTTACCAAGGTGGGGAGGCACAGCGCTCACTCCTAGAATGATGCTGCTTTTGCTACAGCTCTAGGAGAAGTTTGCCTGGAAAGAACTGAGGACTTGATAGGGGACTATGGCTACAGACAACCTACTGCCTGGCAGAGAAACAACTATGTTCCTATTGATACCTCCCACTATCCAAACGCAACCAGAAGCGAGGCAGCAGGGGAACTCATGGATTCTGTGCCTAGAGACCTTTGTCCTGCAACACAGAGTAGGGTGGAGAAGGCTAGAGAGGGAATCTGGAGTGACCAATAGTGAAAATCCAGCGATTTTGTGGCACTATATTTATCTGTCCTCTGATCCAATAGGTCTCCTTTTATGGCTCTTAGATCCTAGAGGTCAGCCATCATTCTACTCCATTTCCAAAGTGCTTCCTACCTAAAGCAGCCCAGCCTGGGGAACTAGTTGGTGTGAGGGGGGTGATGGGGTGGTGTAGGGGGTGGGGTGCGTGGGGTCCTCACGGCTGTGCTCATTTTCTCTTCCCTAGGCTTTCAGTACATTTTTCTCTCACTGTGGTCACTTCAGTCCAACCCCCATTTAGCTCAGCCCTGACCGATCAGGTTTCCTTTTTAACCTGGTTGTTAGGAAGCTAGAGAAAATTCAGTAGCTTATCTTTATCAAAGATATATACACATTTCTCCCATTGGGGCATGAGTACATCTAGCTCAGGGCTTCTCAACCTTGGCATTACTGACACTTGGGGACCGAGGATTCTTTGTTGTGAATGGGGAATAAAGTGCGCTTATTCACTAAGTTTTTTTTATCCATGGGGACTGTCTTGTACATTGTAGGGTGTTTAACAGCATCTCTGGCCTCTATCCCCTAGATATCAGTAGCACCCCTCCTTTCCTTATCACCACTAATATTTCCTGGGTGGCCTCTGTTGAGAACACTGCTCTAGGTGAATACAATGATACAGGCCAGAGGTGAGTTAAAATACAGCCCCTCTACCGACTGTGTCACTTTTACCAAATATATACATACACACACACACACACACATTTATATATACACACACATTTATATATATATACACACATTTATATATATATACACACACACATTTATATATATATATACACACACATTTTTATATATATATACACACACACATTTATATACATATATATACACACACACATTTATATATATATACACACACACATTTATATATATATACACATATATACACACACATTTATATACATATATATATACACACACATTTATATATATATACACACACATTTATACATATATACACATATATATACACACACATTTATATACATATATATACACACATTTATATATACACACACACATTTATATATATATACATATATATACACACACATTTATATACATATAAATACACACACATTTATATATATATACACATATATACACACACATTTATGTATATATATATACACACACATTTATATATATATACACACACATTTATATACATATATATACACACACATTTATACATATATATACACACACATTTATATATATACACACACACATTTTTATATATATATACACACACATTTATATATATATACACACACACATTTATATACATATACATATATATACACACACATTTATATACATATATATATACACACACACATTTATACATATATATACACACACACATTTATGTATATATCTATATACACACACACATTTATATATATATACACACACATACATTTATATATATATACATATATATACACACACACACTTATATATATTATATATCCTTAATTTTGAGGAAATTTTTGTTATTATGGAGTGGGATTTAATACTTGCATGAATTTCAAAGATAAAAGATCAAGAGCCACAGGTTTTATAATCCTTGATGTGAACATCAACAAATACATATAACAAAGCTATCGGGCTGGATTTTTCTCTGTTCTTTGCAGGCATGTGACCTTGGCTGAAGGCTCTCTATGTGCTGTTTCTGACTTAGCAACATGCACAAACGTCACTGGCTCCACAGGAAAGCATTTGCATCAAACATTTAGTAACTTCAGTAATCTCATTCATTCATTCATTCATTATATAATAAGTACACTGTCCAGCATGACCTTCTGAGAGAAGAACATTTTCTCTACTTCATTATATAAATATATGCCACGGAGTGAGGGAAATTTGGGGCACTATCAGTCTGTAATTGTGGGAAATTTTAAGTGTCAGGTCAGGGAGATTGAAACAGGCTTAAGACGAAAGTCTTTTCTATGTATTTTCCCTTATTGAGCTGAACTTCCTTCTAAGCCCTGATCATTGGGTTGCTATTCTTTTTACAAATTAGGGAATGAAAAAGAAACTCCCTTTTTTGGTGAGGAGGGTGACACAAATTTCACAGCCACTGTTAGTCCACTCTGGCCTCCAACTGGTTTTTGGAGGCACAAGAATTTTTCCATGCTGGGATTCTTCATTGAACCACTTTGGTTGTCATTAAATCTGGTGTCTGGGCAGCACCACTTCCACCAGTTTGGGTCTTGTCCCACTTAGCTCTTCTCCAATACGGTCTTCTTTTTTCTCCTTCATCTGCCTTTTTGGTCTTAGACTTTGTGCACATCTCTAGCCAGAGGTTACATCCCTTTCCCCTTTGTTTCAGATGTCAGGTGAACACGAGGGCATGTTTGTCCATGCTGCTCCAGGATATCCTCCTTGTTTTCTAATAAAATATGTTCATTTTCCATGAAAATCTCCCAGTCAGGGACAGGAGAGGTATGGTTTCAATCACAATCCCTTTGGAGGGAAGAAATGTCAACTGGCTGTTTTCCAAGTTGGTGACACCAATATTTATTTATCTTGGTAATCATCCACAGTTTAAAGCCCATTTTTTGATCCCCTCCCCTAAATGTTGTTGCCTGGATAGCACATAAAGCACATAAAGACAAAAGGAGCTAAAGCGACAGAAATAGAGTGAATGAAGTTCTCTAGAATTAGCTTCTAAAAAGAATCATATGACTTGGGGCACCTGGGTGGCTCACTGGGTTAAAGCCTCTGCTTTCTGCTCAGGTCATGATCCCAGGGTCCTGGGATGGAGCCCCACATCGGGCTCTCTGCTCGGCGGGGAGCCTGCTTCCCCTTCTCTCTCTGCCTGCTTCTCTGCCTACTTGTGATCTCTGTCTGTCAAATAATAAAAAAAAAAAGTTTTAGAAAGAATCATACGACTTAGAGAACTCTACGCACTCCCGTCAGCCCATGGAACAAAGGCCAAACTCTAAGAACAGTGTATGATGCCCATTTTATAAAATAAAATAAAATATAAATATAAATATTTAAATATAAATATAAAATATATAAATATAAATATAAAATATACAAAATATAAAAATATAAAATAAAACCACCTGGTTTTATTTCACTCTCTAATTTAATTTTTACCCTGTCCTTACTACACACTATAAGCTCTAACTCAGTACTTCTCAAGAGTCATTTGAAGACCACCTGTGTCACTATTAAACATGCAGATCCTTGGATAATATTTAGACCCATGAAATCAGAATCTTTGGGGCAGGACCCAGGCATTTGTATTTTAACAAGCACTCCAGAGATTCTCACCCTAAAACTGGAGAGTCATTCTTAGCTGTCTTGGTCTCCTCACCACATTTGTAAAACTTTTCAAATAATGAAGCAAATCAGAGGCTGTGCTAGAAAATATCACCACCGTCATTCAAAGGAGGAAGAGTTCCTCCCAAAGGGGAGGATCTGTTCTTCATCTAGGAAAAAACTGTACAAGTGTGGGAGGAAAGAAGAACATAATTTCATTGGCTTAGGGTGGAAGGAGAGTGAAGACTTAAAAACTCTCACATGTGAAAGAACCCAAATCCTTTTATGGTCTGTGTTCTTTCCCCATTTCTCAGCATTTCTTTGTACCCCACTGTGAACTCTGGCAGTCTGGAATGCCATCTGCCTCCTACCTCTGGACCAAGAGCATGTTGCACACTGCAGAGCCCCATTCTTCCCAGTTAAGGTCCAGTGCAATGTCGTCCCCTGCCCTGATTTGAAGTCATAGTAAATCACTTGACTCCTTGCACTTGTCACTTTCTCATGTATTCTGGATGAAACTCCGCTGTCCCTAACCTGTAAGTACACATTCAGTCACGTTAGTGATAATACCTGACTTTATTATCTCGGTAACTTTTTTTGTCCTGGGAGCTCCAGGGCTGTCCTCCTGTGTTCAAGAATGAGTCCCCACACCCTGGTGCTGTGGCTGTTCAGCCCCCAATTTCTCTCCATTTCCTCTCTCTCTCCGCTCGAACTCAAAGCCAACAGCAAAATCCCTTTGCACAGACCATCCTAACTCCAATCAGGTTGGCTGGCACAGTCTCAGTTCTCTCTCCAGATTGATAAGCTTGGGCTTTGCCTCGTGTGTATCTTTTTGCAGAGACAGTGCTTTGCACTCCAGAGGTGCTAAATGGCTTGGGACATAGTTTTAAAACTGACAATTGGATAAACACCAGAATAAGCATCGGAGGAGGAAAGCCTGACCAGGGCTCTAGCTGACCTGGCTGACACCACTGGGCGCTGGACCTGGCTCCAAGTTTCCTGGCAGCCACGGCCTAAAAGGGAACACCTGTTAGGCGGACGCCCTTATTTTCTTTGTCAGACAGCAGAAGTAGGGCTGCCAGATGCTTTCTACAAAATCCTAAACGCATTTCATACGTCCTACCAGCAAGCTCAAATACCACCTTGTGAACCCGGGCGCCCAGCCACCCGTAAGGGATGGCAGAGGAGGGACCTCCTGTTGTCCGTGGGACTCTGTCTGGGCTCTTGGCAGCTTCGTTCAATTCTGAGCGTCCTGGCAATGCTTGGGTCCAGAAGGCCATTAGCCTTCTCCTTTCTGTGCACCCTTGGGAAGGAGGAGGAGGTGGTCCTCGGTTGCTTTTCCGTACAGGCGGCCGGTTGTGCTCGCAAAGGGGAGCCGAGCGCCGGCCCCGCCGCTGCCGCCGCCGCCGCCCTTTGCGGGTCTGCTCCAGGCCCGCGCAGTCCCTGCCCACGACCTCTCCGGTCCGCCTCGGGAAGGTGCAGCCGCTGCAATCGCTGCAGCCGCGGGAATCCCGCGGGTCCCCAGCCCGCCGACTGAGGCCTTGAGTGAGGGCGGGGTCTCCGGTGGGGGCGGGGCTAGCGCCGCGGGGTGGGCGGGGCGGGGCCTCGCGAGGCGGACCTACGGGGCGGGGCCTCCGGCAGGCGGGGTTTAGGCACCGGGAGGTGGTGGCGGCCGCCGCGGCGGCGGAGGGGAGGGGAAAAGAGGGAGGGGAAGGGAGGGAGAGGGAGGGGAGGGGAGGGGAGGGGAAGGGAAGGGAGGGCCGGGGAGGGAAGGGGGCGGCCGGCCGCTGGGAGGGAGGGAGTCACCTGACCGCTGCCCGCGCCGCCCGCTGGGCTCGCTCGCCGCCGTCAGTCGGGCCGCGCGGCGCCTCGGCTCTGGTGAGTGGCTCGGCGTTCCTCGCGTCCTTCCCGGGAGGGTCCGCGCGGCGGCGCGCGGTCCGGGCTGCCCGCCTGTGAGGGGCCGCCCGCGGGCCGGGCCGGGCCGGCGAGGCGGGGAGGCGGGGAGTGGGAGGCGGGCGGCGGCCTTCTGGGCGGGGGGCGGCGGCGGCCCCTCTTCCTGGAAGTGTCCTCGGCGGCCGGAAGGGGCGACCTGCCTGCGCCCGGTGCTGCGAGCCCGCGGCCAGCGCTGTTGTTTACCGGCCCGCGCTGCACTTTCCCCTCGGGCGAGCGCGGTGGGCGCGGTGGGGCGGGGGAGCGGCCGGGGCCGCGGGGCGCCCAGTGCCCCCGCCCCCTCTCCGTCGCCCGGGTCCGAGCCCGGCCCTCCGGGACCGTGTGACACATCAGCACCGCCCGCGCGGCCGGCCCCGGCTCCGTGTTGTCCTCCCGCCCCCTCCCACCACGCTCAGCAGCCGACGCGTCCCGCGAGCTGCCTGCGTCCGGTCTGCCTGGCCTGGGTGTCTGCGGCGCGTGGAGTCACGTTAAGAATGGCCGAGGTCGTGGCTGGAGCAGAAATGCCACCTTGCGGGGCTGGGTTGAGCCAAGATTGGTTTGGAGGACCGGAGATCGCAGAGCTCCCTTTGTTGGAGTTTTGCCCACACGTTGTAATTAAGACTCCCACAGTGTGGTGAGGGTGGGTGCTGATTGCCGAGGCACCAGCTTCGTGCTTGTCTGAGGGAACACGAGTGCCCCTGCTTTCTCATTCTTGCGCGGCGGGTTTATGTCACTGAGTAGTGTTGTGCGGAATGCCTTTGTGCAGCGAGCCTTCTGCGTGAAACTTGGGCTGATTGAGGTATAGTGTAGTAGTAATTGTGAAAGACGTGTGGGGGAAAACCAAGCTACCGTGCGGTGCTTGAAGGAACAAAGGCTGTTTTGTAGGGATGCTTGTCTATTTGGAGAGCTGTATCAGTGTTGGGACTGTTACCCATGGTGGATGCCACTGCTGGATCTTTGTTCATATACTCTAACGCCCCTTATATCTGGAGGCTTTGCATTTAGAGCAGTCCAGAAAGATAAGGGGGGGACACACCGGACGTGTTGGTGACAGAGCACTTGGGTGCTTCACATGGTCAAGCAGAGAACTGGAAAGAAGTGGGCAAGCTGGCTTCTTCCTGGTCTTGGGTAGTGGTGCAAGGGCTGGGCTGGGTTGGGCTTGAAGGCACTTGCCACTTCTGTCTTTGGCTAAAGAAGCCTGGGGAGAAAAGGACTCTTGGTGAGTCAGCTTGGAGTGGGATGGCTTTGGTTTAGTGACTGCATTGCATGGTGTGTTATTGTTGTTTAATATGGCTGGGTCTGGTGGTTTACCATTGTTCAGTATGTTGGTTGGATAACAAGGTAGGATGATGACTCCTTAAAAAAGTTGGGTTGCTGAGTCATTCACCCCAGCCCGAGAGGTAATTAAGAACAGCTGGTGCAGATATGCTCATCACATGCCTCCACCATAAAAGGCCAAGGAGCGCTCAAGAGGGGTTGCTTCAGAGGGCTGAAGGGGACCCAGCCAGGGTTGTCTGTTTTGATACAGGTAATGAGTGGGTGAAGAGCAACAGCAGTCTTAGGAAGTGGCCAAGTGGTGCTGAGGTTGTGTTTAAACACAGAGCAGCCTCATGACCTACTGCCTGAGAATGAATTTGTGCTGGAGAGAGCTAAAACTGAGCGAGAAATTTACAGCTAGGGGTAACCTAATAACAGGATTGTCATAAAAATATTTACTACCATTACTGTACTTAGTTTTTTGTTTCCCTCTTGTGGTTTTGTTGTTATGTGGTTTGTACATTTCAAAAAGTGAACTTAATTTGTTCTTCATAAAAACTTCTTTATGAGAACACAGGAGACTTCCTCTTGGTTTTCATGACCCTTGGCTTTTCATGCATACAGTAGTAGTTTCTGGTGGAGAGACAAGGGTAAGGGAGAGTATGAATGGAATTGGCAGGTTGCATTGGGTCAAGTCTAGAAGGAGCTGTCTAATGAAAAGTAAACCATACATATACAAGTTTCATTCTCTTGATTATGGTTCTAGAGTGTATTTACATCTTAGTTCATTACTTCTTGCTTTACAAAAATGACCCAAGCTCGGGGCGCCTGGGTGGCTCAGTGGTTTAAGCCTCTGCCTTCGGCTCAGGTCATGATCTCAGGGTCCTGGGATCGAGCCCCGCATCGGGCTCTCTGCTCAGTGGGGAGCGTGTTTCTCCCTTTCTCACTGCCTGCCTCTCTGCCTACTTGTGACCTCTCTCTCTGTCAAATAAATAAATAAAATATTTAAAAAAAAAAAATGACCCAAGCTCATCAGACAGCCCCCTTATTAACAAAGTTTACGAATGGAAAATGTGGAATTGGGTGGGGGGAGGGCAGGGACCGGCCCTTACCTGTGGTCAAAATAATGACTAATTCTTACTGATGGTAATTCACTTACAACATTTTGTGAATGGAAAAGTGGTTAATTTTGTTGCTCTAAGTTTGAGACTATAGGAGATTAGAAATCATGAATTTTTTAAATAAGTATTAGGATCTCCAAGGTGAAGTGCCAGATGATTCATTTGGAAGAAAATAATAAAACTTTGATTTTTAAAATTTTAATTTTATGTAAAATAAGAAAGCTTCAAGATACAGATAAATAGGAGTACATACATGTTATAAAATGTGGGTACGTGCTCCTCTTTTACTATTGGGGGAACATAAAGAATTTATTAACCGTGACCAATATCATTCTTTCAGCAACTGGAGTATTTTTTCAAACTTCTGATTTTCTCTTAAGAGCTACCATTCTTTCAGAATACTCTTAATATTCATTTAATTTTTATTGCATATGTAGTTCTTTTTATGCTGTACTTTAAAGATTTGAAGCTTGAATGTAAATTTATTACATTGTTGATATCAGGAATGGAAATAAAAAAATTCAGAGTTGCTCTTTACATATGATACCATGTATTTTGAATTGGAAACAAGCCAGCTGGTTGGTTTGTTAAATATATGTGATCTGAAGTGTAGTAGTGATGTGGAAAAGGGTGCAGTGGGAGCACCTGAAGATAATTTACACATTGGATTATGACTTGGATATACAAATTCTTTTTTGTATAAAAAGTTATTTTGTTCTGTTACTCCTTGTAGTCATTTTTGGGGGCCAAGTTTACATCTGTTTTAGTAAGGATTAATAAGACTACATATTCAGGGGTGCCTGGATGGCTCAGTTGTTAAGCATCTGTCTTAGGCTCAGGTCTTGATCCAGGGTCCTGGGGTTAAACCCCATATCAGGCTCCCTGCTCATTGGGAAGCCTGTCTCTCCTTCTCCCATTCCGCCTGCTTGTGTTCTCTCTCTCTCTGTCAAATAAATAAACAAAATCTTAAAAAAAAAAAAAGACTACATATTCAGTAAATCATTTGGGAAGTGGAATTTCCCCCCTTAGGAGAATGTGTGTATTTAGAAAATCAACTTCTCAGTATGCTAAGATTCAGTTAAATCTTGTAAGTCATGTGCCTTCTACACTCCTGTATTGTGAGAAATAATATTTAGAATAACAATTGCAGAGTTCTTTAAAATGACCAGTTGTCAGAAATTCTCTTCACTGTATAGATCTCTCCAAGACTTAGGTTTTACGAATCAGCTACTAACAATTTTCTAATATTCTGTTAATGGGAACATTGCTTTAATCTGAAAACTCTCATTTCCTGAGGGTTGTATTTGTTTATGTATCTGTTTACTTATTTACTTTAAATATTTTATTTATGTATTTGTCAGAGAGCAGAAGGACGGAGAGCTGCAGGCAGAACAGGCAGAGGGTGAAGCAGGCTCCTGGCTGAGCAAGAAGCCCCGGGCATATGGGACTTGATTTCAGGACCTGGGATCATGACCTGAACTGAAGGCAGACACTTAACTGACTGAGCCACCCAGGTGTCCCGGAGGGTTTGTTTTATGTGGTGGAATAGATGACTTATGACACTTTCGATTTAAAAAAAAAAAAATTATGCCCAATAATCTACCAAAACCGAAGGTATGGGTAAACTGAGCACTCTGCCAGAATCCAGGCCCCTTGAAGAGATTAAACATTTCAGAACTGCAGATAAAATACAGACTTACGCCACGGTGAAACCGAGACTTCTGGCTTACTCATGGATAGCATTAACAAAACTGAAGTTGTAGGTTCAGTCAGCGTGCAGTTGACAGAGAAGCAGTAAGCAAAGTGGTTCAAAGTGGGAGATCTGGAGCCAGACTGCCTCGGATCAAGTTCTGGCTCTCATACTTACCTGCTTTGAAGCCTTGGGCAAGCTGCTTCACCTAGTTGTGCCTCCCTTTCTCATCTGCAAAATGGGGATGATAATGGTGATAGAACGTATGTCCTAGAGACTATTTGGACAATAAATGCATTAATATGTGTTAGGTGTTGGCTCCATCTTAATACATGTGAGGTGTTACTATCTGTTCACAATCAGGGAAGTGCTCAGTTTCACAGCCACATTTTGTAGTCTCTTCTAAAGATTTTTTTTTTTTAAATTTATTTATTTGACAGCGAGAGAGAGAGAGAGATCACAAGTAGGCAGAGAGGCAGGCAGAGAGAGAGAGAGAGAGAGGGAGGCAGGCTCCCTGCCGAGCAGAGAGCCCGATGTGGGACTCGATCCCAGGACCCTGAGATCATGACCTGAAGGTCATGGCTTAACCCACTGAAGGCAGTGGCTTAACCCACTGAGCCACCCAGGCGCCCCTGTAGTCTCTTTGAACTGAATCACAACCATTGATCATCAGGAAGACTGAAGAGAGCATGTGCAACACGTTGCTGCTACTGGAAAAACAGCTCCAGTGAACATTCTGATGTTAAGTCAGTAGCAGGAACTCAAACACCCAACTTCTGAGGGCAGGGAACACAGGATGTGGCTTTTTTCTAAAAGGATCTAACCATCTCAGCAAAGGCCTGGAGGTGGTCATTACCAGTTAGTTGGAATTGGCTTTTGAAGAAATAAAAACACTTTCCATTCTGCATCTGGTCTATTCTGTATGTAATAGTTGAGGACTCTGGTCTGGCAGGTTTAGTAACCTGTTCACTCCTTCCTTGCTTATTAATATCAGGGCAGACTCATTTCTTAATTCTTACTCCCGACCAGTTTTTGGGGAACATTTGGAATGTAAATATACCCGCCAGTTACTTCTAAGTATTGTATTTTCCTGAAATGACATGCCTATGCCAAGATAGAAAAATTAGCCATAATAAACAGTGGGTATGTTTATCATATGGCTTCTTGCACTTCCAGGTCATTCAGAAAGGTGTCAAGCATTCTGACCATCCTTTAGGTTAGAGTGTGAGTTTCTTTTAATTTATTTATGTATTTATGTATGTATATAATCTCAACACCCAACGTGGGGTTTGAACTCACAACATGAAATCAGAAGTCACGTGCTCTTTCACCCGAGCCAGCCAGGTGCCCCAGAGTGTGAGTTTCTTGATGCTGAAGATACCTATCTTCTGTTTTATCTCCCATGGAACATTGAATGTGCCTTGGCTCTGTGTGTTGCAGACTTTTGGTTGGTTGCTGCAGTGGTGGTATGGTATGGATTCCTTTTAGTCCTGTGGTTTTCAAACTTGGGAATTTTTTGAAAGAGTGAAGGTGAGAACATGTGCTGTACCTCTTAAGTTATGTTAAATGTCTAAGTTGAAACTTTTGATCATTTAAAATTCTGCTTTCTGTTTTCATTATTGATAGGAGTATAGAGGAAGCAGCTGAATTTAAGTCATTCTTTTGGTTCATCTCCTGGGACAGAAAGAAAATTTCTCTTGTGACTTCTTTTTTACTTTGTAATTGACTTAGAATTGAATTGAGCAAAATGTAATTTGGATTGTCCAGATGTTAGACCTCTTATGTATCTAATACTTTTCCGTCATATCCTCACTCCTTTAGAACAGATTCTTTGTTGTATTTAGGATCAGGGACAGTTTAGAGAATATTAATAGGGTAATAAAAATTGCCCCAAAGCAAACATAAGGAAGAAATAGGAGTTGCCAGGATCTTGGTTGTTAATGACTGTTGTAGGAGCACAGTGGGCATGCTGTGAAGTTGGCAGGCTGCTGGTTCCTTTCTCAGTACTGGCACAGTTTAGAAAATGTTACCTTAAAATGCAGTTGAACCTATGTGTAAATCATGTTCTTTTAAAACTAATTTAAATAATTTAATGCTGTGGAAACTTAGGAAATATTCAAAAGAATATTTTTATAATAAAGTTATTATTCCCAGCTTCTATCTGATGAAGTTATTTTCACTTTTTTTGGTTACTTCTTAGATTGGATCAGAGTTACAGAGGACAGTTATAATCCATTTCCCCATTTCCCATTAACATGGAATTATACTAAAAAGTATTTCATATAATGGAGTTGACAGTTGACATTGACAATATCCCACCTGCATGGTAACAGACTGAATGGTGTGGTGAGGGAAATGTTTTGCCCCTCTCTCCTGCCTTTTTTTTGCACTGATCTTTTTATTGACTTGTCTGCCTCCAGGAGTCCAAGGGGGAAGTGGGTTTTGGCCTCAGAGGTGAACTTTTAGGGTCCTGTTGAAGAAATGGGGATATGTACCCACTCAGCTTCCTGTTTACTGGTATCTTCCTATGCCTAATGCCTTATTCCTCCTTTAAAGTGTGCCACCATCTTTTGGAAGTCAGCTGTATCAGTGAAAGAAATTATCCATCAGAGAGTTTGTTATAAAATATGTCTATAAAAGATTTATTAGTCTTTGAATAAATTTATGAGGTTATAATTATTAGGTTGTCATTTTAGAGTAAGTGGTTTTCAGTAAGATCAGTGATTTCATTAGTGTGTATTTTTCACTTAAATATTATTTTTCAGAAATGTAAAGTGGTTATCAAATCTTGGCCCAAGACACTTTTCATTTTCAAAGAACCTAACATTTCCTTATTTATTCAGTTTTTCTGAGGAGTATTCCCAGCATGGTTCAGGGTTCTCCTACAGATAGATTTATCACTTAATTAGAAGGAGAATGAAAATATTCACAGACTTTTTAAATCATTTTTTCCACATTAGTGGAAGACTTTTAAAGTAGAAAAGCATTTTGCGTAGCCTGATGGGGTTACATACTTTCATTCCCAGCCTTTATCTAGAGAAATCAAATGAAATGATAGGGATGAATCTGTAGCTACTCAACCTGGCCTATTTAATGGTCTCTTTGTGGTAAAGGATTGTCACAAGTCCTGTTCAAACTCTAGATATAGTTCCTTGGGTTTTTAAAAAATGTGTTTTGCCCCTCCTGGCATGTCTGTTGTCATTGGCCTGGTTTGTTGTCTGTTCCAGACCCCGGAGGGCTGGGACACCTTTTCCTCTCTCGAAAAGGGCAGCAGTGTACACCCATGGCAGGGGAACTCAGAGATTTGCTTTCCTGCATTTGCTTCTCGGGCCCTTGCCCTGTTCCTGTACTCTGTTAACTTTGCGCGGCTTTCTTATCTCTGGAGAGTAAAGAATAATTGTGTTTTTAAGTTTCAAGGCACTTTGGTCTCTTATCTTTCTGTGCGTGGTGCTCCTCTCCCCAAACTTAAACACAAACACATAATCAGCTTTTGTTGTGTATAAGTAGTAGGGTTGGTAAATTCGTTTCAGCATTTGTGGTATGCCTTTGTATTAGATATTGGGTTTATGTTTGATTAATGAAACAAATATTTATGCCTTTTTATGCCAGGAACTTCTATAGATATTGATAGTATAGAACTTCTTACAAGTTACTGTCTAATAGACAAACCATTACTGTAGCATGTATTACTTTCTGTAGTAGCAACATGTAGAATGTGCCTGGGAGCCATAGAGTGTAAGAGACCTAAGTTTTAAGAAATCAGGAAAGCTTTAGGAATGTCAGTGATGAATGCATAGTTGAACAGAGGAAACAGTTTGTTTTGACATCTCTTTTGAGAAGTATAGCATTGAAGAAGAGTAGAGAAGAGGGATTTTAGTAGGGGGAAGTTGGGTCAGGAAGGGTGTGTGTTTGTGTATGATGTATGAATTTAAAAAAAAATGTCAGTAGGAAAAGGTTGAAGATGCAGGGTGTATCTTTGTTTTGTTCTTGGTTAGTTCCTATTATGGTTGCAAGGTGGCTGCTACAAATTGAAGTGTCGTAAGTCAGTGACTAAGTTCCTTGGGAGAGGACTATTTTTTTTCCCCCATGGGATGTCTCCTAAGTAAAACCTGTCCCAAAAGCCTTATAATAGATGCCATCCTGACCTCTCTGTTCGTGGGCCAGCGTTTTACATAAGCCCATACCTAAATGAGTCAATATCCCGGGAAATGAGACCATACGATTAGCTTAAATTGGTCATCATTTGTCTTAGTTGGTACTGGGACCTGCTTCCCCAGAAACACATAGCCTCAGGGAGAAAGTAGATTTGTGAACATAATCAGTGTTTGGTTAGAAAATGAGGTGATGAATGGTATTGGGTGATCAGCGGTACCATCCTTGCCTGCTACTTAACCCATCACTACAAACAGACACTTCTTTTTTTTTTTTTAATTTTTAATTTTTAATTTTATTTTATTTTTGCTATTGAGTGGTATAAATTACTTATATATTTTGGATATTATATATTTCTTTTTTATTTATTTTTATTTTTTAATAAACATATAGTGTATTATTAGCCCCAGGGGTACAGGTCTGTGAATCTCTAGGTTTACACACTTCACAGCACTCACCATAGCACATACCCTCCCCAATGTCCATAACCCCACCACCCTCTCCCTACTCTCCCACCCCCCCCCCAACCCTCAGTTTGTTTTGTGAGATTAAGAGTCTCTTATGGTTTTAGACACATACTTCTGAATAGAAAAAAGAAAATGTGGTTGTCTCTGGATTTGGAATTTTAGGTGACTCCCCCCTCCCTTTATCATCTTATATTTCCTACCATGGTCAAGTCTTAACCTTTACAGTCAGATTAAATAAATTTTATTTAAAAATATTTAAAAATTGAAAACAAAATGCCCATTTTACGAGAAAAAAAGAGAAAAAAAACTCATGGAAGTAATCTAAAACTATTTCTTTCAGTACTCCAACAGTTCTAAAGTTCTCTGTCATTTCTTAAGGGGGAAAGGAAAATATACAATTAAATTTTGTAGTTTCTGATTTTATCTATACCAAGAGAATCACTCTCTCTCTTAATCTGCAAGGCATGTTCTCCTGTGATATCTGTGGCTCTCCTGAGTGGTGAGGCTAGAGTGGCTTGAATAGAATGGTTGATTCAAAAGAATGTCCACTTGGATGGGCAGGATTCTTTGGAACCCAAACTCTTGAATTACAACCAGGAGCATCTTGTCCCCTCTACACACACATTCCCCTAGTAGGGGGGAAAGTGATCCTGTGGTCAGTTTATTAGTTATTCTTTGGGACTTCAAGAATAGGGCCACTTTAGGTTTATATAGTATTCTTTGTGGTATGTGAAAGGCAAATAAATAAATACACAAATAGCATTGTAAATTCACCAAGTAGAAGTTAATTGCTAATAGTTTTTCCTATTTAATAGTAACTAAGAGGCTGTGATATAGATGGTTAGTGTTTTGAAATGGTATTAATTCTTTAGAGAGAATTTAGAAAGACTATATATACTACCAAAGTAATTGTCTTAGGTAAAAAGCAATAATATTTATCTACTTAGTGTTCCTTAAATAATATTTGCACTGAGAAATATTTCAGCTTTTTTTTATAAGCCTCATGTTTACTTATTTGACAAAATCTTATAATAATTATATTTGGGAAAGTGGCTATGAGGGTTTATGTAGAAAGTCTACAGCTTGGATATCCCCGTTTAGAAATGGTAATTTTGACTTCCAAGTTAATATATTGAGATACTGTAGCACTGTGGTGACTGTCAGGGATTAGTGGATCAGGTTATTTTTAAATAAAGCATTTCAATTTCATACCCTTACTTAATTTAAAAAAAATTTCAGATCTGTGATTCATGTAATATTCTAATTGTTCCCCTATAATTGCTGCCTTATTTAATTAAAATTGATAACTTTTTAACCCCCCCTTTTTTTTTATTTAACTCACATTTATTATGAGTTGGAGAAAGATGATGTTTAAGGAAGGGTTGGGAATTTGAAGGCACTTTTTTCTGTTGTTGTCTCCCCCCACCCCGTTACTTTGCGTACTATATGTGTTAACTGTTAGATCTACAGAGTCATTCTGACCTTGATCTAGCTTTGGGACTTTGACTTCCTCTACGCAATCAGAAATAAATAATTTGGATCATGGTTATGCTTTTTATAGTTTGAAAACAACATATGAAGAATTTATAGTATTTCATTTGACTGTAGGACATAAACACTTAATACTCTGTATGAAACGTAACTTTTAGTGAAATACCTCATAGCATTCTGTCCTTGAATTTTCCATACATAGTTGACTATAACTATAGACTTTTGTCTTTAGTTCAGCATAGTTTAATGTCAGATTCCTGTTAATGATATATGAGATTGTTTATGTAATCCAAGAAGTGTTTTTTTTTTTTAAAGATTTTATTTAATTATTAGAGAGAGCACAGAAGGAGAGGGAGAGGGAGAAGCAGACTCCCCGCTGAGCAGGGAGCCTGACTTGAGGCTAGATCCAAGACCCAGGGATTATGACCTGAGGCAAAGGCAGATGCTTAACCGACTGAGCCACCTTGGTGCCCCCTAAGAAGTGTTAATCAGAAATTAATTAATCAGTATTGAATAATAAAGGGAAATTTGCTATTTCTTGAATGCCCTTTTAGTCTAACACTGTTCTCATCACACACAGGATACTTGAGGCATTTCCCTCTATTCCTTATTCTTCCATCCCTTTTCACTTTCACCCACCCTGTCCCCCCCCCCCAAAGAAAACCTGCACACATGTGCCACTTAGGTCATGCATGTGAATTGGAATGTACTATTTGGATGTGGGGATAGAAGACCTCTACAGCCTTTAAGTTACTGACCCCCTCAGGGTTTCAGTTTCTGCATCTGTAACAGAAGTGGGGAAGCAGGTCATACTGGATGAATGTGTTCTTTTAATTGCAAATGCTTTAGTTCTGTGCAACTGACAATTATCTTGAGCAAACTTTCCAGTTTTAAAGATTTCTTTTTACCTTATTGAGATCTTAAGTTTACTAAATTTTTATTCTTCCAGGATACAGGTCTCTGCCTTTTGTAACTTAATTCTTGGGTTTGCAGAATCTTTTAAAATACAGTTTTCTATTGATCACTTGCATAATGATGGCAGTAATAATAAAAAAATAATAATGATCTTGTGCCAAACACTGTGCTATTAAATGCACCAAACGTCCGATCCTTAGAGTGTTTTTCTTTTTTTTTTTTAAGATTTTATTTATTTATTTGACAGAGAGAGAGATCACAAGTGGGCAGAGAGGCAGGCAGAGAGAGAAGGGGAAGCGGGCTCCCCACTGAGCAGAGAGCCCCATGCGGGGCTTGATCCCAGGACCCTGAGATCATGACCTGAGCTGAAGGCAGAGGCTTAACCTACTGAGCCACCCAGGCGCCCCAGTAAGTGTTTTTCTTATGGGAAACCTGAAGCATGAAATCAGGTGGCTCACAGAAGATCACACACCTGGTAGGTAATACTGGCAAAGCTCTAATTGTATTCTAGTACTGCTGTTCTTTCCAGTGTTACTCTGCTGGCAGTGTTAAAATAACCTAAACTGGCTTTACTTCTGCGTTTCATAATTCTGTGTGTTTGTTTAGCTCTTTATCCCTTTTAAAGGCCTTTGTGAGACAAAATAGGTTAGGAGCTACCTACTTAAGTCTAATGGATGCATATTTGCCCTTTAAATAGCTACACCTGACTTGATGCATCCTTCCTCCTTATTTTCTGTACAGAGTTCTCTTTTTCTACATTAAATCATCCTTTATTTTAGAGGCCTATATAGTTTCCTTTATTCTTTCATAATTACTATGAAGATACCAGCGGAGGCTCCTGTGTTGTAGAGTTGCCCATGAATTTCACACATAATACAAACCAGTACCACTGATGACTGGAGGAAATATCCATTACAAAGGAGGAAAAAGTATTTGGCATTCTTTGGAATTGCCTCTTTGGGAGCCTTCAAGGCGAATGAAATAAATGTCAACTGCATTTTTTTTTTTTTTAAGATTTTATTTATTTATTTGACAGAGAGAGATCACAAGTAGGCAGAGAGGCATTCAGAGAGAGAGAGGGAAGCAGGCTCCCTGCCCAGCAGAGAGCCTGATGCGGGGCTTCATCCCAGGACCTGGGACCATGACCTGAGCTGAAGGCAGAGGCTTTAACTCACTGAGCCACCCAGGAGCCCCTCAACTGCATTTTTTAATGAAAGTACATTGTTTTGTTTATAGTTTATTTTAGTATTTTTCTTTTTTTAATTTAAATTCAATTAACCAGCATACAGTACATCATTAGTTTTTGATATAATATTCAATGATTCATTACTTGCGTGTAATACCCAGTGCTTATCACATCCTGTTCCCTCCTTGTTGCCCATCACCAGGTTACCCTATCCTCCCCACCTACCTCCACAGCCCTCAGTTTGTTGCCTGAGTCAAGAGTCTCATATGGTTTGTCTCCGTCTCTTATTCCTTCTCCTTCAGTCTTCCCTCCCTTCCATTGTCCTCTGCACTATTCCTTGTGTTCCACATATGAGTGAAACCATATGATAACTCTCTTTCTCTGATTGACTTATTTCACTTAGCATAATACCCTCCATTCCATCCTTGTCAATGTAAATGGTAGATATTCATCTTTTCTGAAGACTGAGTAATATTCCATTGTAAATATGAACCACATCTTCTTTATCCATTCATTTTTCTGGTTATAAAGTATTATGTCTTTATAGTTAAGAATTTGAATGCAGAAACAAAAATTACCTAGATGTAACCATTGTAAATATCTTGACATACATTCTAACTAGAGGTGGGGGAACCAAGATTTCTGGACCTGTTAAATGTGCAATGCCTGTTAGATGTACAGGTAGTAATTTGAATATGCAGTTAGGTACACGAGTGTGAAGTTCAAGAGAGTTGTTGAGATTAGACCAAATATAATTATGAGAGTATACTGTAAGTCGATGAGTGATCCTGTCCTTACTTTGGGTCTGAATGAGTTCACCTAGGAAATGTGTGCAAAGAAGAGGAGAGACCTGAGAACTAAGCCCTGGGCTTTCCAGTGTTTAGAGATTGGGAAGAGGAGGATAATCCATCAGTGAAAATTGACAGGTGGCTGCCAGCATGGTGGGAAATCAGGATTGTGTATCCTGGAAGCCAAGAGAAGAAAGGAATTCAGGGAGAGGATGATCGACCTGTTGAATGTTGCTGAGATGCTGTCTAAGAAGATGGAAAATTTGCCATTTAGCAGTGGTTTCCATGGAACGGAGGGGGAAAGGCCTGGTTTTAATGGGCTCAAGTGAAATTGGGAAGAGAGGGAAGTGAAAATAGTGAGGATGTAAATGGTTCTTTTGAGGACTACTATGAAGGGGAGTAGAGAATTTTATTGTAGATGGAAGGGCATTGGGAGAAGAACCATGATAGTATGCTCTGTGTGATAATGGGAATTGTGTGTATTCATCTTTTTTCCTTGGTGGGACTGCAGAAACTTGTCAATTTTACTTGTCTTCTCAAAGCATCAGCTCTTGATTTCATTTATCAGTTCAACTAAAAGCAAATGCAAAATTTTAATATGTGAGTAGTTTTCTTGGTGGAAATAAGTTTCATCAGATTTTTAAGGCTCTAGTGGTTTGGTAGTTCAACAGTTCATTTCTTTAGAAGATTTTTAAAGAATCTGTTTCAATTGGTATTGCTATCAGTATAAAATATTAAACCATATGTATAACATTGTTCCAAGTAAGAAATCTTACTGTATTTCTTTACCCTCCCACCTCCTAGTTTAGTCAAAATAATACAAAATGTTAATGAAAGGTTGATTTTCCTCTTTGTCAAATTTCTTTTCTGTTTGGAAAATCTTCAAAAAATTTAAGGCTCACAACCAAGTTATCAACAATTTAGACTTAACTATGTTTTAATATTTTTGTTTACTATTTAAATATCTTTTAAGTTTATGTTCTTAGTCAAAGTAATACATGTTTTTGGTTTAAAAAATACAGAAAGATTTATCATGAAGCAACCCCAACTGTTATACCCCATCCCACCCCTAATTCTGCTTTGTGGATAATATTCATCTTTACCCATTTCCACTATGCAATTTTTGGTAGTTACCTGTGTGTCTCCAAGATGTTTAGACTTCAGTTTATTTATGAACCTAATATATTATCTGTTGACTTCCTTTTACTATGGATATTAATTTTGTTGCTTCCACCATCACCCCACCTGTATTTATAATCTATTATTTCATTTCTGTTCTTGGTCACCTCTACAACCCCAGAATTTGTTTTATTTTTTAATTTGGTCTCACTCATCTAAGGAAGTACCTTTTTTTTTTTTTGAAGTATCTTTTGACTCAACATTATAAGTCATATAGAAATACTAGTTTTCCTTTCAGTTCTCACTGATTCCATCTCCCAGCCCTTTCATTTTACTTTCATTTTGTCGAGATTAACAATGTCTATATCCCATTTTATAACCATAATTAAATCTTCCATTATTTGTCATTCTGAACGTTGAAACCAGTTAAGTGTCCATATTCTCATGCAGGGGCCCTGGAAAGCTAAGTAGTATGCTATTACACTTCTTTAACTAGAGTTTCAGTGTCTCCTTATGCCACTCAAAAACCTTTCTAGCATCAAATTCAAATAATAGCTAACATTTAATTATTGAGCAGTCATTATGTGCCAGGCACTGTTCTAAAAACATTATGTGTATTTTATTTGATCTTTCCAACAGAAAGTAATATTCTTGTCCCTACTTTACCTAAAAATAAAGGAAATGCTATAAACGTACAGGACAGGAGATGTAAAGTACCTTGCCCAGCTGCCAGGGTTTGTCATCGAATTACAGAAAGCTCTTCTATGCTATCCACCCTAGTGATCTCTAGAGCGGAAAGGCACTATGTTTGTGTGGTTCCTACAGAGTCTTTCAGTCTTGGGTGTGCCCTCTGATAACCACTCTGTGCCTTTCTTATCTACAGCCCCTGATTTTGGGATCCTTGGATGTCTTGGGTGAATACTTAGAAAGTGGTGTAGGAATGAAGGGTGCCCTTGGAGGAGGCTGAGTGAGTTTGCGAATTTCACTCTTCTGGGGAATTTTGGGGAATTTTTTCTCTTTACTTTTTTTCCCCCTTGAGTTTCTTATATGAGCCGGAAGTTAACTGGGATAGTAACTACCACACCTCCTTTTCTGCCCATCAGTTGCTCATCTTAGAAAACCTACAGTTAACATAATATTTAATGGTGAATTATCAAAAACTTACCTTATGAGGGAATAAGGCAAGAATGCCAGCTCTCAGCGCTGTCACTCTTTAGTCATTGCAATAAGGGAAGAAAAATAACCATAAAGATGAGAAAGAAGTAAAACTCTCTCTTTGCAGATGACGTGATTATGGTACATAGAGACTCGTAAGGAATTGTCAGAGCAACTATAAGACCTAATAAGTGAATTAAGTAGGATTGCAGAATTCAACGTTAATATTTAAAAAATTGATTTTATGTTTACAGTGTAGCAGCAGAAAACCAGAAAATGAAGTTTAATAAACAAATTCATTTATGGCAATTACAAAAAAGCCCCGTAAACTAGTTAGGAATAAATTTAGCAAAAGATATGCAAGACCTCTTTACTAAAAACACTGGAATAATGCTGAAAGAAGATCTAAGTAAATGGGGAGATTTACCAGGTTTGTGCATGAGAAGACTCAATTTAGATTTTGGTTCTCCCCATATTGGTATATAGAGTCACTGCAATCCTAATAAAAATTCTGCTGGCTTTAACAGTTCAGTAAGAAAACAGCCCACTAAACATGAGCAGATAAATTGAACAGATTTTCACAAAAGAAGATATACAAATGGCCAATAAGCACATAAAAAGATTCTCAACATTGGTGGCCATCAGGAAAGGCAAATTCAAACCACACTGAGATACTTAGGGTAGCTAAGATGGAAAAGACTGAATACCAAGGCTTTGCTGAGAATGTGGAGCGGCTGGACTTGTGCACTGCTGGGAGCAGTCCAAAATGATACAGTTGCTTTGGAAAACTGCTCAGCAGTTTCTGAAAAGTTAAACATAAACCTACTATATCACTCAGCTCTTCTACTCCTGAGGTATTTATTTACCCAAGAGAAATGAAGTATATGTCCATCTGGATGTTCACAGAAGCTTTATTACAGTAGTCCCAAACTGGAAGCAGTGTAGTTATGTCCATTTTTGTTAGACTAGTCCCTCAGTAGTTAACTAGATACACAAAGAGTGATACAGTCATACAATGGAATATTATTCAGCAATAGAGAAACATCTGATGTATGCAGTATGAATGTCATTAAGCTGAATGAAAGAAGCCTGAAGCAGAGGACATAATGTGTGATTCTGTTTATATAAAAATCATAGAAAATGCATGCTAATCTACAGTGACATCAAATCTTTTGTTACCTGGAGCTAGGAGGACAGGGAAGGAGAGAGCAAAATGGGGCATGTGGAATTTGGAGTGATGAAATTTATCTTTTTTTAAAATTTCTGTATCTTTATTGGTGGTGGTTCCATGCACATATGCACGTGTCAAAACTCACTGAACCGTACACTTTAAATAGTGCAGTTCTATGTAAATCATACCTCAATGTTGGTACAGAAAGTAGAGACTGACAAGTACATGATAAAGAGTATTTTCAGTGAATTAGCTTTATTGGTGTGGGCCAGTTCTAATTGCTAGTTCATATTTTCATAAGATGATCTATTTCACTTGAGATATAACAGTCTTATTAAGGATCAAGTAGCCACCAAATATGTTAAGCAAATAAAAGACTGCTTTGTTTTCTTAAGTTCTTTTCAGTTAAAAAGGTATAATCGTGGAATCTGTTATTCTTGTTTTGGTTCTCGAGCTCAGGTTTCCTATTTTAATTCTTTTTTTTTTTCTTCCTTTATTCCTTTCCAAGCTATTTTAAATGTACTATCCAGAATTATCAAAGTTGAATTTGTTGACTTGGGAGGTAAAAAACCTTTTGTTTCTGACCTCTTAGTTGGTGAGTCTGTAAATAAGGTCTTCACACTTCTCTAACCGTTCAGACATCTCCCCTCTATGTTTAACTTTAGCTCTATCATTTCAGATGTGGAATTAGACCAAGTAAATACAATAAAAGATCCATGATTAAATACACAATTTTTAATACAAGGAAGAGTAAGTGGAGAAAAGTCCAACTTTCCCTTTGGGGAAGCAGGGATTGAACCATGAGCTGCAAAAATTGTAGTGATTTGCTCACGTTCTCCATTCTCCACATCTCATTTTAAAAAAGCTGTGGCAGGGGTGCCTGGGTAGCTCAGTGGGTTAAAAAAGCTGTGGCATCTTTAGTCACATAGTGAACATCGATTTCCAGGTCATTTTCCCATATGTTATTGTAAAAGTCCTCTAAAAACAACATCCTTGTTTTGGAGCTTTTATAAGGTCTTCTGCTACTTATTCAAAAAAAAATTTTTTTTTTCTATTTTCACTCAGCTTTTTTTGATCTACACATTTATATATCTCATCTAGTCATACTTAGAATTTTTTCATAAGAGGAATGGATTTAGAAAATGTGGTTATCAGATATGTTTAAGCAAGTATGATATTTAAGATCTGCAAAAACAAAGAAAATAGCAAATCTTGGAAACTGAGTTACTCTTCCTGGCTCTTCTTGGCAGATGACTCAGCTCTGAGAATATAGGAAAGAATGTGGACTTAAATTATTCTCTCAGATTTAAATTCCCACAGACTTTTTTTTTTTTTTTTTTATTAACATATAATGCATTCTTTGCCCCAGGGGTATAGGTCTTCCCACAGACTTTATGATGTTAAGCTTCTTTCAAGATTGGAAATATTAATGAAAAAAGCCCTTCTTTTTAAAGACACTTTTCTGTTGGCATGTCTACCTTACATTAAAAACAAACTTATTTATGTATTTATTTATGCATTAATACATAAATATGTAAAGGCTTCAAAAGGAAAGACAAAGAATTAAAGGTGTACACACACAATATTGTTGGGTCTTTGCCATCTACTTGAACAGTAGAAGGCAAGGTGCACCTAACTTCAGAAGAACACTCAAACGCTAGGTTGTAACAGAAACTGGCTTAGGGGAGCTTGAAGCTTAGGAGGGAGCTGAGAAGGATGGTGTGCTAAGAGGAATTTTCCCGTCTTCTGAGCCTTTGGAGACCCTGACCTGAAACTGAGTGAGGCAAAGGTCATTGACAGAGTGTGATGGAGTTGGTGGTGGGCAGAAGCAATAAGGAGAAAGAGGTAGAAATTACAAATGGCCATTAGAGAGAAGGGGAAGGCAGTTCTAAGGAATTCTTCCTTAGATGAAGATGTATGCAGATGAAGAATATTGTTTTTATATAAAGGCCAACTCAGTTACCCATTTTGCTGTATGGGATGTCCAACTGATGCCCAACCACACCCCCCCCCCACACCCTCTGCTAACAGCTGTTTTGGAAATCATCATTCTCATTAATTGAATATTATGGGTAAATGAGAATTGACTAGGAAGTAGTTTTTGTTTGAAGAGTTATTGCAAATAAATACCTTTCGGAATGTTCACATTCCTGTGTAAATTGATTATAATGATCATTGTCATTGCTTTTGCCCCAAGGCATCATTTTTATTTTGAACATCTGTAGGTTATGTTCTTGAATGTAGAGTCTGTCTTTTACTTTTGTTTTCATGGCACTAAATCTGTTGGGTAGCTCCGGTATACATTTGTAGAAAGGACATTCATCATTGTTCAGTGAAGGTAAAGGATGTTTGGATGATAGTTTTCTGTTTGTTTTTTTTTTCTTTTAAGTGATTCCTTGGTGTTATTTTGTGTGCTCTTCCACACTGATAATTTAAAAAAAAAAAAAACAAAAAGAAACCAAAGTTCTGTGATACTTGAGGGAAACAAAATTCCAGCTCTTTTATGTGTGGGACTTCATCCTCATACAGTTACTTTCTGAATTTTTGTTGTGAAGCATTGTACTTGGTCCATGATCAGATAACCACCTTAGGCTTTTTAAAAGTTTTTTTTTTTTAAATCCTTTAAATTATGAAAATGGGATGAAATCATAGCATCTTGTTTATCATTTTGAAAGCAAAAACATCAACTGGTAACTTTTAAAACTCGAATTGTATATGTTGAGCAGAGAACAGAAGTTATTTCTAAATCGAAGTAGAGGAAGCTTTAAAATGCTTGTTCATCCTTTATCAGCATTACTGAATGAATCAGCAAGCTACAAAGGTCAACAAACCTTTATTTTGAATTATAACAGCATAAATTTCCAAGAATATAGAAAAATTCATGTGTAATGTAGGAATCTAAATTTGGTGTTAATAAATAACAGAATTATAAATCTGGAAGGTTCCTTGGGTGGTGGTATATTTTACCTTTTAGGTTTGAGAAATGTTACAAGGTCACACTGACAGATTCTAGAAGGATGTGTGCCAGTCTTTAGTCATCATGTTATTGGGTAAAAAGATAGATTACTGACCACTTAGGTGGTTTTCAGAATTAGGAAAATTGATTTTCAGATTAACTTTCTGTAGTACCCCATATTGATGAGGCCAGGGTCCTGGTGTCTTTGTTCATGCAAGTCAGCTGTACTGGCTTTGTCTATAGTTGCCAAGTTTTGTTCTTCTTTGTCCAGTTGGCTTGCAGATATGTTTCTGTCTCCCGGAGGTGGGTTCTCTTTTGCTGCTCCTGACTCTGAGAAAGCTGGTATCCAAGGACTTTTCTTTGAGTGCTTGGCTTAGTGGCGTTGTTCCTATATAGACCAGAATAGCTGATTGCAGTGTGTTTGGAAGAAAATGTAGATGCTCTGCATTTTGGATTTGTAGTAAATATGTGAAATCACTCATTCAGAAGCAAATTCCTTCATGGAATCAGGTACAGTTATGTTATGTGCTTGAGTTATGGCAGAAAACAAGTCAGACAAGATTTTGACATTTAACTGAGACCTAAAAGGTGAGGAGTTAGCCAGCTGAGGAGTAGGAGAAGTGCAGATTGCAGGCACAGTATGTTCAAAGGCCCTGAGGTCGAGAGGAGCTTGGTTCGCTGGGGCAAGAAGAAGGGATGGTGAGGCAAGAGAATAGCAAGAAAGACAAAACTTGAGATAAGGCTGGATGATTGCAGGTCTGGAGGATAGGCTAAGGATTTAGAATTGATCATAAGAAATTTGGAAGACAACGTTGGTATTGGCAAGGGAGAAATCACTTTGATGTGGGAGAGTACATTGGAGGGGATCTAGACGGGATTGAGGGGGGATGAAGCTTTTGTTATTATTAATATCATTAAGAGCAGCTGATATTTCGTATTTGTTTGCTATAGGCCAGGCACTATGTTAAACCATTTACCCTTATTGTCCATATAAACCTCATGACAATCCAGTGAGGTGCTCTTGTTATCCTTATTTTACAGGTGAGGAAACCAAGACCTGGCAAGGTTAAAGTAGCTTGCCCAAAGGTCATGCAGCTAGGTAATAGCAGAGCTGGAATTTGAACCTAGTGTGCGAAGTTAGCCACTGGACTGTGTTTTCCATGGTGGTCCCTTGGTGGTTGTTGAAATTGAGTGGATCACAACTGGAATTTATTTTTTTTTTTTTAATAGAACAGAGTAGAAATTAGAATACCTTGCACTACTAAGGATAAAATATTAATATGTGAAACTTAGTTTCACTTTTTATTTAATGTATTTGTACATGTGTGAGCCATTACAAAAGGCTAGGCAGAAGCTGTCTAGACTAGAGCCAGTGATGGCTTGGACTAGAATTGTGGCAGTGCAGATGGAGAGAAGTGGGTCTCAGTGTCTAGAAGCAGAGGTAGCAGGTCTCAATAAGAGATTGCCTACCAGGGCTGAAGGAGGTGTCAGGATGAGTCCCAGGGTTCTGGGGGGAGCAAGATCAGTCATGGCATGCATATGCTTAGTCCACTTTAAGTGAGACACTTTGGGTTCTTTTGAGAGGCTATTTGTTGTACTACTGGGGTCTCTGGCTCCTCTCTCCTTGGCTTATCTCCCAAATCTGTATCTCACAGCGAATCTCTAAGTTGGCTGAGAACTTCTGAAGTGATCTGTCACCCCAAACTGCCTAAACAGGAGGGCTGAGCCAAGAATAAATTCTTTCTGGGATTTGAGGGTGAGTAGTGAGGGCACATATGTGTGCTGACAGCAGCTTTAAAGTGAAGGTGTGGGAACTCTTTTTGCTGTGGTTTCCTTGAGAACCAGCGTGCCTTTAGGTTGCGGTGTTGAAGAGTCCAGAGTCCTCTTTTTTGAAATTCAGGTCCAGTTCGTTTGCTCCTGGTGTTCTGGGAGGCCCATTTCCCTATTTTCATTTACAAACTTATAGTAATACTGTGGGGAGCCAGTACTGCAGTGACTTTCTATACTGTATGTTCAGCAGCTACTAAGGGGAGACAAATATGGAGTAGTCAGGTGCTTGGTATGAATCCTCATTCTTCGTCTTACTGGTTTTTTGACCACAGCCAAGATGCTTCTCACTGAGCTTCAGTTTCCTTATCTGTAAGGTTGGGATGCTGTGAGAGCATCGGTGTCATAGGGCTATGTTGAAGTGTAGGTAAGGTAAGCTGTGTCAGCCTCACACCTGTGCCGGTACAGAATGATAGCTCGATGAGTATTTGCTGTTAGTGTTTTTAGGATAGTTTCTTGAGAGACTTACGCATACTTATGAGCGAAGTCTAATGGGAAAAAGCTGGCATAGAGAGAGAGTTTGGACATACGTGAGAAGAGAATGTTAGGGGAAGGTACTGGCTTCAAGAAGCAAGAGTGCTTTGAGGTCAAGAGCGGACACTGAGGACTGTTTTCAGTAGGAGAGGGGGCCTGTAGAGGTGGTGGTGGGGGATAATAATCTCTGAGGTTGGATCCTAGTTATGGTTGTCTACTGGGAAAGACACTTACTGAAGACAAAAGTGTCTACTTGGAAGGCTGTTGTGGAGAACGGGATATCAGGGCACATGAAAGAATTGATAACAGTGCTGAGACCATGAATTTATAGTGACACCAGCCTATGTGTTTTTATGGTTTTGCCTGGCCGTGCAGCGGTTGGCAGAATGACAAGATGTAAAAGTAAGATTAGTCTAGTTACAAGGGTTTGCAAGGCAGATGCCAGAAAAGAATAAAGAGGCTGGGGACTTGGGTGCAGGGACAGAGAAAGGCAAGCTGTGGAGTCTGGCTTGGCTGTGGAAGGTATACATAGTCTTAGAGAAAGTAGAGGGCAGTGGTCCGTGTGGTACCACACGCACAGGGCACGTGATCTCTTTGATAGTTCTTCCTTACGATTCCTAACTCTAATTCTTTGTGTTGGTAAGTGAAATATTAAGACCAGTTGCAAAAGGGAATTTACTACTCTTTTGAATTGGCACAATCCAAAAGTTAAGTTAGTTCTCATACCTGTTTTGAAGTTGCCATGATTTTATGTGGTGTGCTGAATCAGTGAGTGAGCGGTTGTAAGCCTTAACCTAGGATAGAGTTTAGCCACATAAGGAGACATTTTGTTTTCATTGACTACTTCCGAAGAACTTAATGTTTTAGCTATAATGAGTACTTCAAAGATAAACACGTAAGTAGGGTAGAATTTATAGATGCATTTCACGTGTTTGTGACTAAAACAGCCTGTGTTTGAGGCAGAAGTCACCCGTGATCTGGACCTGGTGTGCCTGAACTTTAGTAGTCCTCTTGTCTCCTCTCAGTTTTGCTTGGAGTATAACGAATCTGGAAACAATAACGTTTATTCAGTCACTGAACTTTTGAGGACCTTCTTTTAGGCAGTGCAGTAGTTGAGAAGAACAAAAGTGAATGACAGGTGATACCTGTGAAGAGTTTCTCAGTCTAGTCATGCCATAGAGAGGTATGCGTACTCTCCTTGGGCGTACTCACCACTGGCCGTTGGGCTCTGGAGGAAGATACTAGAATCTCTCTTTTAATTTCTTACTTTCAGTCGCTGTTATATAATAGATAATATATAAGAATAGTACATGATTGAACTATGTAGACATACATATATTGTGGCTATCTTTTTTGCTAGTAGTTTGAATGTGATAAAAATGGTGGTTATCATATGTCATAATATTTAAAATATGGTATATTTTAAAATACACATTTTTGATAACTTATCTTTGAACATTTTCAGAAAACTAAGAGTTTCTGTGTATGGTAAATCATGTTCTTAATGATGAAATAGTTGTACTCGTTTCCTCTATTTTGTAGTGTAAAGTATGACTTGTTCTATAAAAAGACTCTGGCTTGACAGATTTGAGTCTTTTTCTCAAGTCATTTCTTCCTTATGTTGGAGGAACTTTACCTTATGTAGAGTGTGTCTCTTGTTACAAAGCACCAAAGCTTCCTACCAGCTGTCAAATGTTGGAGAAGGGTGCATGGAGAACAGTGGAATGCCATATGCCTGTTCTACTGCCAGTCCCATCCCAAGGGTGACCTCTGGGGAACTAGGCACACACGCCCATTTATGTCATAAAGCAACAGGTTTGGGATACCACCCAGAAACTTTCCGGACCAATGAGTCTGTTTGCTCATTGGAGGTATTTTCTCAGGGTGAAATGACTTACTTTCAGAGAACTGTGAAATCCTTGGTTCAAAAAGTTCTTCCCTCCTTCATCCTGAGATCCTTTTCCCTAAAATTAGAAAAACTAACTAAAAATGGTGGTGAAGAACCTATTTTAAATGAAATAAAATAATAAATATGTCTAGGTTCTCTAGGGGATTTTGTTTTCATTTTTGTTTTTGTGATGAGTATTTTAATTTATACTTGACACTGTCATTTTTAAAAATACTTCTAATAAGACTTTATTCAAGTGAAATCTTGCATGTGTTTTTGCAGGTTTGATGACGACTAGAAGCATGCTTTCACTGAACTTCCCGACACCATTTGTTACGCAGAATGTCTCTGAGTGAGATTGCGGTTTTTGCCTATGAATCTTCGGTGCACAGCACCAATGTCTTGCTCAGCCTCAATGACCAGCGGAAGAAGGATGTGCTGTGTGATGTCACTGTCCTTGTGGAGGGCCAGCGGTTCCGTGCCCACCGATCTGTGTTGGCGGCATGCAGCAGTTACCTCCACTCGAGAATCGTAGGACAGGCGGATGCAGAGCTTAACATTACTCTACCAGAAGAGGTGGGAGAGAGGTCCTTGGTTCTGGAAGCTACCTGATTTTACTTTAACTGAACCTAATTAAATCTCTTTACGGTTTATAAAGTTAAAAAATAAAACAGTGTCCTTCTTGTCATGAGGCTGAGGAACAGTTTCCAGGTTCTGCAACAACTCATCTCTTTAACTTTTTCATGGAAATTACAACATTTTTACATGTAGAATTGTTAGTTTTGGATATTAGTTAACAATATTTATTGAGCAGTTGAATAATTTGACCTACTGTTATATTCCTTTTTTTTTTTTTTTTTTTGAGAGAGAGAGAGAGAGAGAGCATATGTGTAAGTGTGGAGCAAAGGAGAAGAAGAAAGAGAATCTAAAGCAGGCTTCATGCACAGTGTGGAGCCTGAGGCAGGGATTGATCTCACAATCCTAAAATCATGAGCTGAGCCAAAATCAAGAGTTGGTTGCTTAACTGACTGAGCCACCCAGGTGGCCCTATGTTATTTTCTGATATAGTGACCAAAGCAGGGCACAGCCAGTGGATTGTAGACATTGGGAGAGGTCATGCTTAGAGTCATGGACCCCACTGTCTCACATGCTCTCCCTTTGATCTTTTCCTGTAATGGGAAACTGAGTGGGTTTAGGGTTCTAGAAATCATTTTTGACATGGCCTCATGGAAAGTAGGTACTCCATAAGTGTTCTACTGCCTCCCTTCTTCTTTCTCGAAATTGTTTCTATGCATTGGTAAACAAAAGGTGATTTTGTGTCGTAATTATAGAGCTTGGTTTTACACATGTCTTTTACACATGTCCAGCAGCCTGTTGTGGAGCTCAAGCATGTAAATGTTTCTGTCCTTGCTATGTCCTGTCTCCAAAAGACCTCTCACAGGTCTGCGAAGTGCTGGTTACACTTACTCTTACTAGAATAGAATAGCTTGCTTTTATTTAGTGACTGAATGCAGCTAGAAGAATGTTGAGTCTTGTGACATTGGGACACAAAATAGCAGCTGTTAAGAGGAGTTTGGAGAAAGTATATAGAACTTTTTTGTTTATGACAGGTCTGTGTGGGCAATTCTCTGATGGATACTAAGCCTATATACAGGTTAGCTTACGCTGGTCACCCATGCTTCCATGAAATTGTCGTTACCTTTTGGGGACTCAACAGATTGTCACTTCTGTGGCAGAGGTCAGTGAATAAGGCAATACCAAGAAAATGATAAAGGCCAACTATAGGTTAGCCTTTGTTTTTAGAAAGGAGCAACACATATCATAATGGCTGTGTTTATTGTCTTTACCTTAGATGAGTAAAACTGTAATTCATGTGTCTTTAAGAGTGTAAGCTATAAAGTGGAGGGTATGGTTCCGGTGAATGGGGTATGTTAAGCATGCTTTTCCAGACTCCTAATTAGCTTTATATTTTCTAGAAGAATATTTTTACTTACAAATTAAAAGACCTGTTTTATAATGATCCAAGTAAGTTATTCATCTCTCTATTTCTCTTCTACTTTCCTTTATCTACTAGACTGCTTTCAGGTGATGTATTTGTTTTTATTTTGTATATTAACAGGTGACAGTTAAAGGATTTGAACCTTTGATTCAGTTTGCCTACACTGCCAAACTGATTTTAAATAAGGACAATGTGGAGGAAGTGTGCAAGTGTGTGGAATTTTTAGGTGTACGTGACATTGAGGAGTCCTGCTTTCAGTTTCTCAAATTTAAATTTTTGGACTCCACTGCTGACCAGCAAGAATGCCTAAGAAAAAAATGCATCCCATCACCCTGTCCAAAAGCAGACCTTAAATTTTCACTTTTGGACCAGAGGGATTTAGAAATTGACGAAGTGGAGGAATTTTTGGAAAATAAAAATGTCCAGACTTCTCAGTGGAAACTGCATAGGTATCAAGCAAATGCAAAAGTATCATCTCCTCTACAAGACAGTGCCAGTCAAACCTGTGAATCCATGTGCTTAGAAAAAGATGCTGCTCTGGCTTTGCCATCTTTATGCCCCAAATACAGAAAATTCCAAAAAGCTTTCGGCACTGACCGAGTCCGTACTGTGGAATCCAGTGTCAAGGACGTTCATGCTTCTTCTGTTCAGCCGAATGAGACACCTGAAAATGAGTGTCTGGGAAGAATCCAGGACTGTCCAGATCTGCAGGTGATTTTAAAATGTGAAGAAAGTAAATTAGCAACAGAACATGAAGAAACCAAGAAGGAAGATCCTGCTTCTCATTGCCCATCAGAAAAATCGGAAGTGACTCCTTTCCCCCACAATTCTTCTGCAGACCCTCATGGGCTCTATTCTCTGTCTCTTTTACACACATACGACCAATATGGTGACTTGAATTTTGCTGGAATGCAAAACACAGCAGTGTTAACAGAAAAGCCTTTGTCAGGTACAGAGGTTAAAGAGGAGAAAACATTTGGTGAAAGTCAGGATTTACATTTGAAATCTGACTCTGGCCCCAGGGAAGACAGTAGCCTTGCCTCTAGTGATCGGAGTAGCGTGGAACGAGAAGTGGCAGAACACCTAGCAAAAGGCTTCTGGAGTGACATTTGCAGCACAGACTCTTCTTGCCAAATGCAGTTATCACCTGCTGTGGCCAAAGATGGCTCAGAACAGATCTACTCACAGAAACGGTCTGAGTGTCCCTGGTTAGGTATCAGGATTAGTGAGAGCCCAGAGCCGGGTCAGAGGACTTTTACAACGTTGAGTTCTGTCAACTGCCCTTTTATAAGTACTCTGAGTACCGAAGGCTGTTCAAGCAATTTGGAAATTGGAAATGTTGAGTATGTTTCAGAACCCCAGCAGGAGCCTTACCCATATGCTTGTGTGATTAGCTTGGGAGACGACTCTGAGACCGATACTGAAGGCGACAGCGAACCCTGTTCAGCCAGAGAACAAGAATGTGAGGTGAGGGGAAAACGTGTGTGTTGTTAAGTCCTTGTTTTACCAGTGGTAATCCGATTCACTCTGTGTCAGCTCCTGTTGTGCCACTAGGGAAATATGAGCAGGCTCAGGGAGGGGGCTGGAAATCCAGAGACCATGTGATCAGTACCAAAAGAGTGTGACCAAGTTTGAAGGACTTCTCTGTTCATGTATTTCAAGCAGGTGTATTTATGTTTGCCTTGGAGTGGATTCACACATTGGCTGTGCAATTGTTTAAATCAAATACCGTGTCCCAAGAGGGGGAAAAAAAAGATACTGTGACTGTTACATGGTAACTCCGGGAAAAATGCAACATATATTCCTATCTTATTCATTGCCACAGGATCCCTGGACTAGTCACTTAGCAGTGACTTAGTACTAACGAGGTGTAGGAATGTGGCTTCTAATGCTGAGTTTTCTTTGCCTTAGTTTTTCAGAGCCATTAATTTTTTTCTTATTTTCCTTAGCCATTTCAGCCATTAATTTAATGTCTTAATAATTTGGCACGAGTTACATGTAGCTGATATGGTATTGACCTTAACAAGCATGATCTGTGTAGTTTGTGTACAAATTTTTGTATTTGATAGGTGCTTTTTTTTAAAACAGTACCATAATTCCAGTGATAACAAATGCTTGTTGGTTCTTTATCATTTTCTTTAGTTTCTAGCTGTTAGATGACATGGGTTTAAAAGAGGGACAGATGTTCTCCCCCTCCACCCACTGCTGGCTTGGCTTTGAAGGGAGGTTATAGGTGATTTAATTTAAGAAATAATATGTACGCATGAAGTATTTCTGTAGATCTATTTATGGCATTTATAAACCCAGTGTTTGGAACTATGAAAATAATATTAAAACATTTAAGAAATCTAAAACATTTTGTATAACTAGTTTCTGTAAGTTTGAAAGACAAATTAAGTAGGTTTCCAGAGAAACTTATCAGTGTTTTGTAAGCATTTTTGATAATATCATTAAATTGTCACACAGTTTATTTAAAAAAATTTTCTCCTTTTTCCAAATTTAAGTATGTTGAAATGACTTTAAAATATTCATAAGGCTTTTCTAACCATTTCTATACTGGAAAGTGAAATGTGTAGATTTTTAAATTGAGTTATATGAAACTACTATTCTCTTGACAGAAAACTTAATTTTCTGAAATGCCTTAGAAATTACTAGTGTAATTATACCAGTGTTCAATCAGTGCTACCCGTTAATATAAGTCAAAGTATAAAATAGATTTTTTTTTGTTTGGTTAAACACATTAAAAATGCTTTAAAAAGAAGTTTAAAGATATTTTTGTGTTATTAAAATACCCTAGTAATACCCTTTTTATTTTAAATACATGAATATTTGTGTTAATATTTTTATTTGCTAAAAAAATATGCTTCTCAATTTTCTTTTCTGAATACTCTTAAATAATCTAGAAATATCAAATTATCAGTCATTTTTTATAAGGGGATTATATAGAAATTGGAAATGAGGTCTATTTTTTTTTAAGTTTAAATAAAATTCCCTGGAAAATATAGATGTATATCTTCCTCTTCCTAGATTTAAGTGTAACTCCACAGTATGGCAGCAATTACTCATGTTTATTTTACATTCTAGGTAAAACTGCCATTTAATGCACAACGAATAATTTCACTCTCTCGAAATGATTTTCAATCCTTGTTGAAAATGCACAAGCTGACTCCAGAACAACTGGAATGTATCCATGATATTCGAAGAAGAAGTAAAAACAGAATTGCTGCACAGCGCTGTCGCAAGAGGAAACTTGACTGCATACAGAATCTTGAATCAGAAATTGAGAAGCTGGTAAGGATACAAGTTTCTTGCTGCTTAAATTCTACCAAATTTATTCATTCTTTCTTTTTTATAGAGGAAATCGCTGTTTCAATTCCCAAGTCAGCTATAATGCTCAGTTATATATTAATTTCAAAATTTACCAATTACCGTTTTAAGAAAATAAATTATATGACATTTTCAGAAAGTTTAAGAAATGAGAAAATGAGAGTTTTCATAGACTGTTTTACTTATGTGAGTATTCTGCATTTTTAGGGTGTTATGCTATAATATATAAATTGAGATCTATTTCTGGGTGGATTTTTTTTTTTTTTTTTTTTTTTAAAGATTTTTATTTATTTATTTGACAGAGAGAGAGAGATCACAAGTAGGCAGAGAGGCAGGCAGAGAGAGAGGAGGAAGCAGGCTCCCCGCGGAGCAGAGAGCCCGATGCGGGGCTCGATCCCAGGACCCTGAGATCATGACCTGAGCCGAAGGCAGCGGCTTAATCCACTGAGCCACCCAGGCGCCCCTGGGTGGATTTTTAATGATATACAAATGAAGGGTAATTTTACTGACTGCTTAATTCTTTTTAAAAATATTTTGTTTATTTATTTGAGAGACAGTGCATGCATGAGCACAAGATAACATGAGGGGGACTGCCCACAGAGGCAGAGGGAAAAGAAGGCTCCCCATAGAGCAAGAAGCTCAGTGATGTGTTGCTTGATCCCAGAACCCTCAGATTGTGACCTGAGCTGAAGGCAGATGATTAACCAGCTGAGCCACCCAGGTGCCCCACTGCCTACCTAATTTTTAGTGGTTGAGTAAAGATTAAAGAAATGATGAAACACTTTAATCTCTTTGTGCGGTGTTTGGTGTCTATAAAAGCTAATGTTCTAGTTGTTGTTCATTTAAATGAACTGTAAACTTGAATAACCTGTTTTGGTTGCTACCAGAAAAATAAAACAACTTGGATCTTTCATCTAAGGGAAAAAACTCATATGCTGGTATGGATAGAAATTTTAAGATCTAATGAGACTCTAAGTAGAAGAATGCTTACTTTATTGAATCTTGTTATTTACTCCACTATCAAAATAAATTAATTGAAAAATGGATTCATTTGCACCCAAGTTTCTCTGTTCTTCTAATGGTTGGTAGAAGGGAGCATTGTATGAAAGAAAATAACTGTGGTGGAGAAAGCAGGGAAACCAGCCCCTAGAAGTAGTAAAAACATTCTTTGAATATTTGGTTTTGAGTCTTTGTTAATTATTGGTGAAAGTTTAAAATTGTGATTGTAGCAAGTGTTCAAGCACAAACATTCTAGCTATGAATAACAATAGTGCAGCAACATTTTAGTAATAAGAAACAGCCTCTCCAGGAGATGCATCCTTATTTTATGCTGTATCTGATTATTATGATAATGTTGTGATTTCCTCCACTGAATTCATCTTTGCCCTCAATACAGAAAACAACACAAAACAAAATAAAAAAAAATTAAAAAAAAAAACAGTCTGTGCCTTTATATACCTTCAGAAGAGAGGAAAAATAAAAACTTACTCATACATTGTGGTCAGTACCCTGTTTATCTGTTACATTAATTTGGATACTGGCTGTAAGAAACAAACCATCTGAAGCATGAATGAATGACTTAATGAATGTCTTTGTTGTAAGGATAGAGGTGTGTCTCATATAGAGACCAAAGAATGGAGCAGTCCTTGTAAGTAGCATAGAACGAGGAAGTGGAAAAGTGCCAGGAACCCAGACAGTCTTCTCTCTCAGCTCATCTCTCTGCACCTGCTCACGTGGCACTCCATGGGTGGCTCTCTGTGCTACTAAGTGCGCATGACTTCTGTATAGTTTCACTCTCTCCAGGTTCTAGTGCAGATGGAGATGACAGTTTTAGTTCTAAATTCCCAAGGAGGTGAGCATCTAATTGGCTTATTTCAGCTCAGGTATCCTCTTCTGTGATGAGAGAGCAGGAACAGATAGCGGCAACGTGGCTGCTGAGAGCCCCCCTTGGGCAGGCAGAGTAGATAGTCTGCCAGGGATCTGCTCACCCAGGTGTGCACCGGTCCGAGCTCAGCCCAGTTTCGTTCTTCTCCCCAGTATCACCAGAGAAGATATGCTAGCTTTTTCTTTTTCTTTTTTTTTTTTTGAGCAGAGTGACTTGCCTTGTGCTTTAGCTTCCTTGAACTCTGCCCAGTCCTTCATACTGCTCACAGTTCTAGTAATTTATACAGGCACACTCCGGTTGCAAAGGGTAAGGGGCACTTGTAAAGTTCAGTCTTGCCACAGATATCTCTCTCTGGTGAAAATAAGCAGAGAGTGTGCTGCTTATTAGCTTATAGGACTAAGAAAGCTGACCCTTTTCCTAGAAGTAAAATAATTTGAGCCTTAAGGCATTTTATTACATTAAGAAGTTTACTTGGAATTTAGACCCTGGTTATTGGGTGATGTTATGGGTTTTGTTTTTTTGGTAAAGAGAGCAGGACCTATAGTAGTTAACAGCCACACTTCTACCACAAGGTTGTGTTTAGTAGTATGGAGAGCTGAGAATGTGGGGGACTGTGACAGATCTGTTTGTTGTTTTTAGATGACACTCTTTGGAAACGTGGCCAGTAGACAAGCAGTATTTCCCAGTATTTATAGTCTGGGCGGTATTTTAGCAAACCTATTTAAGGGAAAATACTTGTTTAATAACTAAACAGCCATGTTACTGTAGCCACTAACTGATTAGGTTAACATATAAATAAATGCAGAGTAACTTGTCTGGTAATATTCTTGTGAAGGGTCCCATATTTCAGTAAGCTTCAGTCTTCGGCTGTTGGCTATAAACTTTTTGTGGTTTGTCCTAAGAGTAATAGCATAATAGACTGGATGGATCAACACATGAAAGAAGTGTTTTGATTACAGTAAGAATAGTGATTCTAAAAAGTCCTCAAGATGGGTCCGTGGAATAATGATGATGTAAAAAAACACTTTAATAGAGTTTAATAATAACTCAGACTTTAATAGTCTGAGTGTGCTGGGAAAGCGAAAGGGTGATGTTAGTTCGAATTCAGGAAATTAATAAGCTGTATTTCTCAACAAGAAGTCCTGTCAGAATCTAACTGGAACCTTTGAAGAAAAAGAAAGATGTGTATTTATTTAAATTGATGGTAATTCTAACATTTATTTAAAATTTGATAGTGTATTAGAGGTTAGGTGTTGATTTAGCATTGCATTCACAATAAGGATTTTGAATATGTATAATCTACAAACCAACCAATAACATGGCTTTTTTTTTTTTTTTTTAAACCAATATACCGAGTTCAAGAATCATTCAACTTCTGTTTATATATTTGGCTTACAAAGCTCTTATCTTTATAGGATTCTTTACAAGGTCCATGTTTCTTTTTTTTTTCTGGAACATTAATTCCAAAGTTAGCAAATATGTTTCTATACCATTTTGGCCTCAATGAAAAGGTAACCCTGAAATCAAAGGAACTCAGCTTTTAAAGATTTTATTTATTTATTTGACATACAGAGAGAGAGATAACAAGTAGGCAGAGAGGCAGGCAGAGAGAGGGGGAAGCAGGCTCCCTGCTGAGCAAAGAGCCCGATGCGGGACTCATCCCAGGACCCTGAGATCTTGACCTGAGCCGGAGGCAGAGGCTTAACCCACTGAGCCACCTAGGCACCCCAAGGAACTTAGCTTTTAAAGAAGAAAATTACCAAAGTGTGTTTCTCTTAGATGGCATCAAACATTGATTGATAGCAGAATCAGAATCTTCACAAAAGCACTTGAATTAAGACATCATTTTGTTTCACTGCCATTGTCCATTGTGATGGTATAGGAGTAGAGAGACCTCATCTGTCCTTAATGTTTGCGTCTTATGGAGAAGATTACATTATTTTATTAAAAATAAACCTGTTTTAGCACAGGTTAGTAATAAACCATATGCTACTGGCTGCTCTACCCACATGCACACTGCCATCTCCAGACACACCCACTGGGCCCTTCTGGATTTGCCCATTGCCATTCTGTGATACGTTTGAGCAGCACACCTTGAAATGTGGTTTGTGAATCATTGGCATCAGACTTACCTGGGGATGCCCTTTCAAAAATGCACTTTCCTAAAAAAATGATCAATAGGAAAATAAAATGCGTGTTCCTTAATCCCACCCCAGAGCTGTGAGAGGGGCCCAGAAGTATGCATTTTATAAGTGTTTCCAGGGAAAATCTTTATGCCCATTAAAATTTGAGAGCCTGTTGCACTGGGACACAGAGTTCAGATGGAGGCTATGGAGTCAAACAGCTGGAAATTTTGTCTGACTACTTTGGTAGCTTTATGGCTTGGGGAAATTATTTTACCTCTAATACCAACATTCCCTCATTGGTGATATGAGGATAAGGATAGCATCTCCCTCAGGATCCGTGCAAAGATCACATGCCATTAGGGTTGGGAAGCTTTTTGTATTACTCAGCACATGGCCAGGGCTCAACAAATCTTGTAGTATTTTTAAATAAAAGTAGTTCTCTCTTCTTTCTCTGAGCATCTGCCAAGCGTATTAAATGTTGTGCTGGGTACCAGGAAATCAAAGATAAATGAGAGGTAGTCCTTGCCAATAAAATGCGTATATTCTCAGAGGGAGCCAGGTTTATGTGTTCTCTTGTCTTCTTTAGATTTTGTCTTCCTCCCCTGCCTTCTGTAAATTTCAAGCTTTCAGGAAAGTGAAATGAATAGTGTAATAGACAACCTCATGTCAATTCAACAATTATTGACATTTTGTCACATTTGCTTCTCTGTTGGTCTTTCTGGGCAGATGTGTGTCCCTGCTCTGGTTAGGTTGGTCTGTCTGTCTGTCTGTGTCTCTCCCTGTCAGTCCGTTTTGGTCTCTTTCTAATAAGCACAGTTTGTTGATCTTGGTCTCACTGTCTTTTCTCTCTTGGTCTCTGTTGCTCTTCTTTTTCTGAATCATTTAAAAGCCACCACATTATGACATTTCACCCCTAAATGCTAACACATGTATCTCCTAAAAAATAGAGATTCTTACATATCTTTACCAGTATTTTTATCCCACCTGAGAAAAAATAAATCCTCAATATTATATTTACTCCCTATTCAGATTACGCTCATTGTTCCCCAGATATATTTCATATACACACTTTTTCCCCCCAAACTAGGGTCCGGTCATCACAGAACACATTTGGTTATGCCTTTTAGTCTCTCAATCTAGAGCGCTCCTCATCCCCCTTTTAAAATCACAATAACTTTTTGAGGAGTCCAGGCCAAATTTCTCTAAAATGTCCCACTTTTAATAATTGATTGTTTTTAACAATTAGTTTTAACTCATTCTTCCATTTCCACATAAATTGCGAAAGTTTACGTTGTTGAAGCGAAGTGAAATGTGAATTGATGTTGTGTCCTTTCTGTTGTATTGTGTGGTGGGGCACGCGCTGGCAGGGTGGCCCACCTGCCTAGGTGGGGATTTTCCAGGTTATGTTTTTTCCTCTGTAGTTGTTCAGTAATCTGTGAAGTATTACTTAGGCCGTTTAGGAGCATCCTGTTCCCCACTACTCCTACATTTTTTGTTTTCTAGTATATGTTGGTGACCTTTACCATGGATGTTGCAAAATAGTGGCTTTTCCAGTTCTGTCCTTTGTTCCACTTACACTCATGCTTAATTGATACTCCTCTTTTCTTTTCATTTATTTATTTATTTTGGTATCCCTCTTATTTATTTTTATTTTTAATTTTTTGAAAGGATTTTTACTCATTTCTTTTAGAGAGATAGAGCACAGAGGGAGAGTGAGAGGGAGAAGCAGGCTCCCTGCTGAGCAGAGAGTCTGATGTGGAGACTCGATCAGGACCGGAGCCAAAGGTAGATGCTTAACTGACTGAGCCACCCAGGCATTCTGGTATTCTTCTTTTAAAAATAACTTTTCTTTCCTCCTGTTTTCCCTCCCTCCTACCACACTCTTTTAGGATCACTAAGGACTCAGGGATTAATTTTTTCCTAATTTAATTTCTTACAATCCATAGTGGTCATTAGCCTTTTTGATGTTGATATTTTCTCAAACTTGGCCAAAGAGAGCCCCCCCTGAAGCCAGCTGCTATGTCCTTTTGACATGACCCCTTTAGTGGTTCTCTGCCCCCTGGAGTAGTATGTCACAGGCTCACCTTGGATCTCCTGTGTCTCAAGATTTGGAATCATTTCTCCAAAATTCCCTGATTCCTTTTAGCAGGTATTATACTTAAGAAAGCATGCTTATTGCTGGAGTGTGTTGATCTGGGAAATGTGTGTGTGTGTGTGTGTGTGCTTGTGTGTAAAATCATGTGTACAGGGGCTCCTAGGTGGCTCAGTGGGTTAAAGCCTCTGCCTTCGACTCAGGTCATGATCCCAGGGTTCTGGGATCGAGCTCCACATCGGGCTCTCTGCTCAGCGGGGCGCCTGCTTCCTCCTCTCTCTCTCTGCCTGCCTCTCTGCCTGCTTGTGATCTCTGTCTGTCAAATAAATAAATAGAATCTTTAAAAAAAAATCATGTGTACGTTCAGTATGTTTATCATGCTTTGATAAATAAAAGTCAAAAATATAAAAGAAATCACAAGTTCATGTAGATATTTTCAGTAAAAATTTCGCAGTATAGAGCTTTTCTCTTTGCTTCTATGTTTGTCTTTTATCTCTTTCCATTACGGGGAAAATCGTGGCTCCTGGTTATATTAGTATATTTTCTCTTTACTTTATGCAAATATATTTATAATATAATGACTACATATATATAAGTATAAAGCAAACAGGAAATATTTTGTTAAAGTAATAGTAATATAATTATATGTGTTAGTATAAAGGAAATAGTAAATGTATCATAACTATATTATAATTATGTTAAAATATATAATTACATATTATATGTAATAGTCACAAAATTACAGCATCAGTATTACTATTAACAATAAGCAGATGGAGTAAAATTTAAGATTTGTTTGCCCTTTTTTGTCCTTAAATATATTCCATACTATTGAAATTTAAAATTTAAAAGTTATTTGAAGTAATTTTTTGTCTGTGCTAGCAATTTGATATATGATAAAATTAATTTGTTTCTGTTTGTATTTATTACTATGATTTGCTCTTCACAGTTTTTGTGTAATTTTCAAATATATAAGGCATTGATATGTTTCAGAAGTTAAAACTATGTTTAAAAAAGGCTGTACTCCAAAGTCTTGATCCCATGCTCTCCCTATACCCTCTTCATAGCTATTTCCTATGGGTAACTTTTTATTAGTCTCTGAATTTTTTCCTTGTGTTTTTTTTCTAAAAACAGGTAAGTATTTTATGTTTATTCTTAGTACCCTTTCTGCTACTAAACATTCTATGTGTACTTTTCTGTATTTCACTGTTTTCACTTAAGAAGTGGTTTACAGGAAATATTTTTTTTTAGTTCAAAAAGGTCATTTTTTAAAAGATTTTATATATTTATTTACTTGTTTATCCCTTTAGTGTGTAATGGGGAGGGGGCAAAGGGGGGGAGAGAGAGAGAGAGAGAATCTCAAGCAGACTCTGTACTGAGCTTAGAGCCAACTGTCGGGCTCGATCCCATGACCTGACCTGAAGTCAAGGGTCACACACCCAACTGACTGAGCCCCCAGGTGCCCCGAGGTTGTCATTCCTTTTACAGCTCCATATATTCAGCTGTGACTGTAGCACAGTGTCCTTACCAGTTTCTTATTGGTGGACATTTGGGACACTGCAATGAATAACTTTGTACATTTGTGTGTGTGTGTGTGTTTAAGGAGATGTGTCCTTAGGGATAGATTCCTAGAAGTAGGATTGTTGGATCAAGGGTAAATACATCTGTAATTTTGTTAGATATGAATAAATTCTGCTCAGTAGAGGTTGTAGCATTTTGCCTTCCCACCAGCTAGCTGTATCTGTGTATCTGTCTGCCCACAGCCTCAGCGAGGAGTTTGTCATATCAGCTTTGTTTTTTTCATCTGATTGTGACAATTGGTATCTCATGGTGGCTTTTATTTTTGTTCTCTTATAAGTGAAATTGAGCATTTGTATTTATACTTTTAAGGGCCACTTGTATATTTCTCCTGTTTATGTAGAGGCTTCACATCATAAGGAACCATTAATCACCATTTCCTAGTAGTGAGTACTCTTCAACCTAAAATATTGTCACTGTCACCTAGTCCTTTTGGTGCCAAAGTCTTTCGTCCCTTATCTTTATTGGATGAGTTATATTTAAAATATATTTTTTAAACTTCCTATGTTTGAGTGAATATTGCATACTAGCTATTGAAAATGTGGATTTGAATGTAAATTTGTTGTGATAAAATGCAGAATGGCACCAGGATGCCGGTTTTATTTTTCTTATAGATCTGTGTTTAAAGCCACACTACCTCAGACTTGTGCTTTATATGACTGGATTACAGGAAAATTAAAATATATAAATAGGTCGAAAAATAAACATATATAGTGGAAGTAGGTAGAAAAATTAAAATATATCGTATAAATAGGTAAAATATATTGTAGAAATAGGTGTATTGTACAAATAGAAATATAACAGGTGTACATAGGAGAATTAAAATATATTGTAGAAATAGGTAGAATAGGTAAAAAATATAGATGCTGGTAGAGTATGTTTGGGAGGTAGCTTTAATAAGATACCACGATGCAATTAAGTTGAATTATTTTCATTTAATGAATATTACCAAAGTAAATTTGTGTTTTAGAATTAGCATGAAATGGAAAAATCAGCTAACTGCCTGGAAACTTACCTGTGTGGGAGTTTAAGTGCAGGGGAAAATCTGAGAGCATTTAATCGTGGTAGAGTTCCAGGGTTGTACCTGTTGGTTTGAGTTGTAAGCAAGCCATTCCATATGGGACACACCAAGAGTGTCATCATGTCACCTTTTATTTAATGGGGTAGGAGCAGGGAGAATATTTAAGGTCATATCAGTGTTTATCTAAAGATAATAGCAGTTATAAAGTATTTGTCATCTTTCTAGTATCTGTAGGTTTAAAGTAGCCATTCTGATTTCTGGGAGAAAGCTTAGAACTCATGATTTTGCTTAGCCATGTTTAATTTAAAAGACCAGTCAGCAGTTAACACTTCATCTTTTGGGGGCGCTTGGGTGGCTCAATCAGTTAAACATCTGCCTTCAGCTCAGATTGTGATCCCAGGGTCCTGGGATTGAGCCCCACATCAGGCTCCCTACTTGGTGGGGGTCTGGTTCTCCCTCTCTCTCTGCCTGCCACTCTCCCTGCTTGTACTCTCTCTCTGTCCAATAAATAAAATCTTTAAAAAAACAACAAACAAGAAACATTCCATCTGTTTCTGTTTAGAACGGAGACTCATCAACTTTGATAGAGGAGTCCATGGCTGAGTATTGTGACTCAGGAAAAATGCGTCTTATTTTCTTCAAGAAGCTTTGTTTCCATCCTCATTTGGTTTAGCTTTTAGGAGGCCATAAAAAGAAGTGGGTACTGATTGTATGAAATGCATTCCTTCTTGGGCAGGTAGTGGTAGGCTCTGTTCTTGCCCTCTCGGTACCTGTGGATTCATTTTATCAGAAGCCTACAACTGACAAACTTTATGTAACCAAAAATAGACTGTCAAACACTGATTTTGGTTTTATTTATTTATTCATTTATATTTAAAATATGTATATATTCTTGACCTGTACCTATCTTCAAAACAGAACAATTCTATAAAAATATGAACAAACTGGAGAATACTTGATGATATAAAATTGAGTACTTTGGGGGTGGTGGGTGGCTCAGTTGGTTAAGCACCTCACTTTGGCTCAGGTCGTGATAACAGGGTCTTGGGATCCAGCCCCCTATCAGGCTCTCTGCTTAGTGGGGAGTCGGCTTGTCTCTCTCCCTATGCCTCCACTTGTGCTCTCTCTCTATTAAGTAAATAAAATAAATTTTAAAAATACAATTTAGTACTTTATATCCACTGTACATTTTCTCAAAACATTAGATGGCCTTGGAATATTTAAAAACCATCAATAATTAGATTCATGTATAATTTTTTAAGAAAAACTTTAATGTAAAACCGTAGCAGTACTTTTATATAAAGTAAATTTCTTTTTACCCTTTTGGCTGTTTTTGTTCCAGAATAGAATCTATTTAAAGGATGGTCATTGTTGATTATTACTCTGAAATAAATGGTCTGATGTTAGCTTCCAACCTCTGCTCTCCAGAGCCTGCCAGTGAGCAGAAAGCCAAGAGAGTGTCATTAAGTTGTATAGGAGAAACCTTTTACCTATCAACATTTATTTACTCTTAATTTATAAATAACTTGATTATTTGGTTTCCTAACTCATACTAGGTAAGAAGCAATGCAGTGGTTGGTGGAATAGGAAGGACAAGGTGGGACCTTGATGGAAAGAGACGTAGCATTAGCAAGTGATGGTGGACAGGAAGGCAGGAACCAGGAAAACTTGAAACATTCTGTGGTTGAATCTTTCCTATAGGGATAAAAAAAAAATAAGTAGTAATAACAACAGCACCAAAATAATAATTAAAGAGCATAAAATTCCTCCCCAAACTCCTCACATTTGAGTAATGCACTCACTAGCTTTCTGACTCTGGGCACATTAAACTCGGTGTCCCATCTGTGAAATGGGTTCATTAGTACTTAAATCAACACAGTCATTGCATGAATGACAGTTGAGATTGCATATCTGAAAGCATTTAGCACAATATCTGGCATGAACTAAATGCTCCATGATTTGAGTTGCAGTAGTTATGATGACTGTACTTGTACTTTTGGTTGTATTCCATCTCAAATGTCAGGCCCACATTTGTTTACAATCTGCACATCCAGAAAGCTCTGAAGACCTGGCAAGTTTGTCATAAAGTATTTGATCAGAAAACTGATGTAGGCTGACACCGGGCTGTGTCCTTCTTTCTCCCACTTTGTGCATAATTTTATATTTCACTGTGTTTTATTTAGAAATGTGAAGATGTTTGACAGTGGGGGTACTGCCCCAGACCCTGCTTAGAGGGATTATGTGTGCATCCACGTTGTCTTCCTAAAATCTGAAATATTCTGAATCCCGTGATACATCTAGGCCTCAGAGTTTTGGATGAGGGATCCTGGGCCTCTGAGGTACTTAGGAGATTTTTGGATTGAGTTGAAAGTAAAAATTCTATGTGATCTTATTTAATGAGAAGACAACAGTAGATACGAAATGTTTGGTTACCTTAGAAATGTTGATTGAGCTACTAAACCCGAGTCATTGTCTTCTCCTTCCCCCTCCCAGCAAAACGAAAAGGAGAGCTTGTTGAAAGAGAGAGATCACATTTTGTCCACGCTGGGCGAGACGAAGCAGAACCTCACTGGACTGTGCCAGCAAGTCTGTAAAGAAGCAGCGCTAAGTCAAGAACAGATCCAGATACTTGCCAAGTACTCAGCTTCAGATTGCCCGCTCTCACTTTTAATTTCCGAAAAAGAAAAAAGTACTCCTGATGGTGAACGTGTGTTACCGTCCCTTTTGAGTTTACCCGAGGGGCCCCCAGCAGGGCCACCCGCCTGCGAACCAAGCACTTGCCATCCCAGTGCACAGAGCGGCGGGTCGGCGAGCTGCGCGCCCGCCCAGGAGGCCCGGGCCACTGCCAGCACTGCGCCTGAGCAGGCTGGGCTCGGAGAACCGTCCCAGCCGGGGGGAGGCATCTCTGATTTCTGCCAGCAGATGACGGATAAATGTACTACTGATGAGTAAACTTGCATTCACGTCCTTCACACCACTCATTTTCTACCGCAGTTTCGATGTCTTAAATGCATAATACAGCTTCTGTCTCTTAACAATATTGTTTTTTGCCCCTGGTAGTTTGCTGTTAAGGGAATTCCTCTGCAGTTAATCCTGATTTTTCTCTGATTTCCATGAGATGCAGAAATTACATGCCTCCTGGATCCCGAAAAACCACCTGTGAAAAAGCAGTAAGGCTTTAAAAGCTCACGTTATTAAGAATAGTAACTGTGAGTAGTAACTTCCCAGTACGCAAAATAAATTTCAGAATGAAAGCAGCGTATCAAACAACCGTCTTACAGCCTGAAACGTCTGCAGGGCTCCTACTGAAGAAGGAGCCCACAAAAGTGTTGTAATCTGACCTTTCTGCACTACACTGGGTTTAACAGAAGATGCCTCCCGGGTCATGCTGGTGGAGCTCCGTTCTGCCTCGAAGTCAACTAACTGAGAAAGACACTGTCTTGCCTGAATCCTGGAGCTCTGCTCTTCTCCCACCGAAGCCAGGGATTGGTTGGCCTACACCGCGACTCCTAACTTCCGCTGGGAGTAGGTAGGAGGCAGCAGCATGCAGGTGGCCTGCGGCAGAGGCTCCTGCTCTTCCTCGGTGTCAGCTTCAGACATTCTGACTGTGTCAACAGGAGAAGTGTTGTGCTCCCTCCTTTCTGCTTCTCTGCAGTCTCTACCACATCTAGGTCCATGACGAACATCCTGACGTTCTCCTTTTGGAAGAAATGGGACTTGGGATCCAGTGGCGTGAGGGATGCGTTGACAGCATTGTCGTAGCCTCCCTAGACTCCCAGAGAGCTTTCCAGAATCCAAGGCTGTTGGTCTTCCCAGCACAGGTCACCCGCGCGTCTTTCCACCACGGGGAGAGACAGCTGCTGACGTTGATCAGGAGTAGCAGTTTGTTTTCCCTCCTATTTTTGAAGTCCTATGGTTTGCTTGTATAAAGCAGTATTGTAGATAAAAATGTATCTGCAAACATAAAGGTTTGTGAAATAGGATGAAACTCAATCTTGTTCCATTGTGGGGTTGAATTTGGGAACCAGATTTAATCTTTCTTCCCCAAATCTGGTATATAAGGGCACACCAATCATTTTGACTTGGGCATTTTGTAATCGGTCCTTGTGTTCATTCAGTCCTGTTTGAAAATAAAGTTTTTATAATCTCAGCACGTACCCCGTAACATTTTGCAGTGGTTCTTGGCCATTCTGATGTTACAGGCTTGTTTGAGAGTCAAATAGACCTATAGATTATGAACCTTCTCAACAATTATTTCTAAAAATTGCATATATTCACGTAGGCAGAAGCATTTGCAGAGCCGAGTTATAAAGGATACACAGGAATAATTGACTGTTGGACTGGAAAGTTCGGAATTTCACCGAGATCAGATACCCGAGAGGCTTTAACCGCTTGCATCCTGAGTCTAGTGAAGGACCTGGGTAGCTGACCTGGGAGATGAGTGTCCATCCCGTGGGAGGGAGTCTGAAGCAAGTAGACCTTTGTCCTGACAGCTTATGGGGACCAGACTTAATACTTCCGAGTAATTTTGTCAAATGTTTATCCTTTTCAGTGGGGAGGTGGGTGGTTGGGGGAGATACTGCTAGTTTATTTTCAGTGGTTGTATGTTATCTCTGTTACTGACTTAGTTGTAAGAGAAAACTAGTTGGGCCTGCTTATTTTCTAGAGGCTTTTATAATTACCCTTAAGAACTTGTCAGGGAGAGTAATTCTATGATAAGGCATCCCATGCTACAAAGACTTGTGCGTGTATACCCGATCTATATAATATCCCCAGGTAGCTATTTCTTTGATACTTGTAATTTTAAATTTAACTTCAAAATATAAAATAATGTAAAAACTTTTCTGGTTTACAAAATGTAAAATCTTATACAAACCAGTGGACTCCTTGATTTCCTACCTCAGTGTACACTCAGCTGTTCGTCACGTCGGTTTGTGTATGTGCAAAAGTCACATAACCTTTTGCTTTAACTGCTGCTGTAAATAACTGCTTCGAAAGGTTACTTAGTATTTTATGATACAACCCAGTTGTCTCCAGAATTTAAATACGATTTTTAAGACACTCGGTTTAAATTTCTCTCTGCATATAAACAGTTCAGCATTAGGGGTTTATTTTAATGATATTCTGGTTATTGGCCAAGTGTAATATTTTGTAAAACATAGCATTACTTTTAATAGCTAGCATGTAATACAAGTAACTACACTACCTCATACCTACATGATTTTCAAATTGTAATACAGAGGGACAGAGAGAGAAAAAGATTTTATCTTTGTTTTTCGGCCATAAGGTGGGGAAGTTTTCTATATATTGCATAGCATTATACATTTATGCCTATTTTAACATTAACTTCTAAAGAAGTTTTTTCTAAGAAAGTTTGTTTTGATTTTTTTTTTTTTAAGGCTGCCGAAGAGGACAAATGACAGGATTATGTATATACAGTGTATATCTTTTCCTTCATGCAGAATTTTGGAAAGGTTGTTTTCAGTTTGTACATGGCATATTTGCGTGATCATTGTTCCTTATTTTATTAATTGGCCTTCTCAGTGCTTGATGATTTTCAAGACAGTTATTTCTGACTCAGTAAAGTAACATTACCTTAAAATTGCTTTCATTGTTGGAATTCTACAGCTATAGCAAATAATCTGTTAAATTGTTACATCCAGATCAAATACGGTTATAAATTAAATCTTGGTTCTTCATCTGTAAATTTAATAACATAATTTACTGTAGCTTAATGCTTAACCAGTTTTAAATAAGGAGTTAAATATATTTGATGCAGTAGACGATACAGGTTGCATGTGGACACTAAGCCACATTAACAACTTGGGGAAAACAAATCAAACAAATGGCAATGCTATAATGAATTCTCAGGTGAACTTTTTTCAGTTTTGAAACATTTTGAATCTGTAAATATTTTAAGTGTTTTATTAGGCATGTAATAAACTATTCTTTGAGATCTGTTGGGCAGTTTGAAAATTTAAAGCCATAATGGTAAAAGTTGGCGTTCTGATGGTGAAATAAACGGAAATAATAACATCTATTGTTTTTGTATCTTTCACAATATAATTTTCTAATAATGCAATAAAAACCATGGAATTTATATATCCATATCCTGTTAAGGTCATGATTCATTAAAAGGCAACTTTTATAGTATTTAATTTACATTCTTCTTCAATGTGCTTATCCAAATGTAGCAAAACCATAAATGTTAGATACTGGTTGATAAATTGACAGATAATAAAATTATCTAAAATTGCCTCTAATTGAATACAGTTGTACATTCCATTTCCATTTTCTCACCTTTTGTGTGAATTTACTAATTTTACGCTTTTGGTCCAAATCAGTATGACTTACAGAATTTGTATGAGATAACCTTTCATTGTTTATTATGCTTGAAAAAAAAATATTCCCAGCACTCTGATAGTTAAGAAAACACAGATTTTAGCCTGATTACTGATTTCCTTAATCTCCATCTTCAGATAGAGTTGTAGGGTTTTTTTTTTTTTTTAAGGGTTGTTAGGGCTTTTAAGGGGGTACTATATTAGTCCTTAATTTTATCTATCATCCATCCATCTATCTCTCACCTATTAAGTAGGCTTCATGCCCAGCATGGATCCCAATGTGGGGCTTGAACTCATGACCCTGAGCTCAAGACCTGAGCTGAGACCAAAAGTCATTTGCTTAATCAACCGAGGCACCCAGGAGCCTGATCCTCTTAATTTTTAAAGATTTATCTGCTGAGGCACCTCTGCTAGGTTCCATTCAACTTCTGATCCGGCCTTGTAATCAAGCTTTGAGCAGCTGCTCAGAGCTATTGGCAGTCTAGAGCATGGTCTGGACCATTTGAGAAATAAAAAGATGGTAGGTGAAGTCCACATTGCTGGTGGAGGCCGGGTTGTAAGACAGCTTTATAGCCACTATGCCCAGTGAATTTGCTAAAAGCAAACTCTGGAATTAGGCAGACTTAACAGTGTTGAGGCCTGAGAAAGCTGCCTCCGAGGGATAGTTTCTCCTTTATGTGGATTTAAGCTCTGCAGTGCCAACTGTAGACAAGCCACATGCACCCAACACTAGTCCCTCCACCATTCCCTCCTTGGGCCCGAACACAAAATGTCACTTGGGGCCGTGGGTGTCGTGCTGGTGACCCTGGCCTGGCACGACTGGTCAAGAGCTAGAACCTCGCTAGCACTCTGCTGCATTGGAATCTAGCTGCCTTGAAAACAGCTGGAAGCAGCACATTAAGAGCTGGAAGAAGCTCTTCCCAGGTTTGTCCAAAAGCCCTCCATACAGTGCTTTCTGCCTTGGAAACCGCAGCAGTGGTGCTTGGCGGTTGCCTGCTGGGCTGAGGGCTTGCTGTTGGTATTCGGACATCCACAGGCCTGCTGCTTGCAGCTTGATTTAACTGATGCCACATTGCACTCACTTTCTAAGGCCCCTGCAGTCCACCAAAGGGGGCCTTATTGAAGATAGTCCTTCCAGTTGAATTTAAGTTCGCAGGTAGTAGATTTATGAAGTGGACATTGACAGACCGGCATGGGGGGAAACTGATACAAGGAATCTCTCCATCTGCTTTCCGTATCTCAGAAACCTCTGAGTGTGGACCGTGGCTTTTGGGCATGCTACGCACTGTTCTGGGAGTAGAACTTTGCCTGGGATAACTGCTCTAATGGCTGGAGATTGGCTGACTTTCAAAACAGGTGGTGCAAATGCTGTGGTGATCTTGTGTGTCTCATTAACTCTGAGTCACTTTAGACTCTCGGCATTGGGCCAGTGAACTTCTGAGTCCCTGAAGGAATGACACTTTGTATGATGGGTGACCCACTCCTCTACTGAGGTCTTCATGCCTGTTGCTTAAAGGCTTACTCAGCCTTTTCAAAGGCCCAAGGAAGACCGTTGGGACTCCACAGAAAGTCCCATTTGGTGAGTAAAACACCAGAAGCTCCAGGACCCTCCAGATCTAAAATGCTGACAGGCTGGTCTAAAACCTCTCAGCCAGGCCACCTGGTCTACCGTGAACACCCACCTGGCCGATATGAGACTCCACCTGTCACCAAATTTAAAATTCCCTGGCCTCCACGCTACAGCACGCGTCCGCATGATTCCGGATCACATAATCCTATTCTGATGTTGATGGCTCCACGTCTCTAACGCTGCTGCCCACAGGCCTCCAGAGGAGCATTTCTTATTCTCCTCCTGAATTATGAACAATGAGAGAAATAAGATGAAGGCACGGTGGATGGAAATCCAAAATAAAACCTCGGGGTACTGCTCAAGAATAGCTGAAGGAAAAGCTTAGAGGGCCTAGAGAGTAGTCCGGGATGGGGCCAGTTTGCCAGGTCAGTTGGTCTCCTGTTGTTAGCAAGCGCACCACCCACAGACCTCCTCACTCATCAGCATCCGTGTGTGTGTGTGTGTGTGTGTGTGTGTGTGTGTGTGGTGGGGGGTGGGGGGATGGCAATCACTGAGGTTTTGAGAAGAAGGACCATGCCGAGCCAAGAGCAAGCAGTTATTCTTCCCAAAATTATCATTGAGCTAGGTCACCACCTCTCCAGGGAGGGATGCCTAAAGAGGTTAAGGGTCGATCTCCTCCCAGAAATCAGAGGTTAAGGGAACCATGGGGGTGGGGCGGGGGGGGGGGGAATCATGTGGAAGCAGCGAGGCTGGGGATTTTGAAAAATTTACAAACAGAGAAGCGGCAAGACACCCGGACAGAGAAACCAGCCCCACCGGACATCCAGGACCCGCCGTCTGTCTTCCTGCCCTCCCGTTCGGCCTCTGTGGGGACCTAGGTTCAGGTTTACAAACAAAATGTGACCTGGTGCTTAACCCCAAATACCTCTTTTTCCTCCCTCCTCACCTGTGTTTTCTATCCTGCTCTTGAAGTATAAATGAAAAGACAATGGAAAAGATTTAAAAAAATTGAGCACAGCACATTCCTTTCTCCTTTAAACATAGCTGTCTTTTCAGCAGACATGGTCCTCCTCCTCCCTTCTGGGTTCACACTTCATCACTGCCCTGAAGGCCAGCTGTTTCCCCAAGAGCCAATTTCCTTCTTTCAGGAGGCGGCACCCAAATGATTTTCCAGATACCATCTTGATACGCAGATTTCTGATGTGATATTAATCTCTTGCAAGGAGATCCCGTTAATACCCAGAGCACTAGTAAATACGGAAATATCCACTGTAACGTAATCTTTCTAAAGTAACACCTCTTTGGTCCACTTTGGAAACTTACTGTCTTTTTGCTTTGGACTGTTAATCACCAAGAATTGTCCTTTGTAAAATAACTATACTTATGTTTGCTTGCTTTGATTTAAATGATATCCTTAATGAACAGGACCACTACGAGCACCTTTAAAATAAATTTTTTTTCTGAAGAAAATATTTTTAAATGCCCTGTTTGGACCTCATTTGAGCTTCATATCTCATTTTTAGAAGACCCATATCTCATTTTTAGAAGACCTCACCTACAGCACTCTGCATCTGACATTTGAGGGGTCTGTTGTGGAAAATCTGATCTTCCCGAAAGTCTTCCAGACTAATCCCAGAACTTTGGGTATCTGTTCCGACAGCTCTGTTTCAGCTGGACAGATAAGATAGCATCTGGGAAGGGAACTTATGGTGGAATCAAGGATGGGGTGTGGAATTTGTAAGAATGAGGAGTGGAGCACATATGAATTAAGGAGAACAAGTTGCTAAGATAAGATGGGAGAATTTGGCTCATATCAGCACTTAATAGAATTGACCTTCTTCTGTTCACTAGGGTCTGGGAGAGCAGACAGCTGCAAACATACTTTGAATAGGGGAAAGATGAAGTATGCACTTAAGGACTGAAGGAATTGCACAAATGTAGGCGATGACTCAGGGCACAAATCCAGGCCCTTTCACAAAGTGCTGTGGGGACAGATAGAGCACAGACCTGGAGTTAAGAGAGACCTAGTTTTGAAGCCTGGCTTTGACACTTAATCACCATAGAACCATGGGAAATTGATTTCTTCTAGACATAGTTTCTTATCTGTATAGTCTTCCATATTGGGTCTTCTGGCCCTTGTGATCAAAGTAAGATTGACCCAAACTTCCATTAACCCTCTGTGAGAATCCAAATCACCTCTCCAACACACATTTATTAAATGCTGTCCTTAAATTGGAGAGGGAGCTGGATTTCTGGAGTGTGAGTGTGGGGATTAGTGGTAGGACTGGCTTAGAGTCAGTTTCATAGAAACACAGTCTGAGATGCCTACTTCCATCAAATTAGTTCAAACTATCGTTTGTGTGCTAGGTTTGATACCTTGTTGATAGAGCCATTAAACTCAATGACTTCCTTTAGTTCCACCAAAGTCAATTAATTAATATACCTACAGCTCTAGACTTTTATGAATAGAGTTGGATTTAATTAAAATTTGGGAAATATTGTATTTATGTAGCAGTAATGCAAATGACTGCAAAGAAAACACTATATCTTGTTTTAACACCTTCCCCTCCACTGGAAAATTTTCATAGACTGCCCAAACTCATGTCATGTCTCAGCCTCATGCCATCCCACTGGCTCCTCTCTTCCCTTCTGCTCCTTGGTTGTCTGAGAGACACACATTCTTCTCTCTTGAACTTGTGGAGCAGGTCAGTTGACCCCAGCCTCGGTCTCTGAGGATGGCTTTCTACCATCTTCACTTACAAACCCATGCAAGGGCTCAGCAGAACAGAGGGCATTCATGGAGAAGGACCTGGTTTGTCCAGAAGGCTGCCCAGCCATTCATTCAACAAAACTAAGCCCCAGGAGGAACCACTAAACACTGTTCTGGTTCCCGGGATCCATTAAGGAAGGAGAGGGACCTCCTCACCTCCTCGCTATGCCCTCACTGAGCTTATATTCTAGTTAGGGTGAATGGGCAATAAACAAAATTACAAAGCATCTAGTATATTTGATGATGAAAGAAGGCACAAGAAAAACAAGCATGGGAGGATAGGGGATGGAAGTGTTAACTAGGGTGACAGGGGAAAGCCATCTGAGGAAAAGGACACGAGTTAAAACTAAAGGAGGTGAAGCAAGTTATGAATTATTCCTGGCTTAAGTTGTAAGCAGAAAGAGAAAAAGTACCAATCTTGTATGGTTGTAGGATCAAATGAGACCATGTATGGAAAAGTTGCTATTGGAAGACCAGTTAGTACACAGCTAGCGTGTAGTGAGTTTTAGGTTTCTTCTTATATAGAACGGTACCATTCAATAAAGTGTCTCCTAGCCACAGGAGGCTATTTTTAAATTACATAAAATAATATTAAAAATTCTTTGTCTCACTAGCCACATTTCGAGTTCTCGATAGCCACATGTGGCTACTGGCTGCCATTTTGCACAGTGCAGACATAGAACATTTCCATCCTTATAGAAAGTTCTCTTGGATAGTGTTAAATAGAAGGTCTGACATTGATAAATCAAAGAAAAGATAACAGGACCGTAATGGGACTTTGTTGTCCTAGAATTTCGGCTCAAGCCTCTAGACTCAGGACAATAGGAGACAAATAGGACCACAGACTAGAGAGACGTCAGCATGGACACATCACGCAGGACTTACTAAAGGTCACCCCATTTGCCCTTTAACCAGACCACCTCTGGCTTCCAGCTTAGATAAGAGAAAGTTTATGATTCATTGAGAGATAAGATTCTTTCAGGTGAATTCACGACAGTAGAGAGTGCTGGGGGAGCAGACGGGAAGCTTCTATTCCTCAAGTCAAGAGGAGGGGCACCAAGAACGCCTCACCTAGAGATGGGATTGTCTGCCGGAAGGGGAGGCTGACGTCTCACTCCTGGGTGGGTGCATCTAGTCTGCAGAAACTTGTAGGTTCCCTCTCTGCCGCTCTCAGAGGCAAGTGAAGAGAGGGTTCTTGGGTGAATTTGAGGTGAGTTCTTAGGAATCTGAGAGGGGAAGGGGGTGAGAGACAGCAGCTGGGGAATAGCCTGCACTGTCACCTGTGGCCACCACACCGGAGCCTGCAATGGGGCCAGATGTGTGTCATAGGGGGTTGGGAGGCTACGACCATATAAGGGACAGACTTTATGACAAGGGACGAAGTCCATATGCAGTGAGGGGCAAGTGTCTGGGTGGAGCCGTGGTTGTCATCTGTCAGTCTGACGCAGCCTCACCCATGTCCCTGGGGAGGATCTCTGAGGAGGCGCCAGCTGGGTCCCCCGATTGGTTACCTGCCTTGACAAAAGGGGCAACAGACAAGCAGGAAGCGTCAACAGGAGCAGCTGAGGAGGGGAATGAAGAGGCTGGCGGTGAAGGAAGAGGCTATGTGCCTTCCCCCGGGGGTGGGGCCCAGAGCGGGGGTCAGCCAGCGCCCAGAGCCAGAGCAGCCGACCCAGGGTGCGCACCTTTGCCATGGCGGGCATTGCTCCTGGGCTCCTGACGTTTGCGGCCCCACAGGCTGAGGGTTCCCAGATCTGTGGGGACAGAAGAAGCCACACTGCAAACAGATTCTGTCCCGGGTTTTGGGATACCTGAAAACAAAACTGTTCTTATGCTCCACAACAATGATAACATTCTGAGATGTGTGCCAGCCACCACCAGGAGGTAGGGAAGAGACATGGACAGGGTATCAGAAGTGGTGGAGGAAAAAAATCAAACTGTTACTGAATCGTGTGTCTTCAGAGTTGGGCCCATTTCACGCGGTGGTGACGGCTCTCACTGCCAGGTTTCGTTTTCCTTCAGGGCATTTCCACTGGTGATGGAGTGTTCAGGCTGAGCTTGACCATGAGCAAGTCTAGGGGGACTGGGGAACTTGATAATTGGGAGGCAGAAAAGCAAAAACAGCATCTATAGGAAATACTTGCTTTGCTGTAACCAACAAATGCATGAAAAGATCTTCAAGTACAATATCAAGAAGCTGAAATAAAACTAAGATTTTACAGTCAAAGATTTAAAGATGATCCGAACTTAATGCCAACAAGTATGTGAAGAATGAGTACTATCCTTTGAGAGGTAAATTGGTGCAAACTAACTAATGGCAGTTTGACAACATCTAAAGATTTATTCACAAGATTGTTCCAGATTTTATGGTTTAGTTGGAGAAATGTGGCTAGAACAGAATGGTAGGGTGCCAAAGGCTTAGGGTAGGGGACTCCCTGTATATTATAATGGGTTTGTTTTTCTCAATTTATTTTTTTATTGTAGTAAAATAAATATAACATAAAATTTATAATTTTAACCATTTTCACGCGTATAATTCAGTGGCATTAAGTGCATTTCAAATGTTTATGCAACAATCACCAGTGTCTATTTCCAGAAATTTTCATTATCCAAACTGAAACTTTCCTCCACTAAAGAGTAACAATAATTCTCCCCTCTGCCCAGCCACCATAACCACTATTTTACTTTTTGTCTTTATGATTTAACCTCTCATATAAGTGGTATCATGTAAGATTTATCCGTTTGTGTGTAAGTTTATTTCACTTAGCATAATGTTTTTACGGTACATCCACATTGTACCGCGTCTCAGAACTACCGTGTCACATTGTAGCATGTCTCAAAACTTCCTTTTCAAGACCAATTAATATTCTACTGTATCTATATGCTACATTTTGTTTATCCATTCATCTGTTTCAATATTTTTTGTTTGTTTTGAGTATAGCTGACCCACAGTGTTACATTAGTTTTAGGTGTACAGCTCAGCAATTTGACAAGTTTATACATTATGCTGTATTCACCACAGTATAGCTACCATATGTCCTATTATGTGGCTATTACAATATCAATAGCTATATTCTCAATGATGTTTTAAAGCAATGGTTGTTCTAGTATTAATTACTTTAAAAATTATGGAGTATTGTATTAACCATTATGAGTAAAGAGAACAAGCAAACACATTTGTGTGTCTTTAATATGGAATTATGCATAAAATAAAAATTAATTTGTTTTAGGAAGGGGAATGTGAGATACAAATGAATGCAATTAAATGAATATATATTAAATGTGTATACTATATATATTTTATAATATAATACATATTAAATTTAATGACTACGCAAGGTGAGTTACTGAGTTAAAATAAGGAGAAAAAGTTATGCATGTCTTTCCATTGACCTTTGTATGACTATGTGTTCTCATCTATTAACTCCTACATACTTTCAAGAGCGACATTAATGTCTACTTTTAGGCACTACCACTGAGGAAAACCTAGAGAAGTTTCTATAGGAAGACTGCTGGTTTTCCTACACTTCTTGCACTGATGGGCTTCTCCATCTCCATGGAAACACCTCCTCATCATGAGATCATGACATTGGAAGGAAGAATACAGCTGAATGGTTCCAGGCAATGACCATGATGTACATAGGATTGGACTTTCCATTTTGGGGGATTGAGGGAGCTTGGGTGTGGTTTTGGGGAATTGATGGAATGTCTACCAATTGCATCATCTCTGGAGAAAGAACTGAAAAATGAACTATTTGGTCTGGTTTAGTAATTAGCTAAAACTTCTAGAAGCTTCCCCATGTAGGAGCTGAGGAAGTTGAATATTTGTGAGCCCAAGTCACAGAAAAACCAGTTATTGCAGAAAAACCGGGTTGTGTGTGCAAAAACCGTGACTTCCTTTTGAAATACGATTCTGAATCTAGATTTTTGCCTGGAAGTCCAAGATAAGTAGAAATTTCAAAAATACTGCAGTCCTTTCTTTTGAGAGGTTAACCTGTTTAAAGCATAGCCTGTTAAAAAACACAGTAATTTCTTTTATGAGAAAGCTGTGTGCTTTTTTATGAGGCTTTATGATAAACATGCTTTTCAGTAGTAAGGAAGAATTTAGAAGTAGGAAAAGTGAATGATATCTAGTTATAGTAACTTAGAACCAATTGTGTCTCTTCCTGTGCTTCTTTTTTTTTGTTTGGAAGACAGAGAAAATTTGAAACCCACTTCTGACTATATAGAACTTTATAGAAGCAATGTGTTTTTTAACATGATTTCTGTTAAATTATTTATTTTTCAATTCATCTATAGCTTATATGTGAATTTATCTTATATAATAGTCCAATAAAGTCGATAGATATAAGATATATGAAATGAACAGCTTTTCTATTTATCAGCAATAATAGCTAGAAAATATCCAGATAAAAGGTTTACCTTATATAATGATAAAAACAAAATAGCCTTTTCTAGAAGTAATTTTGGTGAGAAATTGCTAAACTTACTTCAAATAAGTTGAAAAGCTATTTTTGAGAGATGTCATGGAAAATTTAAATAAATGGAGAGTGATACTGCATTTCTGAGTGGGGAGAAGTGTGTATTAGTCAGCTTGGGCTTCCATAACAAAACACCACAGACTTAAACAACTTAGCTTAAACAACAGAAATTTATTTTCTCGAAGTTCTAGGGCCTGGGCCAAGGTGCCAACAGGATTGGTTTTTGGAGAAGCCTCTCTCCTTGGCTTATAGACATCCATCTTCTAGCTGTGCCTTCACATGGATTTCCCTCTGTATGCTCACAGAGAGAGATTTCTCATGTCTTTTCTCCTTATATGACGGCAACAGCAGTGCTACGGGATTAGAACCCCACTCTTAGGAACTCATTTAACCTTAATTACCTCCCTAAAGGCCCTATGTCCAAACACAGTACCACTGGGTTTAAGGTTTCAACATATGAATTTTGAGGGGCCACAGTTCAGTCCAAGCAGAAGGAAAATGTGCAGATGTTGGCTCTGGCCAAATCCATGAATTTCCAATTAAAATACTGAAAACATTTTTGTGTGTTGGCAGAGTTGTAGAACTTCAAAAAAAAATTACTCTTCCCTTTAACTGAAAAGATGAATACTTCAACACAAATGAATAAAGAAGATAAATGAGGGTAGGTCAAGGTTGGGAAGATTATTCACACTATGTACTGAAAATATTATACAGTTTCGTAAATTAAAAATGTGGAAATGGGCTAAGGCTAGCATCTCAGTAGAACAGAATAGCTATCCCTGAATATCCACTTTTAAAGATGTATAAATATATTTATATGTTATATATTATTATATTATATATAATGTGTATTAATTATATGTTGTATGTAATATTTATATGTAATACAATATAATATATAAAGTATGTATTATATATTTATAAACTTATATACAAACATATATTGTACACATGAAATATATATTTCAGTGTTTATATAGTATAAAATATACACATGAATCTTCAGGAAAGAAGTTTATATTTGTGTGTGTGTGTGTGTGTGTGGCATCTGAGGAAAAAATGGCAACTGAGGAAAAATTCCTTACTTCACATCGTACTCAAGACAAATTCCAGATATATAATACTTAAACAATAAACCAAATCATAGAAAGATTAAATGCAAGTGAATCTTCATCCAACCTTTGACAATGCCAGTACTTTGTAAACTCAGAAGTAATGGCAGTAAAAGTATATGGAAGATACATTTTAGTAGATAAAAGTAAAAAATTCTATGTGTTTAAAAAGGAGAAATAAAAAACAATCAAAAACATTTGTTGCCTGAATGAACGATGTCATGGCGGCATGTGAAGAAACATTTTTTTTTTTAAAGATTTTATTTATTCATTTGACAGACAGAGATCACAAGTAGGCAGAGAGGCAGGTAGAGAGAGGAGGAAGCAAGCTCCCCACTGAGCAGAGAGCCTGATGCGGGGCTCGATCCCAGGACCCTGGGATCATGGCCTGAGCTGAAGGCAGAGGACTTAACCCACTGAGCCACCCAGGTGCCCCAGTGAAGAAACATTTTAATTGATAGTGAGGGCAGTCCCTTTGCATTGGCTGGATGCCGTGTGGTTACTGACTCTCTTCCTGATTATGTAAAAAAAAATGGATTCAAGGGCATGTGTGTGTATGTGTGTGTGTGCATATATGTACAATGGTGGCTGCGTGAGAGTGTGTGTGTGTATGCATGTGTGTGTAATCTGCTCTTTAAACAGCACGATCACATATATTATTTCTCTTGCCAAACTGTTTTGAGGACCACCGTGTCTTACCTACACTGTGGAGTGTCAGGCTAGGAAGATCAGGACCTGGGTGGGGTATGAGCCCACCTCACAAAGGCCAGGTCTGTTTTCTCCTATGACATCTGTTGATGTTGCTACAAGTTTTTCCTGTTCCATCATCTCACTGCCACTGTCTCCTCGAGCTCTTTGAACTCTGCCCCCTCACCTCGGTTCTTTTCTTATGCTTTCCTGCTGGAATGACTGGTCCTGAGAGATGAGCAGATCCTCTATCCTGGACCAGGGAAGAGGGTGGACTCTAACCACTACGATCATGTCACTTTTTCTGTGCTTTTCTTCATGGATAGGGGCACAAAGGGAGCTGTGGGGTGATGGCAATTAAGCATAAAAATGAAAACTATTTTGGTAGCAAGTTTAAAGCAGTCTCCCAAAGGGCTACTATCCTTCCTATATAAACATGGTAAGATTCAGTAAAAAGAACACCAAAATTTGAAGGATGGACAGGTAATAAACATGAACAAGCAAGGTACCAAAGAAAACAGGAATACCCAGCAAGAATCCATTCAAGGACTTTGGGGCCAGACAGCATGGGTTAATATTCCTCCGCCTCCTCTTGTTACCTGTGTGTCTTTGGGCAAGTTAGTTAATCTTTTTTTTTTTTTTTAATATTTATTTATTTATTTATTTGACAGAGAGCGAGAGAGAGAGAGATCACAAGTAGGCAGAGAGGCAGGCAGAGAGAGGGGGAAAGCAGGCTCCCTGCTGAGCAGAGAGCCTGATGCGGGGCTTGATCCCAGGACCATGGGATCATGACCTGAGCCGAAGGCAGAGGCTTATCCCACTGAGCCACCCAGGTGCCCCAGTTAATCTTTTTATTTCTCAATTTCCTCATCTGTAAAATGGGGGTGATGATGGTACAAATAATAAAATATTAATAATAACAACTACCTAACATGGTTGTTTCAGGTACCAAATGATTTTATAAATGTAAAGCTCTTAAACTATTCCTAGGATATACGCTATTTAAATGATATAGATGATGATGATGATTATCTCATTTGAAATGTTAAAAATGCTAAGTAGAAAAACAATGGATTGAAATTTTCTATTAAATAGAAAAAACAGGAACAATGAGGGGTAGTAAAATTCGCACTCTCACACAGGGGTAGGATTTAAAATAGATTTCATGAGAATATGTATGCAGGGATACACACACACACACACACACACACACACACATAAGACTCACAATGCAATAGTACACAGCCATAAAAAGATGAGACCTTGCCATTTGTAACAACACGGGTGGACCTAGAGGGCATTATATTAAGTGAAACAAGCCACACTGAGGAAGACAAATACCATATGATTTCACTCACATGTGGAATCTAAAAATAAAAAAAATTTGAATAAACAAGCAAGTCAGACCTATAAATACAGAGAACAATCTGATGGTTGTCAGAGGGGAGGGGGGTGGGGGGTGAGTAAAATAGGTGAAGGGGGAGAGGGAAATATGGGCTTCCAGTGATGGAATAAGGAAGTCATGGGAATAAAAAACACAGCATAGGGAATACCGACAATGATATTGTCGTAGTGTGGTGATAGATGGGAGCTACACTTGGGAACACAGCGTAGGGTATAAAGAAGTTGAATTATAATGTTGTACACCTGAAACGAATGTAATAATATGCGTCAACTATAGCCATATAAAAAATTTAAATAAAAGTAAATAAAATACATTTCATGCTTTGGGAAAGCAATTATTATTTAAAACACTTTTAATTAGCCATAATCTTTGACCCAGTAATGTTACTCCTAGCAATCCATTTTTGAGGTATAATCCTAAAAATTCCTTTATGTATCAAGATGTTCATTGTAGTATTATTTAGTCTAGTAAATACTTGAAATTTCCTTTAGAAATAGAAAAAAGCAAATCCCTATACATAGACTGAAAACTAAGATTTATTAAGGCACTATGTTCAGTGCTTTTCATGCATTTTTTCACTTAATCCTCAGAATAACTTCAAAAGGCAGATACTATTTTTATCCTCCTTTAGGAATTTTGTTCAGCTAATAAACTGTTTATGATAAACATGGAATCGAAGGAGAAACGCTCTTGGCAAATGCTAAGTGTAACAGTAAGACACATATCAGTCCTGTATTATTATACGCATGCATATTCATATCTCCCTGTGGATAAAAAATTGAAAAGAAGTCCATCCAAGGTGAACATTTGTTCTTATTTATTCAAATTGGCTTCTGTCAGTACACATGAATGTAAAGACAATAACCACCACCAATATAAAACTATCAATTATAATTTTAAAGAATAAAAACCTGAAAGAGAAAAGTTTAAGGGTATGCCAGCTAGAAATCTAAAAGCAAGAAGTCATGTTTCACTCAGCTGAAAGGCAAAATCCTGTTGGTGGCCTCCAAGGCCTGCCCTTTGCCCCATTTCCTCTGGTCTCCCTCCCCCCACCCCAGCCTTGTCCCTCTCTTGGCTCCCCAGTTCCGTAAGACTCTTCTTTCTCAGCATGCTAGGTGCTTTTACTCCATGGGCTTTGGCTCAAGTGGTCCTTTCTCCTGGAATGCTTTTTTTTTTTTTTTTTTTTTGTAGATACCCCTAATGCCCTTCCAGATGACATTTGTCCAATGTCCCCTTTGCAGTGAGAATCCCCTAGCTAAAAGTGCATCCTACCTTTATCCTCTCATCCTACTTCCAACCCCGTCCACCATTCTTAATTTTCTCTTTCCAGAATACCCGTCACCTTCTAACATACTAGAGGTTTAGCCTGTTTCTTTTGTCTAGGACTTATGATCTGTCTGGCTCTACCAGAATGTAGGCAGGAGATTTAAGTGATCCACGCTGCACCTCAAGTAGCCAGGACAATGTCTGGGACATAGGAGGATGTCCAAAATGTTTGTTGAATATTACTGGTGGTGGTGTCCTGGACGAGAGATAGGAAGAAGAGTGAAAAAAAAAAATTTCTGAGATGAGCTCTGGGCAATGTGAGCAGTGGCTTCATTGGAAAGTTGTTATAATCTTATGCCTTTTGACTTACTAGTATTGGTGACCCTATGGCACCTGCCCTGCCCCCCAACTCCCCAAGAAGAATTGGGTTAAGGCTTTGCATCTGTGATATTATATGGTTTGATTTATCTAGGTTTTATTCTGCATGTAAATCAATCAATGTCTTACAGTGACTTTAACATGAAGAAAGCTCCATAGTCGTCTACTTTGGAATGTACTTTGGTCTTACCTCTCCCGCTCCCCCACTGTTACTCTTTTCAACTCTTCTGGCTTTGTCAGAACTTACTGCACATTGTCTCTCTTTTTCCCAGCCATAGATGGCAGCACACCACTACCTATGATCAGATAAACAGGCTGAGCTTGTAAGTCAGAGCTGTTGGTCAGGAGAGAGCAGCTAATGAGTAATCAGTCCAAGCTGAATGGCAAATTAATGTCTTCATTAAGTGAACTAACTGCCTTCCTTTATAAACAAGGTCAGGGTATTTATAACTTGGTGCATTTCATAAAGCAAAATGCATCTACACTAATGTAAGTTCGCTAAGGAACCCATGATTTATCTGCAGGAAGCATATGCAAAATCTTACATGGAAACCGTCTTTAATAAGGATCGGTACCATTCTGATGTCATCATTAATAAAAGTCACCTTTGCTACTTAGCCTCATTTTTCTTACACAGGGTAAATGAAAAAGTGATTGCCCTAAATAGAAGCCACTCATATGGGATGATATTGGCCGGCCTGTTCCAAATCAAGTTCTTAGTAATAAAAATGAAGTGTGATCCTTATCAATCAACTATGTCCATCACTTAGGTTAGAAAAGTTATTTAATGTTTAGAGTAGCATGCACAGGTATAAAGCTGGATGTTTCCTAACCACTGTATATTGCATGTGACATGCTTAATCTTGTCATCATTGTCACAGAACTATGTGACGAGTTCAGAAACTCTTCTCACAACGTGACCAGATGTCAGGGACCTGGGAACTTCTGGTTCTAGATCAGTACTGTACCACAGAAATATAAATGAAAGCACAGGTGTGAGTTACCTGTGATATTGCATTGTGCATTTTAAGTTTCCTAGAAACCACACTGAAAAAAGTGGAAAGAAAGAGGTGACGTTAATCTTAATTCTGTATTATATTTTATTTAACCCAATACATCTAAAAATACTTAGCAGGTGATCAATATAAAGATTCTTGAGATATTGCACATTCCTTTCTTCTATACCAAGTATTCTAAAAATCTGGTGTATGTGTTTTACCCACAACTCATCTCAGGGCAGACTAGCCACACTTCAAGTACTCAATTTCTGCGTGTCCCCAGTGGTCACTGTAATGTCCAGTCTCATTATTTGTTATGGTTTGAAGTGCATCTCTCCAAAATTTGTATGTTGAAGGCCCAGTCCCTAGTACTTCAGAATGTGATTTACCTGGACATAGGGTCTTACCCAAGTTAAAACAGGTCGTTATCGGATTGACCGCAATCCAATATAACCGATATCCTTGTCAAAGGAGAAAATGCGGGGACAGACACACATAGGGAAGACAGAGATACGGGTGATGCGTCCACTGACCAGGGAAGGCCGGAGACTGTGAGCAAACCTCAAGGCTGGAGGAGAGCCCAGGAGCAGCTTCTCCCTCCCAGCCCTCAGAAGGAACCCACCCTGCTGTCCCCCTTGATTTTGGATTTCTAGCCTCCAGAATTGTGCAACAATTCATTTCGGTGTTTTAAGCCACCCACTTTGTGGTACTCAGTTAGTACCAGGCACCAAATACAGTTCCTTTTTGGGTAGTGGTGATTTTATTCCATAACTCTGTATCTATCCTTTCTTGTCTTGAACCTTTTCTCCTCCTCTTCCTGCACTTCCTTCGGTGCTGTCTGTCTCTCAGCAGACTCTCCTGGAACCTTCCTTTGGGGCCTACATGCCAGTGGGGCATTTCCACTGCACGAGAGGGAAAAGCCTGACTGGCTTCAGGCTCCTAACAGTGGTAACAGCAACAGCATCCACTGTTCTGTCCTCTGGAGCTGCTGTTATGTGGGAAAGTGCTGAGCGAGAAAGTGCTTTGAAGCCACAACTAGATGAGGATGAGTATTTTGTGTATCTTACTTGCATGTAGTCAGCACTCAAAGATGGGATCGTTAACAGACAGAGCCAGTTCCAAGGTCGGGTTTGGTGCTCGCTGCTTGAAAATCAACACTCCAGAGACAAGTGAGGTCTGAAAAGAAAGGTTGCTTTATTCAGGGAGTCAGCAACCTGGGAAGATGGTGGACTAATGTCTCAAAGATCATCTTACCTGCTCAGGCAAATCCGGAGAGTTTCAGAGGGGAGGGCATGGGAAGAAATGGGGCGGGGAGGATACGTGTAGGAGAGGCAGGTGGCCAGGTGGTTCTTCATGGGTGGCATCAGCTTGAACAGACTTGCTGTTTTCAAATGTACCCAGGCCTTATCTGCTGGGAGGGTCTGGTTCTTCACTCCTCAAGGCCAGTGGTCTGCAAATCTCAAAGAAATTAAGTTAGTTCTGCTACAGATCAAGAGACTTAGGTCAGCAAGCAAGGAGTGCATAAGCCGGTTGGAGGGCTGTTATAGGATGAAGTGTCCCCCAGATTATTTTGATTTCTTCTCCCTGTAATTATTTGCAGCTGCCAGCTTGACAGAGGGAATGAGGAAAGTGGATAGGGTCCTGACATTTCTTTTCCATCTGGCAATCGTGGGCTTCTATGGGTCAGCTTTTTAGCATGGAAGGTATACTTCTCTAGCCAGGCAGAAGCACCCGTATTTACAAACCATGTGTTACGGGTGACACAGATCCCACCTCCATCTCTAGAAATGGGCCCTAATGTGCACACACACACACACACGCGCGCACACACACACACACACACACACACAATTGGTTCTGTTTCTCTGGAGAACCCTAATACAACGCATTGTTCTTACTAATTCATGACAAGGGAAAACTTCATACTTTATAGATGTCTTAAATGCTTAAAAAGATGTGAGGCAAGGGAGAAGGCTTCTAGCACTTAACCCAATTTCCTCCTCAAATAGCAAAAGTTGGATCAACATATGCCTGTAGTTATAAAGATGTAACATAATCTTTGGGGTCTTCAGCAGCAGAATCCTAAAGGGCCCCTGAACTCCACAGTCTTTGCCTTGCGTAGACCCATCCCAGCTGTTTCTCCTAAATGGTCAATTATCTGCAGACTGTTTTCAATTCATCCTGGGTCCAGTGGAAGGCCACTGGGGCAGTGTATCAATAGAACTGTCCTTGGAAATAATGAAATTTGGAAATAGTTTTTGGCTGCTTCATACATGAAAGCTATCAATCCTCAAAAGGCCTTTCCTGGGGAGGCCAGGCTGTGCACCTTGCTTCTTTCTGCTTGACACTGAAGTGTTTGGCTTTCAAATGCTATTATGTCCTTTCCCTAGCCTGGAGCGGGCATCTCCTTCCCTCCTGCAGCCTTCATTCCCATGGATCCTGCTCTCATTTTTCCTGCTCTGATTTTGGATGCGTTCCTTTGGTGTCCTGGGCTCTCTGCTCTGTTGCATTCTGCCTTGCTCACCAAAGACTACCCGCTGTGGTGGTTCCTAGTCTGTTGGGGTCAAATGCGTGTGAGACTCCCACTTCTCTGTACTTTTTCTAGCTGTGAGTTTTAATCCCTGATCTGAGCCTCTTGTTCCCTTCTCCTCTGCCTCACTTTTCTGGTGGATTTCTTTCTCCATCTACTCAGGTTAATTCTGCTCTTCCCAGTGCTCTGCATTTGGCACCAAACAGGAGTTTGCTCTGATCCCTCGCTGGGAGCTGTTGCTGTCAGCCAGATGGCAATAAGATGTTAAAGCAGCCCTTTGAACCTGTGAATTGAGAGATAATACTCTTTACATCCCTGGAAAAACAGTTCTTATTTTGTTTTAGTTGGGGTAAAATGATATTTTTAAAAATTCTACTTTCTTACTTAGATTTTAAGTAACAGATTAAGAATAAGTAATAGATTTTATCTATTTGCACACTTTTTAGTATTCTTTATCTAAAGAAGTATTGGTGTTTCTCAGAGTTTTGCTGAATATTACTTTTCGTTTTTTTCTTTTTTTTTTCCCCCTTTCTCTTTAGTTTCTGGTGGTAATGGAGATTTAAATGACCCATGGTATTATTATTTTCTGTATTAACTAAGCTCACATTAAAAAAAAAAGGATTTTATTTATTTATTTAGGAGAGGGAGGGCACAAGCAGTGGGGAGGGACAGAGAGAGAGAGAGAGAGAGAATCTCTAGCAGACTCCCTGCTAAGCAGGGAGCCCCATGCAGGCTTGATCCCCCAACCCTGAGATCATGACCTGAGCCAAAATTAAGAGTTGGACACTTGACTGAGACTCCCAGGTGCCCCAACTGAACTCCCTTCTTATGTTAGTTTAAAAAGATGGATGACTAGAATATTTGAAATTTGACTTGGATAGAAGGTTATCATTTTTGTCTGACAACCAGCACCTACTCCGTTCTTATGGTATCTGATGGTGACACACATGGACCTTTGAAACAAGCAGGGTCAGAGCATCCTTCCTTGGGACTTTTCAAATCGTCGCCAGGAGAGAGAAGCCATCTGTCTTAGTTAGCTCTTGCTGCATAACAAAGAACCATAAAGTCAAAGTGGCTTAAAACAGGGAGCATTTATTCGCTCATATATTTGCAGGTCGGTTGGGCAGGCTCTGCTGATCTCGGCTGGGCTTCCGTACATGGTTTCAGGGTGGAGGTAAGTTGACTGATTCGGCTGTGGCAGCTGGGGTGTCTGTACCCCACCCTGCAGGTTTGCATGTGTGTTGCATATGTCTCTTACCTTCCAGCAGACTAGCTGGAGAATGAACTAAAGAAAGCAAGTGACAACATGCAAAGTCTCGTAGACCAAGGCTTAGAAGTGGCACATTGTTGCTTCTGCTTATATACTATTGGCCAAAGCAAATCCCATGGACAAGCCCAAAGCCGGGGCAGAAGAATGCACCACCCATGAGGGGACCACGGCTAGCGTGTGGAACATGGAAGGATGAAGAATTGAGATACTGGTCTTCCAGTACATCACAACAACTTCTTTCCTTTTTGGGCATGGAGCATTTGGGAATGAGCTCCATGTGGAGATGTCTGTCTACAGTAGATGAAGACAGAGCCAAATTATAGATGGAAGCCGATGGGAAAGGAAGGTGGAGAGTTCTGATAATATTCTTGTTCTTACCAAGGTCTCTTGTGATACCTGAACTATTTTTATTGTGATGTGGGCTACTCCGTAGCTCCCCAAACTCCCCTTCTTTGTATAACTTCATATAAACTTGGTTCCTGTTACTTGCTGACAAGGGATTATGATCCACACAGATAGTTTTCCTGTATCAGAGGGACTTTATATAACAAAGAGGCTTTCTTGATTCCAGTGCAAAGTTTTTAAGGCTTACTTTTGGAGAGGGATGAATTTTTTTCATGTTAGAAGTAAGCTTTAATATCTGTATTTCATGAGAGATTACTGGTTTGTCAGATTAAACTGGACTACACAAATTTCAAATTAAAATGTTACTTAATATTGTGGTAAAATTATAATCACTGTCAATTGAGTAAAATAGTATTTATATGAATATTTACACTGTATATTGGGTCACCCATGAAGTACCCACTTTATACATACACACACCCACAACACCACACACACAGACACACACACACACACAGACACACACACACACACACACATTTTCTTTTGATGTGCAATAGTAGCAAATTGTATTTTGAATCCACCTGCAATTTTCTCTTGCTCAGAGAGTAGATACTTACTATCTTTCAGTAAAATTACTCTTCAATGGACCCTTTGTTTATGTAAAATCAAAATCCTATTCTAGAATCAAAAAGCTTAAACCACACATACTAAACAACTCTGAATAAATTTATTAGAGACTGAAATCATTGTGAGCAGAATTGAATCTCTGTGGGAGTATGATGGTGTTTCTTGTGGGTGAGGAGTGGTGGATTATGTCCTTCTTTCGGTGAGGAAAGGGAGGTTTGGGGAGTATACTCTGGGGACTCTGGGCTCACAGTGATAGGTGGGTTGGAGGAGGCCAAGAAGAAAGAGGACTAATACCTTGAGCTAATATCTTGAGCTGCCAAAACTCAAGAAGCTGTGATATATTATCCATCCAGTACTACTGTTTTCTTTTTCTTCATTATAATTTCCTTGTTATTCTTAAGACTTCAGTAAATTTTCTTAAATGCTCATTCAGATGTTTGCTATACTTTTAGGATTTAAGAAAGGGGCTTACAACTCTCCTTGGATATAGGAATGAACCTGGATTCCATGGAAAAATGATAAGAAATGCAGTGCTGATCTGTGGAAAAGTCTATGGAGCATGGTCTAGAATGAGAGTTAATTTGTGGACCATGTACAAATTCCGTTGGTATTTTAGACTGTGTTTCTCTTTGCCAAATATTTATTTTTCCTCCATCTTTTTGCTGTGGAAGGATTCTACTTTCTTACTCTGCTAACTCAGGAAAGACCATTTCTGGGCAGAAGAACTAAGAACCAGTGCATACTTTTCCATGTCTCCCTTCCCTCAGCCCTGGGCCTGACAACATTCCAGCTGGTGCTGCTCCATCACTCAGGATCCTGGAATGAAGTTGAGGTGAAGAAAGCCACAGTCAACTTTCATTTGACGTGTGTGGGTGCGATGGTTAACTTTATGTGTCAACTTGAGTGGATCACAAGGTGCTGAGATAGTTGACTAAACAGTGTTTCTGGGTGTGTCTGTGAGAGTATTTCCATGTGAGATTAACATTTGAACTGGGGGACTCTGTAAAGTAGGTATCCCTCCTCACCATGGATGGGTATCATCCAACACATCGAAGGCCTGATGGAACAAAAGGTGGAGGAATGGTGATCTCCTCTTTTTTGTGTCAGTCGGGACATCTCATCTCATCTTATCCTCTCCTTGGACAGAGACTTCTACTGTCAGCTGTCCTGGCACTTAGGTCTTTAGACTCAGAATATAACACCAGTTTTCCTGTGTCTCCAGCTTGTAGATCATGGGGCTTCATAGACTCCATAGTCACTTGAGCCAATTTATCATCTATGTATTTATCAAGTATTTATTTTTATCATATTTATAATCTATGTATTTATCAAGTATTTATTTGTTTGTCTGTCTATCTATCTATCAATATATCTATAAGTTATTCTGTTTCCCTGGAGAACCCTAACTAATAGAGTAGGCAAAAAGTCAACATTTATAGCTATCAGCCAATGAGACTTTGGGATTATTTCTTACTGCAACAAAACTTGTCCTGTCCTGTCTCATACATTGGGATTTTTCATAAACACAAAGGAAGTAGAATATGGACAACTGTATCTCCCATTGCCATTCAATAGGGGGTGTTGATCTATCTTATGTGGTATCTGCAGACTGGAGACCTATGAGTCTTTTGGTTGAATCTTAGATTTATACTTGGACTTTCATGTTCAGGCCAAAGAATATATTTTTACTCCTCCAAAATGTTTCTTCTACCTAAGTGGTGAATTGGTTAACTTTCTCACCAGTCACTATCTCAACTTTTGCTCCTTCAGGGACTGTAATGATAGCTGTTTAATGAGCACTGTACTCAAGCTAATTCAGAGAGACTGATGAATTTTGCTTTGATTGGTGCAAAATTATCAAGAAGTATATTTGAGAAAACAACTGTACCCTGGACAAACAAGAGGGTTTCGGTCTTAACTCTTCTCCAAATTTGTGTATTAGGAAGTCAATCTGAGTATTGTGTGTGTTCTTTTTTTTTTTTTTTTAAGATTTTATTTCTTTATTTGAGAGAGAGACAGAGAGAGAGAGAGAAGGAGCAAGAGCAGGGGGGAGGGGCAAAGGGAGAGGGAAAGCAAACTCCCCATTGAGCAGGGAGCCTGATGTAGGGCTTGATCCAGGTCCCGGGGATCATGACCCAAGTCAAAGGTAGAAACTTAACCACCGCCTTGGTGCCCCTGAGTATAGGTTTTAAATGTAATGATTTGATTTGATTTTAAGCTGATAATTTCAAATAGATTAAAAGCAACCCACGCAATTCCAGAAGAGCAGGGACCTAAATTAGAAAGGCCTCATTAGTTCCAGTGCAGGGAGAGTTGATAAGAACATCCCACTGACAGCTGAGGAGCAACTGCACCAGAATGAGTAGCCCGAAGCATACTCAACAGGCGACCCCATAAATACTCACTTTTCTGTGCAGGTATCTCTTGGTGAAGGCAAATAGAGGAACCAAAGCAATACCCAGATAATTAAGGAAAAACAAACCTGTGTGTGGCAGGTAACTTGGGGAACTTCCACTAAATTTTCTAGGCAACCATTTTAATTCTTTTCCTCCCTGTTGTCAGCAGGAATGTGAGCTGGCTCATGAGAGCTACTTTGACAATTATAATGCTCTCAGTTGGTAAATATTGCTTCCCAGGAACTCCACTACTCATCAATCTAGAGTTTGAAATAGCTCTGTGAGATCTCAGGGCTGTGTTGTTCCTACTGATTCATGGCAAACCCCCAATAACTGCTGTGAAAATGTTAGGCTATTTGTGAAACTTTGGAAAGCAGCTTCTAACAACTCTTACTTGTTTTGTGATTCTGGAATAAGATAAGAACTGCACCCTCACAGGTGAGGCAAATCCAGTTGTTATGGCAGCCAGGGAAGAAAATTTAGGGTCAATCTGTGTATGAGGCATTTGCTGCATCTCACCCCAAACACCTTCTTATCAGGGAGATCCTGCTACACTCATGTTAGAGATGAGAAAATGGAGTCACAACCAGGCACACAACTGGTGAGTGACAAAACTAAGTTTGATCAATGCCATCCTGATCAAAATTCCACCAGCATTTTTCAAAGTGCTGGAACAAAGAATCCTAAAATTTTTATGGAACCAGAAAAGACCCTGAATCGCTAAGGATATATTGAAAAAGAAAAACAAAGCTGGAGGTATCATGTTGTCTGATTTCAAGCTTTACTACAAAGCTGTGATCACCAAGACAGCATGGTACTGGCACAAAAACAGACACATAGATCAGTGGAATGGAGTAGAAAGCCCAGATATAAACCTGTAACTCTACAGTCAAATAATCTTCGACAAAGCAGGAGAAAATATACAGTGGAAAAAAGATAATGTCTTCAATAAATGGTGCTGGGAAAATTGAATAGCTATGTATAGAAGAATGAAATTCAACCATTCTCTTACACCATACACAAAGATAAACTAGAAATGGATGAAAGACCTCAACATGAGGCAAGAATCTATCAAAATCCTAGAGGAGAAAATAGGCAGTACCCTATCTGACGTCGGCCACATCAACTTCTTTCAAGACATGTCTCCAAAGACAAAGGAAACAAAAGTGAAAATGAACTTTTGGGACTTCATCAAGATCAAAAGCTTCTGCACAGCAAAGGAAACGGTCAACAAAACTAAGAGGCAGCCCATGGAAAGGGAGAAGATATTCACAAACAACACTACAGACAAAGGGCTGATATCCAAGATCTATAAAGAACTCCTCAAACTCAACACCCAAAAAACCCCAGATAATCACATCAAAAAATGGACAGAAGACATGAACAGACACTTCTCCAAAGAAGACATACAAATAGCTAACAGACACATGAAAAAATATTTATCCTCATTAGCCATTAGGGAAATTCAAATCAAAACCACATTGAGATACCACCTTACACCAATTAGAATGGCCAAAATTAACAGGACAGGAAACAACAAGTGTTGGAAAGGATGTGGAGGAAGGGGAATCCTCTTACACTGTTGGTGGGAATGCAAGTTGGTGCACAGCCACTTTGGAAAACAGTGTGGAGATTCCTTAAGAAATTAAAAATAGATCTACCTTATGACCCTGCAATTGCACGACTGGGTATTTGCCCCAAAGATACAAATGTAGTGAAAAGAAGAGCCATATGTACCCCAATGTTCATAGCAACAATGGCCACAATGGCCAAACTGTTGAAAGAGTCAAGATGCCCTTCAACAGACGAATGGATAAAGAAAATATGGCCCATATATACAATGGAATATTATGCCTCCATCAGAAAGGATGAATAACCAACTTTTGTATCAACATGGATGGGACTTGAGGAGATTATGCTGAATGAAATTAAGTCAAGCAGAGAAAGTCAATTATCATATGGTTCCACTTACTTGTGGAGCATAAGGAATAATGGAGGACATTAGGAAAAGGAAAGGAAAAGTGAATTGGAGTAAATCAGAGGGGGAGATGAACCATGGGAGTCTGTGGACTCTGAGAAACAAACTGAGGGTTTTGGAAGGGAGGGGACTGGGGCGGTTAGGTAAGCCTGATTATGGGTTTTAAGGAGGGTACGTATTGCATGGAGCACTGGGTGTGGTGCATAAACAATGAATCTTTGAACACTGAAAAAAATAAAATAAAATTTAAAAAATTAAAAAATAAAATAAAATAAACCCCTAAATTTGAACCCAGATCCTTCTGATTCCAAAATTCTTCCCACTCTCCCAGTGGCTCTGGGAGAATCCAGGGCACCTAAAAAGCTCCATGATTGTTTCTAGTGTCAGTTGGGTTGGAAAACTCTACATTAGGTTCTGGCTCTCAAAGTTTTGCATGCATTACAATCTCCTTTAAGTCTTCTTGTGCACAGGGACGCCTGGGTGGCTCAGTTGGTTGGCTGTCTGCCTTCAGCTCCATTCATGATCCCAGGGTTCTGGGATTGAGACCTTCATCAACCTCCTTACTTGGCAGGGAATCTGCTTCTCCCTCTGCCTGCTCTGCCTGCTGCTCCCCTTGCTTGTGCACACTCTCTCTCTCTTTCCAACAAATAAATACATAAAGTTGTAGGAAAAAAAATCTTATTAAACACAGAGATGTCTGGCATCACACATAGAGGGTCCAATTCAGGTCCGGGTCAGGGCCCAAGAATTTGTTCTTCTAACAAGTTCCCAAGTGATGTTGACGCTGTGACCTGGGGACTGCACTGGAGAACCTCCACGGCATTCAGGTCAACTCAGAGAGCCGAGTTTGATGTGAAAATGGACATTAATGGGAATGAAATCAGAGATCTGCAGAGTCAACATAGAGAGAAGGTTGAGAACGGGTGCTGATAATAAAACTAATACTTTCTAAAGAGACTATGTCTATCACGGATGGATGGTCAGAATAAGAGCATTAAATAATAGGGCAGGAAATGTATCTGACAGTTTCCATCTGGAAGGAAGAAGTGATAAAAGGGTTCGTTTCTACCTTTCCTTCTGATTCCCTGGACACCAATCAACCTTATGAATACTACTTTGAGTAACTTAATTTATGTGATTAATTTGTTTTGTTTTCCCAGGTATCTGATACCTGAAGGATGCTTTGCAAGTATGACTATTTTTCAGGACTACCGCTTTGCATTTTCTCTGTGAACACCATTCATATTGAAGTCTATGTAAACGGTGCCCCCTGGAGGAGTGGAAAAGAATAGCATCCATCCTGCATGAATGATCTAGCAGTCACAATTTGAGTGCCCTTAGAGACTACTCCTCTCATCATAAACTAGCAAACCTGAGGACCAGTCCAGGAGCTATGAGGACATGATCTCTGAGAGGCTTGCCCTTGAGAAAGGTTTTTCTAAGTAGTACTCCAAGTGACCCAAAATGTAAAGTTCTTGAAAAAAGAAAATGGGGGGCGCCTGGGTGGCTCAGTGGGTTAAAGCCTCTGCCTTCAGCTCAGGTCATGATCTCAGGGTCCTGGGATCGAGCCCCAATTGGGATCTCTGCTCAGCAGGGAACCTGCTTCCTCCTCTCTCTCTCTCTCTCTGCCTGCCTCTCTGTCTACTTGTGATCTCTGTTTGTCAAATAAATAAATAAAAATCTTAAAAAAAAAAAAAGAAAATGGGCAGAGAGCATGGTTAACAAATCCAAATGCTATCATGATGTGTACCGCGCTTCTCTGTTTGGTGGGAATCAAGTTATTTTAAGATTTCACTTACAAAGTAGGGGTAGTGACTGAAAGCCTCAGACAGATATTTAGGCACTTATTAAGAGATCTCTCTTGTCTAGAGGACAAGGCAGCCAGGAGTGCCAGGTGTTTTCCTGTCTCTCCTCTGCTCCTATATCTAGAAGCAAGAGATCCTCAAATGTCTCTCATCCTCAGGGTCTACAGGAAGCCCAGTCGCTCAGTGGGGAAATTCAATGAATAAATGTGTGTCTCGGTGAGACAGCAGGACGTCTCTTGATTTGAACCCTTTGGTCTAGAAGTGAGCCCTGAAGAGGCCCCCCCCATTGGAAGGTTACACTTAGCCTTTGTGTTAATGCTTCTCTATGACCTGCAAGTTTTCCAAAAACACCTTCATTCAAAATATAGGTCTACCACATAAGAGTAACAGTTCTGTGACTTGACTTAACCTTTCTGGGCCTTTGTTTCCTTGTTATGGGTTGGTTACAAGGGTTACAGATAGAAAGTCATAGGCAGATAAGGCTGAGAGCAATGATCAATACCTACTTGCATTATACAAATGTGGCTTGTTATTATTATTGCTTAGACATGTGTGTCGAGAAGGTTCTCGGGATGATTTGAACCTGATGGGTAGTGAAGGGCTTGGCAAGTATTTAATTAGTGGAGAGAGTCTTGAGAAGTCCAACCCATGTATAACGGGGAGAGCTAGAAAGACATGAAGGTAGTGAGATAAGAGAAGCAGTAAAGGGGTATGATCGCTAGAGGAGAGGACTATTCTGGGAACTAGGTTATCAGGAATACATGATTCCAGTCTGGTGGTAAAGAAGGAGCTGTGGAAATGGGAGGCGTATTTCAGAGAGAAGAAATGATGTTGTCCATGCTTGTATGCCCTTAACTTCCCCTCCCTCTTAAGGGTCACCTTCTTCTGCTGAGAGTTGTTTATGCTGCTTGCCATAGATGACTAGGGTTCAGAAATCAATTTACATGGGTTGTGACCAGCATTAAAAAAGCAAAACAGAACAGAATATATAATATCAGTGTCCACTGCACATGGGGAGTAAATCTGTTTTATAAAACTTTAATCGGTTGTGCATGTACAGGGTCATGATGTAAAATGTATTTTTTTACTGTGGATCTTGGTACAGAGGTTTGAAAGTCACTGCTTTGCTGTGTTCACTGGGCTGAGAAGTTGTCCCATGTCTGCTCTGGCAGGGTCCTCTTGACTAGTGATTCTGCAGGTTGCCTTTCCCTCCCCAGCCTTCGGGCATCTGGTTGCTGTCCTTCCAGCAGGCTCAGGTCCCCGCTGTTACAGTACTGCTACCTTTACAAAGCCCTGCAGGTGAAGAGGGAGGCTGGGGGCAATCTGTTCTCCCGCCTTTTGCTTTTATGGCCCAGCCCTTCACTTATTTCAAACTGTTAAACCCTGTGCCAAGTGTTATCAAAATTGGGGCAAGTAAGAGAGAAATAATTTAAACATTGCCGCTTTATTTTACTTTTCCTGCAGTCCAAGGAAAGGGCATCCTGGAATTTAAATCCTGTACAAGGCTCACTTCCTAGATGCTTCTGGTTTATCGTGGTGTTCCCCTGACTTCAGGGCCACATTCCTCACAATGGAAGGGCTTTCCCCCCAATTTTAAGCCTATAAATATTTATTAATTTTCTGGGGGAAAATTCTATCTAGTACTCACAGAGTTCTATAAATTCTTATTTACTTCTGACTATTTAAAAAAGACCAGTCAATTTTAAAATACCCATTTCAGATCCAGTCTGATGTCATCCATTCTCCTCCCCTCCTTCCAGCACAGGCCATGCTTCTCCAAAGTGACTCAGACTAGGGAGAAGGCTTGATCTGCTTTTTCACTCCTTCCCCTCTCCCTCTGTTGGTACCTTTCTCCTTTCCTGGGGAGCAGAGATAGAAAAGGATACTCTGGCTCAGACAGGTTCAGGGAGTAGGCAGATCAGCAATGTCTGTTTCATAAGCCAATGCAACCCTGTGGATCAAGATGACCATTTCGACTTGTTTCTGATACCCCCAATGTCTGTGAGTGCTCCCCTGTCTTCATGGAAAATATCGGAACTCTCTACTCTCCACGGATGACTTACAACTAGCAATCCCTCTTTCCTCTGCTCTCCTCAATCTTCTGTTTGTTTGGGGTGGGGGAATGAGATGGGTCTGGGGATGAGATCAGTAGTGTTGGGAGCAGATGGTTGAGAGAGTAGGAGCTTCCTGCTCCAGGGAGCAGCTGGACCTGTAGATCCAGCTGATTAAAACCTTCTGGAGGGGTTCATAGCCTCCAGCTGTTGGCAGCTCTCTTTAGATTGTGAGTTCTTGATCTGTCTTTGTCTTCAGCCCTGGGTCTTGGTAACCAGTTTTGAGACAACAGAAATAATACTATCAATATCCCATTGCATGTGGAACAAGAGATCCATACCATCTACTCTTCCCATACTCTGAAGAGTTAAGCTGGAAGGCTCTGAGACGAAAGTTTAGAAACGTCTGTAAACATGCCTGAGGACACTGCCAAGAACAGTGTCTCATGTAAAGACAGTCCAGTTGGGCAAGGGCCTATGGATTTAAGGGTGGACTTGGTTTATATTATAGCTGCAACCCTGTCCCCAGGCAGATATTCTTCAGAATTAAGATGGGAAATTAAAAATGCAAAAAATGAGAGGAGGAATCCCCCTTTTCCTGAATGAGCAGATATCTTGGTTTAAGAAGCACATTCATCAAAGAGAAATAACTAGAAAAAAATTCATGTCACATTTACTCTCAGCAAACTTTAATTTTCAGAAACTATAGATGTATAGGATTTCTAAATTTGACCAGAAAAAAAAAGACATTTTAAAAATTCCTCTATATTATTTGGTCATTTTAGTAAATAGGTCACCAAATTTGTGGTATGGAACTGTGAATTAAAAAAATTTTTTTTTCTCAAATACCATCTTAACTTACCATCACGGAAGTAGGCTTAGCTATTCTGAAAAATTCAAGTGGTAAAAAGGTACATTAGATGTGCTCTCCACACCTTCTTTTAGTTTGAAGTAGATGTTACCTAGGAAAGGTGGCAAATTAACATATGAAATAGTAAGGGCTGCCTTGGGCTCTGAGCAACTCCCAGAAATGCACCTGGAATCTCCATCCCCATGACCTCTTGGCTGAGTCATGGGGGTAACTCTCACATTGTCAGTGGGGTTGGCAGTTCTCTTGCTCAAGCTACCAGAGTTAATATTCTTTTTTGTCCCCTCTGTCTTCTGCTCGGTGGGACTTTGATTCCTGCAGCTCCAGGCATGGCTTCAACGGCCGTGTTGACATAATTCCTGGCGTGTCTATAGGACCCAGTGATTTGCCTCCAGTTTGCCCAGGTGACATAAATGTGTGATTTCAAGATTCACAGCTTCCTTGTGGCTCTCACCAATCAAGGGAAGAGTATCCACTTCTCAACCAGGGGTACTTTTTTTTGGTTCCTTCTTTCAGATTCCTATGCCTTCCCAACTCAGAGCTTGATACAAGTTACCTAGCACCCAGACTGGAAGAAAGCAGCATACCTACAAAACTACATCCCAAATTATTTGTTCTTGGCAACCAACAGTTGAGGGAAAACCCCCACTTCCTTACTTCCGAGTGGGATAATATTCAACATACATATTTAATGACCAGTTGGCTTGGCCACCATGATGGAATTGGGCCCTGAAAAATCAGTATGGCCAAACCAGTGCATACTGGTTGAATATCAGCTTGGGCAGGGGTCCCAGACAGGCAGGCTCCTGGGCCTCGTTGCCAGCACATTAGCTTTGTTCAATATGCAGAGTGGTTTTGAAATCTGTTTCAGACTCTTTAGGCTAGGCACACACTTTCCATTCCCAGTTTCCCTTCTTGTCTCATTTCTTAGAGCTTGATGGCTTTGCTAATTTATGTTACCCCGGCTTCCTGAAAAGCATCTGCTTGTGCCAGACTCTTCTTAAACTTTTCTTTGGGGTCTGGTCTCTGACCGGGGGCTGTTAGCTCTAATTTGTCTCTTAAAGTGTCCTCCCAGCTTGTCTCCACTTAGACCAGTCCTCATACAAGTGGAATTATACAAGGCCACCTCTACCTGCTGGACCCAAATTTCCACAGAGGAAGGTGTCCCACTCTGGATCTGCATTACACCAATATTTCAACGACACATTAAATTATTTCTGACTTGGGAATGAGAGACTAAATATACAAAAAGGCAATGGCAAAACCATATATAAAAATAGGACTCTGACCCACAACCTGCAGCCACCTTCCTATTAAACCAATCCCCTTTATCCACAATCAATAGCGCAGGAAGCCAAACTGCTGTAAGTCAGACCACTATCTCGAATGATCTAGGAACCTGAACAAGGGCCTCTGTAAAAATTGGCCCCAAATTGGCCAGGACTGGATTAACAACTGACAGTTTCCTGAACTTTTATTCCTGCCTCCAACTGAGGATGAAGTGGAGAAAGTCAAATAAGCACCCTTTGTCAATCACAGAGGATATTTTGCTAGTAGTTCCCATCCTCCAGCTTCCATGTGCCCATACCCTCCCATCAGGGCATACCGGAGCCTTCCCTTCTTCTACTCTAAAGCATTCCCACTCCTCTGCCTGCTTTTGAGTCTTTGCCAAAATGCAAGTGACCATGGCTGACCCACTTCTTATCTTAACTCTGAAATAATAGCCTTTGCTTGTTCTCTGGTTGGTCTTCATTTATTTCCAAGCAGTAAATTCAATTCTAGCTACTTAGATAATCAAAATAATAATGCCTTCATTAAAATGATAAAACATAGCAGAGAGGAAAAAATATATATGTATTTTGTATTCTGTAAAAGTTTAAGGGGTGGTGGGGGGAAATCTTCCCTGTAGGACATTTTGAATTTCCTCCTGATTCCATTTTCTGATTTTTTCCAGCCACCACAGAAAATTGTAATAGAACAGCCCACTTTAAAATGTTGAACTTTGTTACTCTTAAGCTGAAAACTTTTTTTGAAGCTTAAAGCAGTTATTTCTGCGAAAAGATGGCTTCTGGGTTTATTAATTAAAAAGAATGCAGGGAGTATTTGAAATATTGTCATCTGGGTGACTTTATTCTACATTGATAAATACAGTCTCACCATAATTAAGATAAAATGAAAAGAGTTTGAAATATGGTGATAGCTTAAAATGTGAAAATAATTCTTCTTAACATGAATAATTATCCCACCAGTTTTATAACCTAATAAAAATCAAAGTAAAAGAAAATCCCTGGGCATTTTAATTAGGAGAAATCATACGCATTCTGGGGAATTAGAAACATTACCAACATATTCGCACTTTAGAATCTTCATTGCAGACATTCTTTCCCGGGAGATTGTCCAAAGAAGTGGATCCCATGGGTCTGTTTCTCTACAGGACCTAGCAAATATAAAGCTCAACATGAAGTAAATAAATTTAGGGGCAATTTACTTTATTTTATTTGAATTGAGATGCAGAGGAGAAATATACAGTCTTTGAATTTTGCTTCCCTTACATTTGTTCCTCTAAAAAAATAGATTTTTCTTTTATATTCTAGACAGAGAGAGACAGAGGAGTGACTCCTCTTGAAGTTCTGGTGTGTTTTTTAATTTTCTAGGAATTTACTAGAGTTTACTACACTATAACTTACACACATGGCTCACAATATGGTTTTAAAATTGTAAGTCCTTCAGAGAATTCCCCAAACACTCTCTGGGTAGCTATAGTTGGTGGATTTTGAAGAAATGGACATCAAAAGTGTTCCTTTAACAGTTGTTGACAAATTGTTTCAATGCAAACCAATTTTAAATTAACCTCCATTTGGAAGATGTGTTGGAACCATGATAGTTATTTAACACTTACTTTGTTAACATTTGATTTACATTATCTGGCCTAATCCACCCCTCCCATCTTTTCCATAATTAATTCACATTGACTATGTATCTTTTGATTTCTTAATTACTCCCCTTTCTGCCTGTGTAGAATAAGAATGCCTTATACTCACCGAGCCCTAGGTTTTTTTTCTTAAGACTTAGAGGAGGAGCTGCAGGATTCCCTCTCCCCGCCACGCACCCCCCCCCCCCCCCAGTTCACCCTTCCTTTGTGGCCATGACTCTCCTCTACTTTTCCCATACTTTACATACACAGGATCACCTGAAGAACTTATTAAAAACTTGGGGTGCTAGAACGACTCCAGAGTATCTGATTCCATAGGTCTGGAGCAGGGCCCAAGAATGTACAGATCTAACAAGTTCCCAGGTGAGGCTGGTGCTGCCTGTCTCAGGACAGTGGGTTTTGAGATCTACAGCTACTGTGCTCTGTGCATGAAATAGGAATTCCTCTGTGTGTATGTGTGTGTGTGTGTGTGTGTGTGTGTGTGTGTGTGTGTGCCATGCTCATGCCTATTGGTAGTGGTGGCGGTGGTGGGACCGCTAGTGTAGGGTAGGTTTGACCAGGGCAGGACCTGGATACAGAAAAGCTTGCAGGTAGAGTTCATGGTGAGATAGCTATAGAGGTTCTGGAATGAGCCCAGGTTCCAAAGGTCTAAGTGAGAGGGGAGGGGAGAAAAAGAAAACACGATGTGTTCCTGATAGCTGGATGCATCTCCTGTTTGGATTTCACTGGAATGAATCTCCTAGATGGCTTCAGCACCCCAGAGGGGCAGCTTAATTGTCACATCTCAGACTCATACAATATCGGTATGTGCATTTTAGGCTCTCAGACTACATATTAAAACTCTGTACAGTGGCAGAGTAAGTTATATAAATATTTGCACATTTGACTGCACACAGCTACGACTTATGTTTCCTTGTTCTGTTCTGTCTCCCAAGAATCTGAGTCAGCTAAATTGCTGTCTATGAGATAATTGGCTGTGAATTTTAATCCCATCTTCACGGTCATTCACCTGCTTAAAGACTGGGGTGGGTGGATGCTTTCGTGAGTCCGTAACTTGTTTCTTTCTCTGCCAAATGGTAAAGACAAGAAGCTCTTCACAGGTTGCTGGATGGCTTCAGTTATTATACACTCTTATGAAGACACTGCAAACAGGCAAATGTCAGCTCAACAGAATAATGGTACTCATTGATATCTGGATCATTCTTGTGTAATATGAAATTGCAGGTGATTTCAGGTTCTCAAAGGGCTCTAGAAGCCTCAGGTCTTAACACTCCCTTTGGTTTAATGGCACATTATCTTTTTTATTTCAACTTTGTTTTAAACATTTTATTATGAAATCTCAAACATACCCAGGATTTGAGAGAATAGTACAATGAACATTGATAGTACTGTCAACCAGCCCTCATAAATATCCTTATTTTGCCGATGGTGTTTAATTGGTCTGCACTCCTGGGCCACATTAATTTTATTTGTAAATATTTCAGTATTAATTTCTAACAGATAAGGGTTTTAAAACAATAGAACCTAACAAAATTATTATTTGAAATATTATTCTAGGCCATGTTCAAATTTGATTGTCTCAAACATTTTTTTTTTAGTAGTTCTGTTTGTTCAGTCAGGATGCAAACAAGGTCCTTTATAGACTTTGAGTGATACAAACTTTGATTGTCCCATATTTCTTACTGGTAGCAAAGTCTAAAAACATGATTAAATTTAGGTTTAATTATTTAAAGTATAATTAATTTAATTATTTATTAAATTATAAACACAGTTTATAAGGGAAAAGCAAGGTAAATGCTTGATTCTGTACCTTTATCTAATTCAGAATGATGAGCTCAACAGCTTCAAATGTGACCAATAAGGTTTTTACTTTGCAAAATATCATTAGGAACTTAAAAATGTTATATATATATATATATGTATATATATATACACATATATATAAATAAGTAAATATATTAAAGATTTTATAACATATTTAATTATTATTTTATATACTTCAACCCATTACAATAGATTATAATGGGTGCTCAACTTGTTTATTTTAAGAGGATTGCTCTTCTTTTTTTTTTTTTTAAAGATTTTATTGATTTATTTGGCAGACAGAGATCATAAGTAGGCAGAGATACAAGCAGAGAGAAAGGGGGAGGCAGGCTCCCTGCTGAGCAGAGAGCCCAATGCCGGGCTTGATCCCAAGACCCCAGGATCATGACCAGAGCTGAAGGCAGAGGCTTTAACCCACTGAGCCACCCAGGCGCCCCAAGAAGATTGCTCTTAAACTCAGGACCTAACTGCTTCCATATCACTTCAGTTATTTTTTATAACTGTGCTTAAAACTAACATATGCTTAATGTAAAAAAAATTAGAGAATAAAGACTCATGAACATGAAAATTACCTGTATTCTCCCTACTTAGAAATATCCCTTTTAAATGCTTTGTTGAATTTCTTCCTATTCTGCATTTATGCACATCATTCAATATCCATGGTCCATCATCATAATCGCTCCCTCAGGTACTCTCTGCATCTCTACCCCTTACATTCCTCACATGGGTGTAGCAAAACCTCAGCTCTCTATCTTCTCTGCACCTATGTCTGAGCAGCTCACCAGAGAATATCTAATTGAAATGAAAACTCCTTAATTTGATGACCTAAAGCATCAGCTTGCACCTACTATGACTCAGAAATCCCCTTGTTTCCCAGAATAATTTAATATGTTCTCCTCAAACCTTCCACAACTCCTCACTCTTTTATCCTCCCTAAGCCATAGACCTTGCCTTCTACTTAAGTGAAATAAAGCCTTTAGATGATAACTCTAAAATTCTGCCTGTCATCCTTGCGCAGGGGCCATGCTAATCTCTCTGTATAGTTTCAATTTTAGTATGTCTGCTGCAGAAGGGAGCACGATAACTCTAAAATTCTGAATGCAAACTTAACAAAGACCATCCTCATCTGTAGCTCTCTTCACTTTCCCCTCTGTCATGATGTATGGAGGGCACTTTATTTACCGTAGCCAATTCTAGCTCCTCCTCTTGTCCTCTGGACTCCGGCTCTTTGACCTTTTAAAACACGTCACTTTGATTATCCTCTCTCCTTGTATCAACTTTTTCCATTTTTCTATTGGATCATTTCTGTAACCATATTCTAATTTTCCAACTCTATCTTTTTATTTTAAGATGATTTATTTATTTATTTGAGAAGAGGAGAGTTGAGGGGAAGGGCAGAGGGAGAGAATCCTCAAGCAGACTCCCCACTGAGTGTGGAGCCCGATGCAGGACTCCATCTCACAACCCATGAGATCATGACCTGAACCAAAACCAAGAGTGGGACCCTTAACGGACTGAGCCACCTAGGCTCTCCTCCAACTCTATCCTAAAACAACATCAACAACAAACAATCACTTCCTTGGTTCCATATCTGCCTGAATGTTTCACCATTTCTCCATTATCCTGGATAATCAAACTTCCCAAGAATTTGCTAACTATATTGTTTTCACGTCTTTAACTCTTCTTTCATCTATTCAAGCCCCACCCCTCTCCTGAAATTTCTTGTCTTAAAATCACTGGTAATCTCTAGGCACCCATATGTAATGTACACTCTTCTGTCCTCTTTTCATCCCTCCTTTCAACATTTGGGAGAGTTGGCCATTAACTTCTTGAAACACTCTCTTCTCTTTACTATCATTGCACTATTATTTCCTAGCTTTCCAAACTCATTGGCTTCTCCATTCAATTTCCTTTCCTATCTGGCTCTTATTGTTCCCTAGGTGTTGGCATTCCTCTGGTTTAAGTCCTTGATCCCCTTCTCTTCCCCTTTTACTCTTTCTCCCTGGGTGATCTCATTCTTTCCAGGCTTTTAAGAATCATTATGACTTAAGACTCCAAAGTTTATACCTCCGACCCAGACAATTTTTCTGAACACCATATCAAACTCTTCTTACCTGATAGCTCAACCTGGATGATTCGCAGACATTTTTAAGTATACATTTTGAAGTATCCAAGACAAAACTTCTCATTTCCTCTCTATAAATGAATCCTTCCTCCATCTGTCTTATCCCAGTAAATGGCTCCATTCTTCTCCAGTTGCTCAATCCAGAAACCAACAGTCAGTCCTGATTTTCCCTTTCCATAAAGCCTCTATCCAAAGTATCAATAGCTCTGTGTGATTCTATCTCCCAAAATATCTGGACTCTGCTAATTTTTTTCCCATCTTCACAGCTAACTCTGGATGTACCCTATCCTTCGTGGACTACATTAACACCACTTTAATGGTCTCTCTGATTCCACATTTAGTCTTCTATAATTTATTTTCCACATTATAAACAAGAGCCGTCGTCTTCTAGAACTCACAAATAAAACCTTCCTTAAAAACCTTCAGTGGCTTTTCATTATACTTGTAATAAACCCAAACTCCTTACAAGGGCTGGCTGGTTCTATGGATCTAGGTGATCAGTCTCTGCTGATTTCTCCAACATCAGGTGTGCTGTTTTCATGCTGTACCAAAGTCACTCTTTTTCGGACAGATCCAAGTCTTTCCACTCTCAAGATTCTCATAAATGCTACTACCTCTGCTTTCTTCTCTCCACTGTCATCATATGTGACTTCTCTGTTGGAAGTCAGCTTAAATACTGTCCGTCGAGTTGATGCCTTTCTGGCCACTCTAACTAAAACAGGTAGCATTTCTACTCTATTCACCTATGAGGGAAGGCATCTGAATCTCTCTCAAATGCCAACTGCTTATTTTTTAATCTTTTCTTCTCCAAAAACAATTTCTTCCCTTATTAGCCATTTAAATCTCAGTGATCTATTCTTGGGAAAACCAATTTAAACATAAAAGTGCTGACTTTGATCTGATAATTGTTTCATGAGAATACACTTGGGTTCAAATTTGAAATTCTACTTGTTACTTTTTTTTTTTTTTTTTTTTTAGCTTTTCATTTTATTTATTTTTTCAGCGTAACAGTATTCATTCTTAATCTATAAGGAACTTAGCAAACTCAACACCCAAAGAACAAACAATCCAATCAAGAAATGGGCAGAGGACATGAACAGACATTTCTGCAAAGAAGACATCCAGATGGCCAACAGACACATGAAAAAGTGCTCCACGTCACTCGGCATCAGGGAAATACAAATCAAAACCACAATGAGATATCACCTCACACCAGTCAGAATGGCTAAAATTAACAAGTCAGGAAATGACAGATGCTGGAGAGGATGTGGAGAAAGGGGAACCCTCCTCCACTGTTGGTGGGAATGCAAGCTGGTGCAACCACTCTGGAAAACAGCATGGAGGTTCCTCAAAATGTTGAAAATAGAACTACCCTATGACCCAGCAATTGCACTACTGGGTATTTACCCTAAAGATACAAACATAGTGATCCGAAGGGGCACGTGTACCCGAATGTTTATAGCAGCAATGTCTACAATAGCCAGACTATGGAAAGAACCTAGATGTCCATCAACAGATGAATGGATAAAGAAGATGTGGTATATATACACAATGGAATACTATGCAGCCATCAAAAGAAATGAAATCTTGCCATTTGCGACGACGTGGATGGAACTAGAGCGTATCATGCTTAGTGAAATAAGTCAATCGGAGAAAGACAACTATCATATGATCTACTTGTTACTTTTAAAAGCATCTCCTTCCTCCTCTGTTTCTTACTTAGTAGACAGATGACAAATCAGAATGGATGAAATAAAGGGGAGCTATGGCACAATTGTTGCTGATAGGACAATTTTATAGGACTCCATGCATCTTTGGGCAGAGGACCCATGAAGACATGCCCTGAATGCCTGCTCTGTGCTGGGTACTATACTAGATGCTTAACTAGCTGGTCCAACTCTGGAGCACTACTCTGCCAGTGACACCAACTCACAATGTTTGAGAGTTGGGAAGGGTTTCAGAGGTCATTTAGTTCACTCTGTGGTGAACTTACCTGCTAAGTGATTCTTCTTACAATATGTTACGTAATGCTTTTCCAGTTTCCCTTGAACTCCCTGCCTCCTGCTGCAGCTCATTCTATGGCTAATAATTTTAATTATCACAAAGTTTTAGCTTAATGCTGTATAAGTCTATTGCCATATAATTTCTACCCACTAGTCCTGCTTCTATCCGCTGTAGCCAAACAGAGTGAGATGAACCTGTCTTCCCTACGAAAGTCTTCCGGGTACTGGAAGATGGCCGTCAAGGGGCTCTCAGGGCTCCTTCAGGCCAAATGTTATCAATATGACTTTGCATTTAGGGTTCCTATGACTTGACACTGGATAGCTACATCCAGAATTCCTGCAGACTTCCTCCTCTCATTTCCCCCTGTGGCTCCGGGCTACATGTGCCGAGCTGACATCATTCCAGAACCCCTTCTCTTTAAATAGAGACTTCTTGAGGCGTAAGGTTGCTCCTATTATTATTGTCCACAGAATAACTACCATCCAAATGTCTACAGAGTACTTGTGCTGCATATATATTAACTTTAATCCACACCATATTCTGGGATGGTAGGTATTAGTTTGAACTGGTTGAGATGATCTTTTTATAGGCCAAAACGGTTGCATATCAGCAATTTTAAATGGTTCAATTAGTATTAACTTGATTTTATAGATGAGAAAAATAGAGACTTCAACAGGTTACATACTTTGTTCATGGTCACAAAGCCAGCAAGAGCCCATTGAAGGCTTCACTCACGTCTGTCTGGTTCAAAGGGTGGCTCATTTGCTGCACATCCTGCTTCTGTAGGAATCACCTTGCAGCTGTAGATGCAAATATTCAAGGTAAAGACAAAGAGGCCACAGTCTTTTGCAACACAGTGTGGCAGAGTGGAAAGGAAAGAGGAATTTGAGGCACGTGTATATTTGTTAAGTCTTTATCCCACTACTTACTATTTGTGTGACCTTGAGAGCATTATTGAACCTCCCCGAAACCTTAATCATCTCATTTCTAAAATTAGGTTATTAATATTTAACTTGCAGTACTTGTGTGAGGATTAAGTGGATTGACATTCTGTCAGGCTCCTGCCCATTGCTCTCCTGTTGCCTGGCAGGTCATGTTGTGGGTCCTGAGTACATTTACTCTCATTTTTCTACATCAAGGTTGGCCAACTTTTTCCTAAAAGGCTCTTGTTCTCACTGAGAAACTACAGTCATTTTACATCTTACATTGAACCATGTAAAAGCCATTTGTGGCTTGTAGGCCATTAAAAAACAGGTGGGCCAACGGGCTGGAGTTGGGTGGTCCTTGCACTAGTTGGCTACCATGTAGTTTCTTCTCTGTTCTTGAGTCTCCAGCAGCTTGTCACTCATGCTCCCTCTCAATGATGAGATTGCTTTTTTCTCACTGAGGAAATAGAGGCAACTAGGAAAAACCTAGCTCTGGCTCTCTTGTGCCCCCTTTCATCATTGTGCCAACATTCTCTCCCTTGTCTCTGTTTGCACGAGCTCTCTGGACTCCTGACACAAGCCAGCTCCTCTGCTTGTACGCTATATCCCAATGCCTCCCACTTACTCAGGAACATTGTTCTAATAATTGTACCATCACCTTTCAATCTCTTCCTTGACCTCACTTTCTTCTCTACTTATCACTTACTCCCCTTTTCTTACAGAGTTCCATGAATGCATGAACTAACTATGCTGGCTAATTCCAGCCTTCTTCTTCTCATTCTTTCTTTACCATCACATATCAAGGTCAGTAACAGCCTCCAGGTTCCAGTTCTCAGTCCTCATTACAGTGATTTATCAGCAGCTTGTGCCAGAGGATTATTCCTTTTGCCATGAAAACTTGCTTTCACTTGCTTTCTTGGGTACTACTTGTTTCTTCTACTACATCATCTACTTCTTTTCCTCTATAATCACTCTACTTCTCTTCAGATTCTTGGCTGTCCCTTCTTTGCTGGCTCTTAATGTTGGAGAGTCTGGGGAATAGTTCTTGGAGCTCCTCTATTTTCAGTCTATATTCATTCTTGTAATGGTCTGATACAGCCTTCTGGCTTTATCTATGTGTTACAACTATCATATATATACCTCCAGCTTGATCCATTCCCTGAACTCCAGATTTTATTTTTATTATTATTTTTAAAGATTTATTCATTTATTTGTGCATATGTGTGTGTGTGTGTGTGTGAGAGAGAGCGAGCGAGCAGGAACACAAGCAAGAGGAACAAAAGACAAAGGGAGATGGAGAAGCAGCCTCCCTACCAAGTGGAGAGCCCAATGCTGGGCTGGATCCCAGGACCCTGGGATCATGACCTGAGCTGAAGGCAGGTGCTTAACTGACTGAGCCACCCAGAGAACACACAAGCAGGGGGAGCAGCAGGCAGAGGGAGAACCAGGCTCCCTCAGAGCGAGGAGCCCAAAGTGCAAGTCTGATCCCAGGACCCTGGGATCATGATTTGAGCTGAAGGCAGACACTTAACCAACCGAGCTACAGAGATGTCCATGAACTCCAGATTTACATATCTGCTTGTTCACTTGACATCTCTACTTTGAAGTCAAGTAGGCATCTCAAACATAGCCTGTCTGTAACTGAGCTTTTGACATTTTCCCATTAACAAACTTGGCTTCTCTCAGAGTCTTTCTCATTTATGTAAATTGCAACTCCATTTTTCCAGTCATTGAGGCTAAATATCCTGGCTTCATCCTCTTTAAAAAATTTTTTAAATCAACTTTTGGAGATATAATTTATGTCCAGTAAACTCTGTCCATTTACAGTATACAATTCAATGAGTTCTGACTGATGTATATATCCATGAAATACAGCCACAATCTGCCATCGCACTCATCCCCATTTAGTAATCGATATATATTTGTTGAACCTCAGCTATGTGCCAATGACCGTTCCAGGAACTTGGGATGCCCTATGAATTGAAACAGTCAAAAATCTCTATCACCATGGAGTTTACGCACATTTTATTAATTTACCTTGCTCCTCAATCATCTTCCATCCATTAGGATAAAATCTCTGTGCTAACAGGGATTTTGTCTGTTTTGTTCAAGACTGTATCACTAGTGGCCAGAAGAACACTGGCAAATAGTAGGATTTCAACAAATACCAGCTGTTGTCCTTTTATTTTATTTTTCAAAAATGAAGAAGTAACCCCTAGTCCAAGCTTCATTAATGTGGAATAGATTCCTGCAGTGTCCTCTTTGGGCCTTGGGGGAATCTGCAGCCTGTGAAAATTGAAGACACAATTGAATTGCTAATTTAAAATTGGAACCAGTTCAATTCTATGATCCTTTAAAAATGGGATTTAAGCTGTGAAGTAGTATTAATCTAACTTTTCAGAGTACTTATCAAGAAAACTCAGTTCTCTGCCAGCAGCCTCTTCTAAGACCTTTTGGTTGATGGGCCGCTGCCTGACTGTCAAGCGTTGAGACTGGCTATTTCACTAATTGCCTCTTCCTTAGGGATGTGTTGTTTAACACCACCATCGAGGTCACTGTTTCCCAAAGTGTGGTCTTTTGATTACTTGTATTAGCATCTGTCACTTGAACCACTGAATCAGAATCTCTGGGGGTAGGATTCTGAAACCTGAGGTAGTTGGTTACTTGATGTTTGCAATTATTTATTTTATAATCTGAGTTAGGGCAACTGGATCTAGGAGGATTGAATCACTGTAATTAAAGGCAGCCTGGCAGAACCCTCAGCAGGTGGGTAGAGATGTCCTGGTGAGGGTTAGAGGCTTTGAGGGAAGCCCGGGGTTATTGTTTTTGGTGATTCTTTGGTTATGGATTGAATTGTATGACCATAGTAAAGTGTCAACATTAAATACCTCAGAACGTGACCTGGCTTGAAAATGGAGTTGTTGCAGATGTAATTAGCTAAAATGAGATCATACTGGAGTAGGGCAGGTCCATCAATATGACTAACCTCCTTACAAAGAGCAGACTCCATGTGAAGACGAAGACACAAGGAAAATATCATGTGAGGATGGAGGGTTGGAAGGAGGCATACACAAGCCAGGGAATACCAGAGATGGCCAGCAGCCCACCAGATGGTGAGGAAGAATTTCCCTATAGCTTTCAGAGGGAGCATGGTCCTGCCAACACCCTGAATATGAACTTCAAGAGTCCAGAACCAGAAGACAGTAAGTTTCTGTGATTTTTAGTCAATCCAGAAAAGTGGATTGCGATCCTTTGTCATGGCAGTGGTGAGAAAGCAATAGGGCCCTCTTCAGTTGTTCATCAAACACCTAAAATGATATTGCTGAGGTAGGAATATACACAAAAGAAGAAGAGCCAAGAGTGATGAGTTCAGGGACCTCTAGAACTTAGGAAACTTTAGGTTTCTTCTCAATGGGAGAAGAGAGAAACTAGAAAAATGTCCACATCTACGAGAGAGCTGATGCACAAGAGAAATGGCATTATTAGATCAGTGGGAAAGACGTAAACTTGTTAATATATAAGAGTGAGAAATTTGGCTGTCAATATGCAAAAATAAAATTAGATTCCTACTTCATACTATAATAATAATAATGACAAAGTCCTCACTTCCACTGCATTTGGTAGTGCTGCTCTAGGAGGTTTTTACATTTCCTAGCTGCGACTTCATGCTTACCTATCAGTAGGTCTTATTATTTGTTACACCCATTTTACAGATTAAGAAACTGGGGCACACTGAGGTAAATTGACTGGCTAAAATAGTGGTGAAGTTGGGATGTGACCCCAAGCAGTCTGGCTCCTGACTCTATGATTTTAATTAAGAATGTTATGTTGCTTTACACATCATACCGAAATTAGTTCAAGGCACATTAAAAACTCAACTGTGAAAACCAAAACTCAAAAAATTTAAAAGAAAACAAAGGAGAATTTCTGTAAGACGTCAGGGCAGGGAATACATAAGATGGGAAAATGCAAATTATAAAAAAAATTGATGGCATATTCGACACTAAAAACTTTGTTCATTAAAAGACCTCATAATAATAGTGAAAAAGAGAGATATTTGCAGCATGTATAATTAACAGAGGATTAAAATGCAGGATATATAAGAAATTTGGCACATCAGTAAGAAAAGAGAAACAACACAATCAAAACATGGGCTAAAAAAATAGAACATGGAGCGTCACAGACAAAGAAACATAAATGACTAATACTTATGCAAAAAGATGACAATTGTGCACCTGTTATCTTGGCAAAAATTTAAAAATCTGACAACACTAAACAGTGACAAGGATATAAAGCCATAGCAATTCCCATATATATCGGGGGTTAATGTAGATTGGTATAGCTGCTTTGGAGACCGATTTTACACTAGTTAGTAAAGTTAAAGTTTCATGTGTCCTATCATTCAGCAATCCATAGGAATATACCTTGGGGAGACTTGCCCAGATAGTCAAGGAGACAAGGACATGTTCATAGCAAAATTGTTTGAGTAGCAAACACTTAGAAACAACCTCAGTGTCCATCAACAGAAAAGTGGATTAAACATGGGTGTGCTCACATGATGGAATACTATGCAGCACCAAACATTAATAAGCCAGAGCCAAATTACATTCATGAAAAGACCTCCTAAACATTATGTTGCCAGAGAAAAGCAAGTTGCAAAGAGTGTATAAGACTTAAAAACATGGGGTGCCTTGGTGGCTCAGTGGGTTAAAGCCTCTGCCTTCAGCTCAGGTCCTGATCCCAGGGTTCTGGGATCGAGCCCTGCATCAGGCTTTCTGCTCGGTGGGAAGTTTGCTTCCTCCTCTCTCTCTCTCTGCCTGCCTCTTTGCCTACTTGTGATCTCTGTCTGTCAAACAAATAAGTAAAAAATCTTAAAAAAAAGACTTAAAAACATATAAAAAGGACTATGTAAAAGTTCAAAAATAAAAGAATACATAAAGGCCAAAGAATAAAAGAATATATAAGGTTAAAAACATATAGCACAATACAAAAATTGTGAAGCAATACATATATGTAGAGTAAAAGTATAAAGAAATTATTTGAAAAGGCAAACCCTAAGTTCAGGACAATGATTACCTTTGAGAGTGAAGGTAAAGTTATAATTTGGAATGGGTAAACAGAAAGCATCAAATACAATGGATTCATGCTATTTTATTTCTTAAACTAGGTGGTCGGTGCATAGGTACCTGCATTATTCTTTATTTCTTTTTCTGTGTCTTAAATATTGCAAAAATACATTTTTAAAAAGATTTTATTTGTTTATTTGAGAGAGAGACAGAGCAAGCATTGGGGGAGGGGCAGAGGGAGAGGAAGAAGCAGGCTGTCCGGTGTGCAAGGAGCCCAATGAGAGAGACTTGATCCTAGGACCCTGGGATCATGACCTGAGCCAAAGGCAGACGCTCAACTGACTGAGTCACCCAGGCGCTCCAAAGTACATTTTTTAAGGTGAAAAGAGGTTGGCCATCAGCTATTGAAAACTGTGAGACACAAGTGAGTCATCAGAAAGTCAAATGTTGGGGCTACAGATCAGAAAAGGTCTGAAGTGGCCACAATCTCTGCTTCCTCTGGTTTTCCTTCACTCCCCTTGTATTCTGGAATGATGGTGGAAAGAGAGGTGCCGTAAGAACCTTGTTCCTTCTCTGTCTGAGATCCCCGGTCCCCATGTTTCTGTCCTAGGATTCACTTCCTGCTTTAGATAGGGTACTATCTGGGCACGGCAAGTTTCCTTTTCAGAGTGAGTACTTCTTTTTTGCTGGGTGGCCGTGGTTTCTATTCTTTCGTGTGTGACAAGGTATTTTTGGTTCAATGTTTTCTAGTGTGCTTTTTATTAACATGCTTTTAGTGAGCAAATAAAGTGTGATTGACATGAGCTAATATTTCCCCGTACACAACCGAAGGGTCTTCTAGACAAGCAATAAATAAGAATCAAGAGCTTGGTGTCTGGTGCCTCTGGAGTGGCTTATAACACATCTCTGGGAATCTGGGCTCAACCAAAAAGAACAGCTGAAAAGAGGAGGTTTTTTTTTTTCATTGGAGTTGATAAACAATCTTGCTGTTGCTTATGTTTTTCCATACACCATTGTCAACGGAGGAGATCATCTTGGATGTGGGTATTGGAAATTAATACTTTGCTACTGTGAGTTTTGCCCAAGTATTGTAGGATAGTGGGAAGAATAAATCTGATTGCAGAATATGACTTTCTGTGTTCTTTCAATAATGCTGCCCTCTTACAGGTGTTTTGCATATCAGCCTCATTATTAAGGTTAATTATTAATACTATTATTATTAAGGAGGACCAGGGAAGGAAAGAATACAGAGGAGTTGCATGGGTTGATGCAAATTTGGAAAGATCCAACCTAGAAGATTTTTTCAAAACCTGAAAGCATGTTTTCTCTCTCCTGCAAATCTGTATTTATTTTAGAATTATTATTTTGGTCACAGTGACAGGGACATACCTCCCAGGATGTTAGTATCTTTCATTGTTGTGGAGGTATTCTGTTTGTTTTCTGTCAATTGTTGGTTATTTAAATTTAGTTTCATGACTGAAATGGAATTTGGATGCTGAAGAACTGAAAGGTTTTAATAACATTGTTAAAATGCATAGCTTTCTAAAGTGGTAATAGGAGGCAGGTATTGCTTGGATGTAGTAGGATTTGGGTCAAGGGACAGGTGCAGTATGAGCACCGTTCTTCTTTCCCCAGGAACATTTCTCTATAAAAGCTGTGTTCAGGATGGGTCATGGGTGGGGGGACTTACCCCTGGATTTCTGTTTATTGTGCATACCAAAAGCATCAGGGGCCATCTACAGCCTTTGTTTGGTTATTAAAATTCTGTGATGCTGTAATGACAAATTTTATCATTTGATTATTAATCTTCTAACAGTATCCAAATATTTTACCAGACATATGACTGAATTTCTTTAGTAAAGAATTTGTACCTTGCAGTCATCCAAAAGAGAAGAATTCTCTTATAGTATCATTGACTCCTTAAAAGCATATTTATTTTCCTGTATCACCTACAGTTGCTTACCTGGCAAAGAAAGGGTGAAAAAGTCTTCACTAGATGCAGGCTATAGAAAGAGTCATGTTAGTCTTGTTCATGCTCTATATTACTACGTAAAACAACACCTGCCACGTAATAGATGCTGTTTAACCATTCAAAGAAGGAAGGAATTAGTGAACAACCAGACAGCAGATTGAACATGAACATTAACTATTACATTCTTTGTATTTTTTTTTTCCTAAAACTTCAGAAGACCATTTTGCTCTAACTGGCGCTACTAGGGAATAAGGGAAGTAGTAAAAGTGCCTAGCAAATAAAGAAGTAGGAAGCAGCTGGAAAGCACCGGCTGGTCAGAGGCCCCTAATCATCTTCTGTTTTATAGACAAAAGATTAGAGATTCCCTGTGAGTTTTGATTAAGGATGCAGTTACACGATTAAATATCAGTGAGTCAAATTAGAAAAGGTTTAACTCCAATCTCAGAATTCATCAAAGCCTCCACCCCTCCCATCCTCCCTCGCATTAAGCCGTCTTTACAACATGGGATTAGAGTGAACCATCTAAGACTTCATGTCCTCGGGCTCTCTGTTACCTTTCCTATACAGCTGTCCTCATTCAGATCACAAACAATTCTCTCGTTGAGAATCAAAGCTCATTTCCTCTTGAGATTTCTTTTTATACTCATGACTGGGTCCATCCCAGTGCCTCTCCACAGCATTATTTATTTTGGCGACCTGCAGGGTCCTATATCAGGTACGACATGCACTCGTCTTATGCACTGTCACGAAATGTATTAAAACTTAGTACACTTGTCTATTTTAGAAAACACCTCCTTAATCATCCCAGTAATTATGCAAACGCTCCCACGAGGCTGGCTATAAACATGTCCTTCCCTTGGAGAGACGCTTTCTGACTCTCTGTCCTCGCAAGCCACACCAAAGGAGTGTGGGCAGAAAGTGCAATTAATAACTCCACTGAGGAGAGGTTAATATGGTCTTGAGGCATCTGAGAAATAAAACTGTCACTGCTTTTATTAAAGGCTCTAATTCAGGCACAAGCTTGCATGATAACGATAAAATGATTTTAAAGGAATAAATAAAAGGACAGGAAAGAAAAATATTGATCTGAATTCTAGACTCTATTCTAGATTCTGCAAATGTATTTCCTTGATAGATGAAGAAGGAGATCTATTGCCCTTTAAATGTGTTATTTGTTGCAAGAAAATGTACAAGCCCAAAGAGACACTGTTCAGACTTTTCTACTTGAGGCTCAATACTTGCCCCATAGTTTCCTAAGCACACTGAACTCCTGGGGGGCCATATTTTACATGGCTCCATCTCTTCAAGGGTGAGAGGATCAAGTTTCTTTATTTAGATTTTCCTTGAAATTTAGGTCATGTTAAAAAGTCTATGTTTTCTTTTTTTCCTTTTGTCTCACTTTGTACCGAAGATGACTAGGGAAAATGTAAAGAGATAGACTTCAGTTTCTTCCATAACATCCCAATATGTAAAATAGAACTCGTGATGTACAGTCTTGCAAAATGGGAAAGGACAGATATGAAGATAATGGGGTGCCATTTACTGGTCACATGGACTCTGTAAGGAAGCTGAGTCAAGGAGAGCCCTAGACTCCTGACACATGGCAGCCAACTCCGGCCATGGATAGGTAAGTGAGGGGGTGGGTGATTTTTGTTCCCTGATCTATGTCATTGAAAACAATCTTTATTTCAGAATGTCTCCAGGGCACAAGGGGAGGATCCCCAGGACACTGATGAGGTAGCCATTCCAACCTTTATGACTGGAATGTAGTTTTCCCTGGGAAGGAGGAATCCTCGGACATCTGGAGATAAGGATTGGTGGGGAGGGTCTTTAGGGTCAAATTGAAAACCCTGGGCTTTATCCTTTAGACCAAAGTGTCAATGAAAACTTTTGGGTAGAGGAATAATGGGATAGAACTAGGGTCCAAAGAGTATGACATGGGGCACAAAATAACTTGGAGGATTTCTGGGAAAGAGGCCAGTCTGGAAGACTTTTTTCAATGATCTATGCCTGAGAACATGAAATAGCATTGGTTGATTGATAGAGCCGAACTCAAGAGGGATAGAAATAAGGCAAGATTTTATTTTTCTTCATCTATTGTATTTAAATAGTCTCTTTCCAATTCCCTTTGCTTATCCCTGGATGAAATCTGGGGAAGATCTCATAGCTTTCTTGTCCTTTTCCTCATCAAACAAGCCCTATTTTACTATCAGGTATTTAACATTCCCATCCAGTCTCAATTCAATTCCGAGCTCCTCTCCCTCCCCCAGCTCAGGTCCGATTCATCATCTGGGATAGAGCTATGGTCTTTTCTTTTGTTATTCTTTCCTGGTTTTTGCTCTTTCTTCTACCCCTGCTATTGTGTCATCCTGGGTTGGGACATAGGGAAGGAGGATGAAAGCAAAAAGGGAATATTATTAATTTCATCTGTGCCTGGGGCTCTCAGAGTTGTTATCACCAGAGCTGTAGAAGACTGCTTCACCTTGGTCAGGTGTGATCCAGGATTTCAGGGGATTCAGCATCTTCAGAGGTGATAGTCTAAGTGGGCACTATCTCAGCCTTTCACTGCCCCGTAGGACAACTCTGAGGAGACTTCTGCACAGTTGCCCAACACGTCTCCAGTGAGACTGAGCCACAGAAGCCCACAGTGTTATCTAGATCACGAAGACTCCATTGACTGACTTTCTCTCTTTCCTTTTTACCTTTCCCATGGCCTTACTCCTGCTTTTGGGGATCAACTCCTGAATAAATGATGTGCTCCACGTCTTTGTCTCAGAGTTTTCTTCTTGGGGGCCCCAAACTAAGACAAGTGGTGCCTTGGCTGGGGTAACTTTTGGCTGTGGGGTTAGAGCAGTGTCAACTTTTGAATTTTTCTTAGTTCTATACAGATTGTTGCTTACTGTTTTTTTCCCTTTATTTCATAAAAAAAAGTATGCATATGTGGCACAAAGCTGAGAAATGTTCTTCCTATGCTCAGAGTTTAAAAACTGAGAAGCTTATGATCTAAAAAAGCTTATTGTGCCAGATATTCACAGAAGATTTTTTGAGATTTTTTCCATAACTCTTGAAATGTTTAGAAGAAGGAGGAATGGCAAGGGCACCCTGGGGCATTCCGGGAAGTGCGATTGCAGGTAGTTTGACCTAGTTATCGTCACTTCCGTTCTGACACTGCAAAAAACATGAAAGCAGTTTCAGTTCCATTCCTTGTCCTATTTTCACCATGTTCTGAATCTGACCAGCTACTCTGATGAGCTGTTTGTGTTGCAGTTAGGATCTCTGGAGCAATGACCTCATGGTCACTGCATTGGACAGAATGAGATGATTGCTTTGCTTTGAAAACAAGAATGTTTTGGCTCCATGAGAGCCATCTCATGGAATGGGCAAAGCTGTTGCCTAATAGGTGGAGAGCAATGTATGGTTACAAGTGAAGAGTTCAAATTCTGACCCTGTCACTCACTAGCTTTATGGTTGTGGGCTGATTACTCAATGGCTCTGACCTTTGATTTCTTCTTCTGTAAAATGGAGCAAAATAGTAGTACCAGCTGATTGAGGGATTTGACAGATCAAATGAGGCAATACATTTAAAGTTCTTAGCAGAGGGACACCCTGTAGGGTCAGTCAGTTAAACATCTGTCTTTGGCTCAGGTCATGATTCCAGGGTCTTGGAATCAAGTCTGGAGCTGGGGAGCCTGTTCTCCCTCTCTTCCTTCTGCCCCTCCCCCAACTTATGTGCATGTGTTCTCTCTCTCTCTCTCTCACTCCCTCTTAGATAAATAAATAAATAATATCTTGAAAAAAAAAAAAAAAGATCTTAACAGAGTGTCTGGTATATGAGTAAAGACCTGAGAGATGTTAGTAAAAATGGGGATGCTGATAATGCACAGAAATTTAGCTCTTTCTGTGTGGTCCTGGAAGGTCCCCAGATTGGTATTTGGGGTGAGTAGAGGATGAGTGGGGGAGGGAGGCCACCTAGCAGAGGCTGGGTGGTCACTTACTTCTCTTAGGCAGGATACCAGAAGGGATTCAGGAAAGGAGTAGAAAGAGAAGATCTTTAAGATGATCACCAGCTTCATTTGACTTTGCTGTAGAGAAGCAGGGAGGCATCCGGCGAGGGTGGAGATGTGAGTCAGGAGTTTTGAAAAGTCCACAATTTTCAGTTGAACTCTGAAAGCAAGAGTGTGACATGTGGCGAATGGCACCAGGAACGTGGGCATCTCTGCACTGGGGAAAGGCAGGGTCGGCTGGAGGAGGAGGTCAGCTCTACATAGAGGCTGTAAACAGAACTTGACAAGTTCTCTGGTCTGGCCCTGGGCTTGATCATTGTTCAACTGTGAGCATCGTGGGAGCAAGACTTCAGTCTGTGCTCCTTGGTCCTTTATCTCTGCACCACACTGCCTATATCTATGTGTATGTCTCTATCCTTTCAACTAAGGTACTCACATTTATGTCTGTTTCTATTTTTGACACAACAGTAAGTTGCTTTTTCTTCTGAATGTCTGTTGGTTTAAGGGGATTTTTTATTTTTTATTTTTTGGTACTTATGTGTTTTTTTTTTTTTTCTCTTTTGCATTCCTGGTACTCAAGTTAAAAAAAATGAGATGAAACTGAACATTTCTTTGAATTTCAACTCCATGCTACATTCCTTTTGATTGTGAGCTTATCTTGAAATTCCAATTTGGATGGCATTTGTTTCATGACTTGAAAATAATTCAGGATTCTTTCAGTTGAAAATGTGAAATCAATGCCTTTTTGATGAATAGAGGTTCTACATCTGAATAATAAATAGGCCTTTCTTTGTTTTCATAAATAGCTGGGAAAAATCATAAACCCCAGTTATCTGCTGTCATTAAACTCATCCTGGGGATGTGTGGAGTCTACTTTAGAAATACTTATGAAAATAAGTTCACAAATGTAAGATTATCCAAAGAGAAAACATTGAGTGTTAAATAAAGAGAGTCTGAATAATTTATTGGTTCTATATGAGCACCAGAGAAGCTCACAAGGCAAGCATGAAATGGAGCACAACATCATAGTAATGACCAAATATAATACACTGCTATAAAGATCTTAACATTTATGTTTATCTCAGGTTAATTTACCAGTTACCTCATGGCCAATCTTTTCCTAGTGGCTGTAACTGGTGATTTATATTAAGCATAATGAGTAGCACATGCTTTCTGATTATTACCTTGTTGAGGCAGGGAACTACACCACAATTAAATGAATACCACCGCTTTTATAGTTTTCCAATTAGTGTAACTGGTTTAAATGTTATAGACATGATATTCAGTTATCTTTTTAATTTGGGTCTGTATTAGCTTAGAAATTTATCTTATATAAATGGAGCCCTTATGGAATTCTGCTTGCTTGATTTTTATTTAGGGGAACTAGTTGATCCTTTTGGAGGAAGACTTCTTTCTGCAATTTCCTTCCAGAAACAAGTTCTAGCTCATTAATTTTAGCAGAGCATAGGTAACTTAACCATTTTTAAATGTCTGTCCTTCTGGGGGAGCACAAGGAAATAGAATTGAGCAGCCAATTACAAAATTAATATGAGTTCAGCATAGGAACTGTAAAGAGAAGAAATATAAAATATAAATTCTGCTACCCTGGAACAATCACTACTACAATAGAGGTATTTTTATTTTCAGCCCCTTTTGGGGGGTAGGATGTAACTATGCATGGTTTTTCTGTACATATATTAGGTACCCGGCTTATAATGAACATTCTCTTATGTTATTAAATATTCTATAAAATATTTTTATTTTGAAATAAGTGTTCACAGAAGTAAAGGGAAGTCCCAATGGTCCATCACAGTTACTACCAATGGTTACATCTTATATAACTACAGGACAATGTCAGAACCAGAAAACTGACATTGGTACAATATGTATCTGTCATTATATCACAAGTATCACTACGTATATCCACCATCAAATGAAAGTACAAAACTATTGCATCACCGTAAAGATCTCACTCATGCGATCCCTCTTATGTCACACCAGTCACTGTTTCCTGTCATCCTTCACTCATGCTAATCACTAATTTGTTCTCCATCTCTATAATATTGTCATTTTATCTCTATAATATTCTCCATCTCTATAATATTGTCATCCAGTATGTGAACTTTGAATTGGCTTTTTTCCCTTACTCAGCAGAAGGCCTTTGAATCCACCCATGTTATTGTATCTATCACTAGCTTAATCCTTTTTTTTTTTTAAGATTTTATTTATTTATTTGACAGACAGAGATCACAAGTAGGTAGAGAGGCAGGCAGAGAGAGAGAGAGAGAGAGAGAGAGAGAGAGAGAGGAGGAACAGGTTCCCTGCTGAGCAGAGAGCCTGATGTGGGACTCGATCCCAGGACCCTTGGGTCATGACCTGAGCCGAAGGCAGAGGCTTAACCCACTGAGCCACCCAGGCGCCCAACCTTAATCCTTTTTAATGCTGAGTAGCATTCTGGGGTTGGGGGGACCACAGTTTGTTTATCCATTCACCCACTGAAGAATATCGGAGTAGTTTCCAGTTGTTTGTTAGTAGAGCTAAAGCTGCTATGAACCATCATGTATAGGTTTTTCTGTGATCTGTTTTTATTTCTCTGGGATAAATTCTCAGGATTGTGGTTGTTGGATCATATGGTAAGTACATGTTTGGTTTAGTTTTGGTTTTAAAAGAAACTACCATGTTATTTTAAAGAAACTGACAAGGTTAAGAAACTGCCAAGTCATATAGCGTATGAGTGATTCTACCATTTTTCATTTCCACTGGCAAGGTATGAGTGATACAGTTTTTCCACGTCCTCATCCTCATTTGGTATTATTGCTATTTTTTATTTTGGCTGCCTGCTTCGATTGGAGTGTAGTGATATCACATCATGGCCTTACACATATTCTTTTAAAATATGATATTGAGTGACTGGGGTTGTCTTCCCGCAGCATTTATTTGAGACCTTCATTGGTGATTTTTTTTCTATGCCACTATAACCAATAATCGTTATTACCTGTTGAAGGATCTTTTCCTCAACAGTTCTATGTTCACTATACTCACTAATTGAGCTACTAGCTGGCCAGGGAAGACAGCCTACCGGTTTTCTCTTTCTTTACCTAAAATAAGTTTCTTCTATTTTGCCTTCCTCCTAGCCACTGTCTCACAGGCTTGCAGAAAGAGGGAGGAAGGGATCAGAGTGTGTCCTGATTTAAAACGAATATCCTGACGCTGCTGCTCAGACCCAGCCTGCGAGCTGATTGTGTTGAGTTTCGTCTGGTGTGTATTACCTGGAGTAATTTTAAATCCCAGTCATCATATCAACATAAATGTTCCTTACTACATTGCACAATGAATCCTTGTCATCGTCCATCAGAGGGGTCAGCTTTGCCCTTCCCAAGGCCACAGCTCATTGTCCACAGTTACTTTTGTTGTCACCTGGGGAGGGCTTCAGAGAGGGGGAATCTGAGGGCTGGGCTGCTCAAGGAGGTGGGTTCACCCCTCTGATTAATGCAGTTACATAAAAAAGAGTTTCTCTGAGGGAACTAAGTGTGACTCCATTTGTGGGAAGACAAGATTGAAGAAGAGCTCTCCTTAATGCATCAGGCAAGAGCCGCTTGATAGATATCTTTGCCAAACTCCCTTCCTAGGAAGAAACAAGTCCTGCAAACCTAAAAGCTAATGGCATGACAATTTAAAAATGGTCATTAGACAGGAAGAAAATGTGATGCCTATTGCAAACTGTAGAGGTTGCAAAGAGGGCCACATAATTAGAGCATAAGTCTGCTGGCTGTGACAGCACGTGGTCCTGGGAAGAGAGATTCACCAGCTTGATGCTGAACTCCCCAGCTGGGCTGAGTGGGTTCACCTCTTGTTGCTGTCACTGCAGATAATCTGCTTGGGATAGAAAACTTTTTTTTTTTTTTTTAAGATTCTATTTATTTATTTGACACACACAGAGAGAGAGAGAGTGAGTGAGAGAGAGGGCAAGCATGCAAGCACACATGCAGGGGGACGGGAGAGGGAGAAGAAGCAGGATTTTGGCTGAGCAGGGAGCCAGATGCGGGTTGGATCCCAGGACCCTGGGACCATGAACTTAGGGGAAGGCAGACACCTAACTCACTGAGACACCTAGGAGCCCCAGGATATGAAGTCTTAATGTATGAGTTCACCAAGACTAGCTTTGAGACTTCATAACGCCATAAATTGCCAGAAGATTTTCTTTCTAACTGACCAGTTAGTAACAGTGTTTATTGATGATGAGCTGAATTTTTAGAAATCAATTGCTAATTAGTGACACAGACAGGAAAATGATATAAACAATGTCCACTTTGCAGGCAAAGTTCTGAAAAAAAAAATAAAAACTATAGGATAAAGACACCAGCTAGAAGGCAAATAAGACCTGAATGGAAAGCAAGTGAGCAATGGAAAACTCTCAGGCCTTAAAATAGGAGGTCAAGGATCTAAGTTCTAACACCAGGAAGAGCTGTGTGAGCTGAAATGCTATCTTTTCTTCCTTCACATTTCATGTTATGTGGACAAATCCAATGACTTAGAGAGTCTGATGTGGGTTCCTTTTTTTTTTTTTAATAGACTTCATATTTTTAGAGAAGATTTAGGCCCACCACAAAGTTGAGCAGAAGGTACAGAGATGTCCCATATACTGACTCCCAGCTCCTATGTATGCACAACCTCCTCCACTATCAAAATCTGAAACCAGAATGATGCACTTTTCACAACTGATGAGCTCACACTGATACATCTTTATAGTCCAAAGTCCATAGTTGACATTAGGGTTCACTCCTAGTTTCGTACATTCTATGGGTTTTGACAAAAGTATAATGGCATATATCCACCTTCATAATATCACACAGAGTAGTTTCACTGTCTTAAAAGTCTTCTGTGCTTCACCTCTGCATCCTTCCTACCCCCTTAAATTCTAGTAACCAATGATCCTTTTACTGTCTTCATAGTTTTGCCTTTTCCAGAAAGTCATATAGTTAAAGTGAATCACATATAACCTTTTCAGACTGGCCTCTTTCACTTAGTCATATGCATTTAATTTTCCTCACATCTTCTCATGGTTTGACAGATCATTTGCTCTTGGTGTTAAATAACATTTCATTGCTTGGATGTACCACAATTTCTTTATCTGTTCGCCTACTGATGTACATCTTTGTTGCTTTCAGGTGTTGGCAATTGTGAATAAAACTGCTACAAACATCCATGGGCAGGTTTTTGTGTGAATATCCATTTTCAACTCCTTTGGATAAATAACAAGGAGTGTAATCATGGTGCCAGTGGATTCAGTGATGGTGAGAGCCTACTTCCTAGCAGCTGTCTTTTGTCTGTAACTTCATGTGGTGGACATGAAAAACGGAGGTTTCTTGGGACCCTGTATAAGTGCACTCTAGTATCATTCATAGGAGCTCTGCTCTCATGACCCAAGAACCTCCCAAAACCCCATGTCCAAATACATTCACACAGGGGATTGGGTTGCAACATACAAATTTTGGGAATACAGCAGATATTAATTTGGGGGACATTCTCAATCATTAATGTGTCACATGTTTTTCTGTTCCTTGCTTTCTTCTCCTTCTGGTTTTCCCATTAAGTATATGTTATACTTTTTTGTCACTGTCCCATGGTTCTTGAATATTCTATTTCATTTTCTTCTGCCTTTTTTCAAATCATCTTTTTGTTTTGGAAGTTTCCATTGACATGTCTTCAAGCTCAGAGATTCTTTCCTCAACCATGTCCAGTCTACTAATAAGTCCATCAAAGGCATTCTTCATTTCTGTTACTGGGTTCTTGGTCTCTTAATATTTATTTTTTGATTCTTTCTTAGAGTTTTCCTCTTTCTGCTTTCATTCCCATTTGTTCTTGTGTGCTATCTATTTTATCCATTAGAACCCTTGGCATATTAATTACAGTTGTTTTAAATTTCTGTCTGGCAATTCCAATATCTCTGCCATATCAATCTGTTTCTGATGTTTGCTCTTTCTCTTTAAGCTGTGTGCTTGGCCTTGGAACTTTTTTCTATAGTCAGACATAATGATCAGGGTTAAATGAACTTGGTTAAATAGGCCTTTAGTAATGTGGTGGTAAGATGTGGGGGAGGAAATTGTTCTATCATCTGTTGATTCAGTCTCAGTCTTCCTATGAACTTTTGCTTCTGGACTGTGAATATTGCCTGTGCCTCCGGTATCCCCCTGAGGTGGGACAGAATGACTGTAGTTGGGTATTCCCCTCCCGCACATAGAAGGATAGAGCAGGCTGCAGCTGGATGTTTCCCTTTCCCAATGTTGGTTAGGGTCTCAAAAAATCTCTATTGTTGAGATGATATTCCTTTACTAACATATAAAATAATAAAATTATCAGGAATAAACAAACAAACAAACAAAAAAAAAACAACCTGAGGGTTTTGAAGGGTCAGGGGTGGGAGGTTGGGGGAACAGGTGGTAAGTAATAGGGAGGGCACGTATTGCATGGAGCACTGGGTGTTGTGCAAAAACAATGAATACTGTTACGCTGAAAAAATAAATAAAATGGAAAAAAAAACTAAAAAAAAATCTCTATTGTTTAGGCTTTGGGGAAAATTTTTTTTTATTTTGTTTTATTTATTTATTTATTTATTTGTTTGTTTATTTTGAGGTAGGTCCTGTTAGGAAGATGGAATGCCCTGGTATATTCCCAAATGGTTACTTTTCCCCTTCCCCAGTGGAAGCAGGAGATTTTTCTCCTATATACACTATTCTCCTATATTCACTATTTTCCTCCTGTATTCTCTGTGAGAACCTCCTGTTAAAACTGATAAAAGTGTCTGTCTTCCCTAAGCCCCCATGCCTGGGTCTTCTTGGAATTTTTAACTCTCAAGCTTGTCCACACTGAGCCTCCAGCAATTCACCAGTTACAGCTTCTCTTCTCATACCTTGACACAGGTTTCTGCAAAGGCGTCTGTTGTGGGTTTTTGCTCCAGTAAGTTGTGATTTTCTGTATTTGTCTATTCTCTCCAATTTGGAGAGCACCAGTTTTCACTGTGACCTTACTTCTCCCGCAGATCCAAGAAGAGCTGTTGGTTTTTCAGTTGCTTTAGCTTTTTATTTGTTGGGACAGAGTGACAATTTCCAAGCTCCTTACATGCTGGACTGGGAACTGGAAGTTGGATCATTCTTTAAAGAGAAAAAAATAATAATAGTTTTTATTTTAAGGGCAGTTGTAGGATTTTTATAAAAAGGAGCAGCTAGTATTAAATTCCCATATACTCCCTCCCTCCTCATCTCAGTTTCCCATATTATTAATATTTTGTAATGGTGTGGTACATTTGTCACAATCAGTGGACCAGTATCAATACACTATTATTAACTAAAAACCCAAAGTTTACAATAGTATTCACTATATGTTTTACATTCTATGGGCTTTATCAGATGTATAATGCCATGTATCTACCATATCGTATCATACAGAATTAGTTTCATTTTCTAAAAAAAATTCCCCTTTCCTCCCTCTGCCCAGCCCCTGGCATCCCCTGAACTTTTTATTGTCTTCACAGTTTTGCTTTTTCCCAGTTTATCATATGGTTGGAATCATACAGTATGAAGCTTTTTAGAATGGCTTCTTTTATTTAGCAAAATGCATGTAAATTTCCCCATTGTCTCTCTGTAGCTTGACAGCTCAAGTCTTGTGATGAATTAATTCGATCACTAGTTATTAGATGCAGGCCCATGTCTCGTACCTGCTGGGACCAGAGACATAAAGAGAAATAAGAAACTGCTTTGCTCATCTGAAGTTCACATGGGAACTAGTGGAGAGACAGTGATTGAACAGTGGCCCGGCCACGCAGATAGGAGGGAAGGAGAGAAGAGGCAGTGAGGAGAGCCAGCAGTGTTAGGTGATGTCTCAGAGAAGCAGAAAAGGAGGGACAAGCAGTGTGGTGGAGGAGACGAAGTTTGAACATTAGCTGGACCAACTTTCCATTTTGCAAGCCAGGAAGGGGGAAAAAAAGTGTTAAAAAAAATTTGTCCTCCCACCAGAGGACAGAATAATACATTAGAGGAGAGTGAGAAAGAGAGAGAAGAAAATAAGGAAAATGTATTTGTAGTTGTGGTGGTTCCGAATGAATACTTGGTATGAGGGTCTTATATTATTTCTTCTTGAAACATAGAAGACTCTTTTCTTGGTGGATGGAACAAAATGAATTCCTTTCCCCTGGTAAACCTGAGTTTAGATATGGGTCTTTTGCCACTAAGAATCATAGCATTTTGTAACTGAAAGGAACTTTAATGGAAATTTAGCCAAAGTCATTCATCTTACAGATGAGGAGAGTAATGGCTAAAAATTAAATTATTTTCTCAGTTACCTAGGGAAGAGAATTGTGGGGCTGGAAGGTAGGACCTCTAATTTTGATTCTAATGGTCCCATCCTTCCATTCTTATAGGCACACACACACACAATGAGCAAAAGAATTGCCCTACAGCATCTTCTAGAACATCAACACAAAGAAGAGAGAACCATAGGTGAGGCTCTTTCTTACCCGGGGAGGGGGTTGTGAGTTCAGACAGTGTAAATATTCCAGATGGAGCTGAAAGAAGGAACTATGACTGAAGGGAATATGAGGGCAGTTGAGGTGGGAGAGAAGAAAGGGATGGAAACAGGACAAGAGGGGAGCTGTGGGGCGGAAAGGAACGATCCAAAAAATACTCAGGGTATTTTGATATTTGATCCACCACTTTAAACGGAATGTTGCCAAGTCAAAGGGGTCAAAAATGAAGTGCTAGACAACTTGAAATTCCACATGACCTGAGGGTGGCTGGAAATAACATCAGTTCCAGGAGGGAAGTCACATTCCTGTTGTTTTCTGAGAAAATCTCAAGTATGAGGTCATGATTCTGAGTCAACACACTCTCACAAATTTTTCCCAATTCGACCCCTTTTCTCTAGTTTTCCACATTGCTCTAGGGTACCTGGATGTTAGAGCAACTTTCCTGTTACTGGGAGAGTTGCTGGAAAGTTTATCTGCTTTTGCTGGGCCTGTTTGCCCCCTGTGGGAGGGCTCTCCCAGGAAGCTGTGGGGGACCCCAGACAAGGGTTTGGAGGGGGTTAAGTTCTGTCCTTTTGTCTTCTTACTTCTCCTCTGCCTCTTCTCTCTGGCCTCCCTTCCTCTTTCCCTCTCTCTCCTCTCCTCTCTCTCTTCCTCTGACTCTTCACTGTGAAATACACCTGTCTGCATCCCTCCCAGATTGTCTCCTATGATGAAAACTCCTTCTTCCGCTGACTATGTTTGCATCTTTCCTCCTTCCCCTCCAGACAGAGAGGTTTTCCTCTACAATGGAGACAAGGAATGGGGGTGATGGGCATGGGTGACAGTAACAGAGAAAAGGAGCTTTTCTAAGGTTAGAAGCTAAAATGTGACCCTCTGGGTGAGTTGCAATGACACATAAATGGCACGGGGTCCCTGGTGTCCTCTGTCCAGCAGCCTGTATGAAGAGGGGTGTGGCGGATGGGCATAGAGAGAATATGAGAGTACTTTCTGATGTAGCCCACCATTGCTCTTACTTTCAGGATAAAAGGGTAAATGTATTCAGAGGTAAACTTTACAGTTTTTCAAATTCTTGATCCATTTCAATTCTGTCCAGAGAATAGAAGCTTACATCACTCTTTTGTTTGTTGAGTTTACTGATGTGTTCAAGGCTTTCAGTGTGAACATGCTGAAATAATCTCCTTTTCCTGACCTTCAATCCTGTAGTCTAAATGCATTTACCTCTGTTAGAAATTTTGGAGCAGAGACCGGGGTGGAAGGGTATGGCAAGAGATTGGAAGCAGAGTGGAAGGGAGAGAAGCTGATGTGAACTCAGGGTGGGTGCTATGAGAGTCTGAGGAGTGGCAGCTAATTCCAACTTCAGGACTCTTGGAGGGCTTCCTAGCGATGACATTTGAGATGCCCTATGGAGGATGACTAGCAGTAGCATAACCTGGGGTTATGCCGAGGAAGGATACGTATGCCTGTGAGCCACACAGTGTAAGACTTAAGGCAACCTAAGGATGGCTCCTAGTAGGTTTGCTTGTGGTGGCTGGTCAGCTGAGAAGCCTTCTCCTTTCTATCCAACGAAGGTTTTAAACCATGGATGAAAAGTTTCCATGGTGGTATTCCTGCTCCGTGACCTGATCTGGCCACTGGGTGAACCCCTGACTCAGCATGTGCCTCGCCATTCCTGAATACCTGGAATTTCATAGCTTGAACGAAGACATAAGAACTGCAGGAAGATGGGAAAGGAGTTTCTAGTGGATGTGCTCTAGAAGGAAGTGTCACAGACACAGGTGAAATCTGTTGGGACCCCAGTCTCAGGAGTTGGCTGTTCAACTCTTAGAGTCACTGGTCATTACCACGACTTTCCTAATAAATTCTTTTTTGTTGGTTAGTTCTACAAGTGATTTCTAGTTTTTTTTTTTTTTAAATATATATATCTTAGCTGATTAACTCCCCACAAATCTGCCTTTCAGAAATATCCCATGTGCTAACCGTCCGGTGCTCTGTTCTTTTTGGAGTGGCTCTTCAAGTTTAGATCACAGCAGACCTCCCTGGTGGCTTTAGTAAAACACAGATTGCCTGGACTGTCCTCGTTGGCAGAGGCTCTGATTCAGCAGGTCCAGGGTGGGACATGAAAATATGTATTTCTACTTCTAACAAGTTCTCAAACTATGTTCACTGCTGCTGACCAGAGAACCACACTTTTGGGAAACTGATTTATGACGTAGTAACTTAGGAAGAGTTCTAGAAAAATAAAAATGGATCATGAGATGCATTACACATAAGTGTTTATGCTTATATGGCATAAACAACCCATGTCCAAAGATCTGACACCTTCACATAAATGGGATAATAATCATTTCCGATTGAAAGAGAGCTGACTTGGGTGTGGATGGGATCGTATGCCCTGACTATCCCGTATATACCGATTTCAAGTAATGTTTATTCCTGTTGGTTGTTATATGCATAACTAAACATAACTGAATAGTTATTTCCTTTAAACATTTGCACCAAACAACAAAAAAGTCTGTTGTTAGGCCATGGGTCTCATTTTGTTTTTGTTGTTGTTTAGGGAACACCATCACTATGGCATGCAAGTAAAATCTGAGTAAAGGTGGAGGGAAAGGAAGGTCCAGAGCAGGGGCCACCAGAAGGACACTCCCAGGTGGGTCCTGGTATGGCAGAGTGTGAGGGTGCTTCTCTACCAGCATTCAGCCAGAGAGCTGGGACTAGTAGAAAGGGAGGGTCATGGGCAAAATGGATCTCCATAACACAGGCCAAAACTGTGGTCACAGGTGGAATTTCTTTTTCTCCCAGAGAAGCCTGCGATTTCAGGTCCTCTGACTGATGAAGCCCCACCAGATTATCCAGGATAATCTCTCTTAATTAAAGTCAACAGAGTAGGGACTTAAACTGAATCTGCAAAGTCTTTTCACAGCAGCACCTAGATTACTGTAGGACTGAATAACTAGGAACTTCAGCTGAGCCAAGTTGACATATTGAAAAAGCCATTTCAGGGGATATGAGCGGACTTGAGAGAGAGAGTACCAGGAAGGGTTAAATGGAGATTTTTGAAGGCTGAGAATACAAATCACTCCCTCTTCTCAATTTTGAGGATGCTCTGTATTCAGGAATTGTCTCCTAATAGACTTGGAGAAGGGGGGGGGGAAGAAAACCATTAATAATGGTTTCTACAAATGTGTGAAAGCTGAATGTGAAGGGGAAAAAAAATTGTTTTCAAGAAATAGAAGGTGGCTTGCCTTTAAAAAGAAAATCAGCTGCCTCTAGCAAAGTGGAAATGCAGTATTGTCCTGGATGGCAATTTGCACTGGATGGCAGAATTTATCACCAGTCTGGCAGGGGAGATCCTGAAAACAAAAGCTTTTATCTTTCAGTGAGTCAGTAATGCAGACTTGGATGGCAGGTGGGGAGTGTGAACCTGGAAAGGAAAGTTGCCTGCCCTTTAGTTCCTGAGCATTTGATGAGACGTTGGACCCGTGGACCACACTTTATTTTGCTCCATCATAAAAATAACTGTGGTCCCTGCAGCAGAGGGAGGTTCTCTGGGCTATCAATTAAAGATCTATCCTAATTTAAAAGTCCATGATTGTCAGGGAATCCATTAGTCAGTGATGTCAGGTAAACTGCTAGGAACTCAGAGTTTAATTTGCATCTCAGAGTCAGAGGTCAATGTGGCACTGACGGGAGCCATGGTGGACAATGGCATATTCAGTAGGAACCAACTGGGACCTGAGGGGTTAGCAGGTACGTGCTATTATCAGAGGATGTCAGAAAACAAATAACTTTCATAAAGTGTACCTTTTAGAGGAGAACCACCTGGGAAGGGAGGAGTTCACAAGGAAACCCTAAGTTGTAGCACGCATGTAGGAAAATACTCAGCAGGGTTAGAAGGATGGAAAAATAGCACTGCTTTTCCCCTTCATTACCTTCTTCATCCCTTACATTTTAGCCTTCTAGTGCCATTTCAGTGTGCGCTGGGTACCCAAAAGATCTTCGTCAAGTCTTCCCTCCCAGGTTTTTGGTCTGCCATTGACCCTTTCCCTTCCAGCCCCCTCCTCTTAAGACATACCTCTCTTACAAATAATACTCTCAGAACCCTGTTTTCAGTTTTCTAACTTCTGGGAGAGGCTCTGATGATAATATTGCTGCTGACTGTGGAGTTCACTCACAGAATATAATACCAAGTTCCTCCTGGTTTGAAATAGAAACGTAACTGTTTTTTCCTCCTCTTCTTTCTTGCAGTGGAAGGATGGAATACAAATACTTTCTTCCAAAACAAAACAAAAAACAAAACAAAACAAAACAAAAACAAAAAACAAATACTTTTCTCCAATTCCTGGAAAAAACAAGCCCCCCCCCCCCCCCCCCGCTTCTGAAAAGAACAAGAAGTGGGGGGGTGGGGAGTGTGAGCAGAGAGCATGTGTACCTAGGAAAGTGTACTTATAGACTCAAGTTCAGAACCAGAGAAGATTAAAGAAAATGGAGGACTGAAGCCAGATATCATCTTTACTATTAATACAGCTGAGCTTGGGGGGTATGACACACCTGTAGGCAAGTGGAATCCTGATCCTGAACCTAAGAAATGTACTGACTTACCCTAGGGAGTCCCAGGCTATGTTGGACCAGGGCAGGCTCCCCGAGGAAGGCTGCCTCTCTAACAAGCCCAGCATGGAAGAGCAGAGACGGTGTCTCCTCCCACTGGGCAGCTCTCTCCAAGGGGAGACGAGGGGGCTGGGAGACACATATCAGTTCCTTAGCTTAAATCCTCTAAGTATGTTTCTTATCTCCTGGGGACATGGTAAGTGAGAGGAAGGAAAATAGCTGGGAATGTCAACAACTAGACTCCCTTCTTATGATGGAGCAATTGTTCTCCCCATGAGAAAAATGAACTTGGGGAAGTGCCCCTGGACTGGCAAAAGGAAGACTCTATGGTCCGTGGGGCAAAGGATTTCTGTGTCCAGCTTCTGGTAGTACTCTTACAGGACAGTAAGAACTGAGAAAGAAATGACTTTGCATTTGTTTAGGGAGGCAGCACCCCAGGCACTGGATTTACAGTCTTGCCAAAGATTAACACACACCAACGCAGCATGGCCCAGAAGTGGTAGAATGACTAAGGTTCAATTTACCATCAGAACAGGGGCTCAGAACGGAAATGGTTTATAGAAAACTGAGGAGTAGGATTTTGCATTTCCTGAACTCTAAGATGTCATTGACTGTAAGATGCTGAATTATTTTGTGTTCTACCAAGAAAGAAATTTGCTATTAAATTGTGACACAGTGCTATCGTATCCCCTAGGATTTTTATTTTATATTTGTGAAAATGTTTTTTCTAGATTTCTCTAGGCATAGAATTCTGTCATCAACTACTTTTGTGCATAAATAAAAATAAAAAAGTATAAGCAAAATACATTTTAATATATTTGTAATACTTTTTCCTTTTTAGTCTTGCTTTTATGAATCTCTTTTTGATTCAGAGTTGAGAAGGCTTGCATTTTGGTTCCAGTGTTTTCCTGTGTGCTTCAAGAGTACTGATCACACAGTATTTATTAAAATCCTGTTGCCACATTGTCTCTGAGACTTTCTTCCAAGCCACTTGCTGCTTCTCTTGGTCAGGAAGTGGTAACTCTACCATGATTGCCACATGACGACAGTGATGATAAGAACCTTTGATTGAGGGGCACCTGGGTGGCTCAGTGGGTTAAAGCCTCTGCCTTTAGCTCAGGTCATGATCTCAGGGTCCTGGGATCGAGCCCCGCATCAGGCTCTCTGCTCCACAGGGAGCCTGCTTCCTCCTCTCTCTCTGCCTAGTTGTGATTTCTCTCTGTCAAATAAATAAAATAATGAAAAAAAATAATTAAAAAAAAAAGACCCTTTGATTGAAAGAAGCATCCCAGTTTCAGAGAGGCTGAGATGTAAATTTAAAAATGTGCACCTTAGAATAAATGAACAGTTTTTTAAATTGTTGTTGTTGTTTGTTTGTTTTTGTGTTTTGTACATCTGAGTTTCATTCCCATTGCATTGTGGGCTTCTAGGCTGCAGGGCATATGACTGGTGATTTTAACAGCTGAGGACCTTTCTATTATATCTTTAATCACATAAACAGGCAACCATTTGCTATCTGTTCCTCAGGAGTCTCACTGTGTTGGTTCTTATGAGGCATTCAACTAATTCGGGAATAGAAAAATTGGATACAGTTATCACAAAATGCAGTGCCTCTCAGTTTTATTACCTTGTGAATTAACCAAATGCTAAATGTTAAATTGATGCACAGGTCATTGGAACTCTACTGAACTGTATGATCTTGGCTGAGTTTTGGATTAGTTTCTTTTTTTTTTTTTTTTAAGATTTTATTTATACATTTGACAGACAGAGATCACAAGTAGGCAGAGAGAGAGAGGAGGAAGCAGGCTCCCTGCCAAGCAGAGAGCCCGATGCGGGGCTCGATCCCAGGACCCTGGGATCATGACCTGAGCGAAAGGCAGAGGCTTTAATCCACTGAGCCACCCAGGCGCCCCTGGATTAGTTTCTTATAAAGTGGACAGGTTACATAAGAGCGTCTTTCAACACAGCCATTCTATGACGACAGTCTAGCGCACCATGGTTCAAAATATAATATCTATGGGAAATAAGATCTAAGTTGCATGGCTTGTCTTTGCTGGGGAAATGCAAAACCAAAATGATTCTGACAGAATGATTGGCAGTGAACTGATTCCTGAAAGATCAGTTATGGCAAGATTTATTTATGCACAAGCAAGGGACTGTTTGGTCATTCTGGACAATTACGGTTGCTGTCTTCAAGGGATGTCATCACAGACAGAACTGCAGATCTTTTCTAAGAGGTTTAAACCATGTGAATGGCTTCATTCCACTTTGAATCATGACTAACAACAAGATAAAGTTCAGAGGCTCAAAAATCACCATAAGAACAGAGAAAGGAATCTGCAGTGAATCCAGAAGTTAATGAAAGGCCTGATGCAGGAAAATGTGTTTTCTAAGAAATGCCATTCTTGTGAATGATGCTGAGCTGACCCTCAGAGAAATAAGGAGTCTGTGGCTTTCCTGCTGTAATCCTCCAGAAGACTAGCAGGCCCATTCCTCAGATGTCTGGGTCTTTCTTTTCCAGCTGTGGTGGTTTATGGTCCTCTGCCCAGCCTCCTTCCCAGGATCTTCCTCACTGCATATTTTCCTGCCTTGCTGTGTTTGAGGCAAGCCCAAGACTCTTTTTATTACTATTTGTTTATATTGCTAAGGATTATGGGAAAACATACAAAGATTGCCAAAAGTAACAAATCTCAGAGAAAAAACATCTCAAAATATATGAAGGAAATTGTCTCTAGAATTTGCTGAAATATGAACAGGAACATACGTTTTGGAGGACTGCTTTCCAGACTCCTTCCATGATCCTCCCTACTGCTTATGTTGGCCTTCCCTACCAGTCCTGTGGGCACTAGGTTCCAGCCTAAAATGCTTAGGGATCTGCCCAAGTTCCAGGAGATCTGACAGTGTTCCTCCCTGGATTGTGCTGCTCCTGCCTACCTGCCTTCCTTCGTGATAATCCTTCATTAACATTTAGGCTCCACTCCCCTGGCCCCCGCCAACTTATCTTTAGTCCAAATGGCACGTCCAGAGTATAGATGGTCTATAGAATATTACCATCCTTGGGTTCATTTTCAAGGTATTATGTCCTCTCATAGCCTTGATTCTTGAGGATGCCAAGTTCTTTCTTGCTGTTGGTCCTTCCTTTCATTCCTTGGTTCAGGTCAAAACTTGCCTACAGTCTCTCTGAATGCCAAACAAAAGGTTCTTTCCTGTGCCGTGTTTGTGAATGTTTAACCACCAGCTCTGAGAAGCAGGAGAAAAATCTGACTTGTAGAGTCTGTCAATTTCCATGGTGTAAATACTCCCACTATGGCTGATTCAAACTGTTGGTGTGAGGCCCCTGAACTCTGAGTTGGGAAAAGATGCATGTAACTGGCTCTCATTAGTTGGTTTCAGCACTTCACAGTCTGGTTCTCTTTCTAACTAATTTCCTCAATATGGTGGCTGTCATGGCACAGGGAAAAAGCAATTTTATTCTTACCACTGCTTCTTTTTTTTTTTTTTGGAAGATTTTATTTATTTATTTGACAGAGAGAGAGAGAGATCACAAGCAGGAAAGGGGGGGAAGCAGGCTCCCCACTGAGCAGAGAGCCCGATGTGGGGCTCGATCGCAGGACCCCGAGATCGTGACCCAAGCCGAAGGCAGAGGCTTAATTAACCCTCTGAGACACCCAGGTGCCCCTTACCACTGCTTCTTTAAAAAAAAAAACTATTGTCACTTTTTCCCTCTCATCCCTGGAAGAAATCCCAGGCAGAGCCCATAGCTTCTCTGGTGCCTTTTTTTAGTATTAAGATATCTACCTAATGTACCATTTACATAAAAGAGGCTGCTGGTTGGTCTGATGTTCAGGGCCTTGCTGTTCATTTTCTACCCAGGTTCAGGTGACCTGAGGATGGGTGGGGAGGACCTTTTCAGAGCTAACAGTTTAGGAAAATAAGAAATATTTTTTCAAATTGATTGTGACATTATTGGTGTGGGTCAACAATCAATAATCTGGTTGGATTGTAATGGATGTTGATAAATAACCATTGACTGTATGTTGAATTGATTTAGAATTATAAATTTGTCCTTTTAAAATTTCATTTGATTTTTTGTTTTTAATTGAAGTACAATTAACATACAATATTATATTAATTTCAGGGGTACATAATGATTCATCAGTTCTACATATTACAAAATGCTTTACCACGATAACTGTAGTTACCTTCTGTTGCTTTAGAGAATTTGTCTTTTTTGTGGTGCTTCTTAATCTGACCTCACAAAGAATTTATGGACTCTGGAGCTAGATTTCCTGGTTTTGAATCTTGGCATTGCCACTTAGCAGAGTGACTTTGAGCACGATACTTGACCTTTCCATGCATCTGTTTTCTCATTTGTAAAGTGGGGAAATTAAGAGTCATCTATTATATAGTGTTGTCTTGAAGGTTACAGCATTATTATGTATAAAGTATTTACTACGGTGATGAGAAATGGTAGGTGCTGTGAATGAGTTAGCTGTTATTATTATCACTATCCAAAAATAATGGACCATGAAAACATGTGTTCCTACTTTCAAGGTATAATAAAGTATATAAATCTATAAAAAACAACAACAAACAAAACCCCTATGTATCTCTAGTCTAATACATTTGAACATTTAAGTTAAAACTTCTTCCCTGTTCCAGGTTGGACTTGTGCAGTCTGCAACCCTGTTGCAGGGAAGAACTTGTGGTCGGTTTCACTCCTGTTTCCATACAGGCGGGCTCTTTCACCCTGCCCTTTGTGCACTGGGCTGCTTCTGGTTTCTGCAGGTTGATGACTCTGGTGGTGGAGGGTGTTGGTAAGTGTGAGAGCAGGTTTTATTTTGCTGGTACAGTTGGTGGTGTTGGGATAGCAGATGCCACAGCTGACTCCGTCTTGTGGGACACTTTTATGGCTTCCTTGGAGATTCCCCCAGCGGACTGCCCAATTCCAGTCTTCTGGCAAGGAGATACCTCTTCAGGCTGGCCATTTTATGTTCTCCTTCAGACCCTAGATTCTGGTTGTTCATATATTGCTTCCATATTCACTTTTGTCCTATTTAACTCTAGACATACAGGCTACTACCAATCAGACCCTGCCAGTTGGTTCTGTTTCCTAGCTGGAACTATGGCCAATTTCTCACTTTCAGGTTTTCTACGAGTTGAAGGGACACATGTCTTCTGAATGGTTCTCATAAGCCCTCTTTCTTCTCTCCACTTGGCTTATGGAGGTCCTAGTCTCTCCTCTCTGTGTGGGGAAAGTAAGTGCTGCAGCCCAGAACAGGTGGGGTGGAGCATTCCTCTGTCTCTGATCTCTTCACTCTCCTCATGAGATTCATCTTTCCAACAGTTCTTCCTTTTCAATGAGTAATTCAACTCTTGGAAATCTACCCTAAGGAACTAAGGTCAAACAAAGGAAAAAGCTTTCTCCTCAGAGATGTCTTTTTGACATCCCTGTTGCTTTCTTTTATATACTCTGGCAGGGGGTGACTGGCAGAAGCTGTCAGAATGGGTTTTAGCCACTCCTCTGCAGATGTCACTTTAAAAGTATGAGTATGCTTGGCAGGGAATGTTTTCCATTTGGGGTCTCAGGTGAAAATATAAGATAGGACGATTGCATTTTAAAACCTGTGCTACACCAGCTTCCTTGTGTTCTCTTGATTAAGTCTGTATTCCCCCATGCTCTTCTAGCTGGCTAGACTAATTCCCTTTTGTGACTTTTTGTGTCTTGACAATTATTTTCTAGACAGCCTCGGTAGCACTTCAAACATTTAACAAACATATCTGTTTTCTGGTTTACCTAAAAATGTGTCCTTCTACAAAAATTATTTTGACCCATACCCTGGGCTGTCAGAGTATTTTCTTCTTCTTATAAATTAGATCTTCATATAAATTAGATATCAAGAAGATTAAAACCAATTTTGACATTTTATGTTATTGCTCTGTACATGGTATGTGTTATAATTCACAATAAATTAAAGCAGGAGTATTTTTCACAAGCTCTCACCACTGCAGGTTTTCATAATCTAACGCATGGTAAGGATGCCAACCAGTTAGAAGCAATTGAAATGCCCAAGAAATGCTTTGAAACTCAACTTTTGACTTCAAGAATTCATTTATGGTTCCATTAAATGGCATTTTACATGCAGTATCACAAAGCTCCTTTTAAACACTCTTTATATATGGAACTTACGTATCATGAATCTTTTACTGTACACCAGGATACCTCACATCTTAATAGAGACTTATCATTGATTTTATTTGAAATAATGAGATTTTTGAGAACATTAACTAATTCCTATTTAATTAACCTATAACCTCAAAAATTTAAATCTGGAAATTTGGAAAATCTGGTTAATAACATGAAATATTAAAGATATATAAAGGGTTATATACATATCTGATAAGATAAATAAGATTTTAACAAATGAAAGACATACTATTTTATTGGTTGGTAGGGTTAAATATCATAAAGTGTTTAACTTGTCCCAAATTAATTTCCTATTTAATATAATTACTCAAAGTCCTGAGAGGATCACTTTGGGAGGAACTCTGTAAAAAGTAGTATCAGTTTTTTTTTTTTAAGATTTTATTTATTTGAGAGAGAGAGGAGAGCAAGAGAAAGCAAGCAAAGTGGGGGTGGGAGGGAGAAGGGAGAAACAGGCTCTTCACTGAGCAGGGAGCCCATTGGGTGGGGGCTCAATCCCAGGACCCCAGGACATGATCTGAGCTGCAGGGAAATGCTTAAAGGATTGAGTGACCCAGGCACTCCAGAAATATCAGCTTTTAAAAAAGTAAAAAAAAAAAAATAATAATGCATGGTGACTGTGCATTAAGAAGTGTTATGAAAGGGTGCCTGGGTGGCTCAGTCAGTTAAGTCTCTGACTTTTCGTTTCAGCTCAGATTGTGATCTCAGGCTGTGTGATTGAGCCCCATGGTGGGCTCTGCTCTGGGTGTGTAACCTGCTTAAGATTCTCTCTCTCCTTCTCCCTCTACCCCTCCCCCTACCTCTCTAAAGGAATGAAAAAAAAAGAAAGAAAGAGAGGGAGGGAGGAAAGAAGGAAAGAAGGAAGGAAGGAAGGAAGGTGGGTGTTATAAAGCCAGAATAGTTTAAGCCCTGTAAGTCTGACATAGGCTGATCAGAAGAACCAGATGGCTTGGATGAATTCTGTGATGTGCACATTTTGACTCATGCTAAAGGAAGCAGTGCAAACAAATGGTCAAAGGATGTAGTAGTCAGTCGGTGGTGTTGGGGCAAATCCATTATGTGTTCACAACAAATATCTTTAGATTTTTATCTCATACCTTATACGAAAAATAAATTCTACCCAGATAAATAAGTTAGTGCTAAAGTCATGTAATTTTAAAAGTTTAGAAGGAAAGTATCAAATCTCTGGAAGGGGGAAAACTTACTAAAACTTAAAAATAGCAGCACAAAACCATAAGGCAAGGAGAGACTTTTAACACTACAAAAATAAAAACTGCCCATTAAAAAATATCAGAATTAAGAAGCAAATACTTTGTGAATTTTTTGACTCTCCTATGAATCAGGTTCATTTTTTTTATTACAAAAAACTCCACAAAAGTCAATAATAGAAACTTTAAAACCACAATAGATAAACGTGCAAAACTCATTATCAAAAAATCATAAAAGCTGAGCACCAGCTAATAAATGAGCATATGGAAACGATTTCAATAGTATAGTAATCAAAGACTTGCAAATTAAAATGACAATAAAATGTCATTTCTTCCCAGCAAATTAAGAAACACAATTTGTTTTGAATGAGAATACTTACTGCTAGTAAGATAAGGGTACAATAGAATGGGTATGCACATATACTGTAAGAGGGAATACAAATTGCTGAAAATCTTTGGGGAAAAAATTCGGTAACATATACCTTCAAATATTTCTTCCCTTTGAATTATTAATTCCATTCCTTGGAATCAATCCTAAGGAAGTAAGCCCAAATAATGAAAAAGATTTCAGTTTAGAGATGTTCTTTTCTGCTATGTGTAATAGTTAAAACTGGAAACCATTTTGCTGTGCCACAAAATAAAATAGTTAAATAGGGTCAAGTATTACCACTTAATGGACTATTATGTAATTATTTTAAGATGCTTTTTAAAAAATTTATAATAGGAGAAATGTCATGCCATAGTAAGGAAAGCAGAGTACTTCACATATATTTACGTATATACCTATACTTGTATGTACAATTTATATATTCATGAACTTTCATATCCCGAGTGAACACAATTACGTAAAACCAAAAGGTAAAAAAGGATAAACAAACCCCCAAATTCCATTTAGATAAGCAAAAAAGGAATATCAATTTACCAAATGTTAACATTGATATTGTTTTGTATAATGGAAATATGGTTGATTTTTTTCTCTCCCTTTTTTTCTTTTATTTTCCATAATGAGCAGATATTACTTTTAGAATAGACAAAACAAAGTTTTAAAAAGTAGTACACCCACACATAATGGTTTCCCTGTATTGATTTACATAAATGCGCCATTTCATTGAGCAGAAATCCATTAGCGCCAAAATCCACTTCCTATTACCTTTGTCACTTCAGGCAGTTAGTTACTAAGAATTCTTCCCACCTTAAAGAATATAAACCTATTTCTTTAGTTCTGCAGCCTAAGTTAAAAGGTGGGGTAAGTGCTAACATTTCTTTTTGAAGAAAGAACATCAATTTCAGTGCAGACTCTCTACCTAACACTGAAAATGTCATTAGGAAATTGTAGTCTTTCACCTAAAAGCTTAAAATCTAAATTATACGGATGAATCAGTTTAGACTCATGAATAATATGAAAAGGTCTTTAAATCATAAAAAGACCTGGACAATAAAATGAATCACTTAGAGGTTGGTTATTTTTGTAGAAGATGAGTTTTTTTTCTCCCACCAATATTTGAAAGAGTGAATGTTGCAGCTGGAAATCATTCCAACAGTAGGGGGAAAATAGAGCTATAAATAGGATGAAGAAACAAGTGGGCAATTAGGGAAGAGAGGAACAAACTGAGGGCAACAATAGAAGCTGGAGAAACATCAACATTGGGTTCAAAGCTGGAAGCTGTCCATGTTCTCTAACAGCTTGTGTCAGTGAAGAGAAAAGGCCCTCCAGAATGTATGGACCCATGTGATTTTTCGTCATCTGACTTCATGTACTGTAAAAGGTGATCAGTTCAAAATTTTAGAAATGAATAACCCTTTGCTGCCGTTTCAAGAATAATAAGATGAATACCTATTAGTAGTAAGCTTTGCTAATGCTAATAATAAGAATATCTGAAGTTAGCTTTTCTGTTAGTTTTTTTCTATTGAATTAAGTGTTCATAGGCAGCATCTGCAAATTTTTAACTCTTTCTACAGCTGAGATGTGCATAGGAAAATCATGATTTTTTAAAAACTGATCTCTTCTTCCCCTGGAGAGCTTATCTTCTGGTCAGTGGGGAAGGAATTACCTACATGTACAAGCCAGTTTGGAAATTAGAGCAATTGGATGATTTATATAGTCCTTCTAGGCAACACCCCAACTCTGTTGTATAATGGTTTTCGGGGTTTTAAGAGAAGCTTCTCCACCTACCATGGAGTTCACATGTATGGAGGGAGGCTGTTTGCCCTTAGCCATGGGTGAGGGCTAGTGTGCGATGGTCCTTGACTCATCCCTGGATTCTATCTTCTTTGGGGTCCCTCTGGATCCTGACTTGTTCAGATTGACGAGTTTGTATCTGCAGAAATCCCAATCCCTTCTAATGGCGGACGCCAGGTTACTGGAAGGAGCTGTCATTTCCTCTCTGTTCCCAACAGTGCTAGGTTTTGATTTCATGATTTCCTTAGATTAAATTTTCATGTATGTATGTGTGTGTGTATGTGTGTGTATGTGCATATGTATTTATTTTCATGTGTGTATATATTCATGTGTGTGTTTTATGGGGACAGCAAGAAGAGGAGAGAAAACATAGGTCGTGAAATCTCTTTTGTGTCTATGAAGTTCTGAGCATTTAGAGGCAACATTATGAAGTTTAATCTTCACAGAAATCTTCGTGGCCAGTTATCACCTTTTAATCAATAAAGAAAGTGAGATTGATGTGTGATACCAGAAATGGAGCCCATGTATATTTGAACTCAAAGTTTATGCTTATTCGATTACTTCTTGGAAGTGGTAAAAATGGAAAGAAAAATATTTTATGCTTTTTGATATTCATTTTGTAATATTGTCATTCAGATCAGCTGTACCAGTTTGCAGTGTTACAGATTGGGCAGAAAAGTCCTAATGGGATGTGCTGTTACCAAAAATATTTCCTAATTTGTAAGTGCAAAATAGTATTCAAGTTCACTTCAATGCGTGTATCTTTGATGTTTAGTGAGAATGAACATGTTTCCATTTACAAAAGGTATTTGTATTTTTTCTTGTACTAATTGTTACCTATTTTCAATTTAAATGTTAGAGTATTATTATTATTCTTACAAATTTTAATAAGAGATTATATGCTACAGAAAGAAATATTTGGCATATGTGATATCAAATATTGTTCCTTTTAGTTCCCTTTTCAATTAAATTTTTTGATAAAATTTTGTTTAAATAAAATTTTGAATTTTACATGTATAAATTTGCTAATATTTCTTTGGAGATTTTATTTGTTTCCTTTAACCTGAGAAAGTTGTCATTCTTCTGTGGATACAACAGATATTTTAATTATTCTACTTTTTATGAATTCATTAAAAATGATTCTTTAATGGACCTTGAATTTATTTTAGTCAATGGTATATGGTAAATATCTAACTTAATTTCTTTTTAAATTGTTATCTTTTATCAATATAATTTGTTAATAATCTTTATTTTAGCCACAATTTCAAGTTTGTTTTATGAATATTAAGTTTCCGTATAAAGCTGATGCAGTTTCTATTTTTTTTTTTTTTTAAGATTTTATTTCTTTGTCAGAAAGAGACAGAGAAGGCACAAGCAGGGGGGAGTGGCAGGCACAGGGAGAAGCAGGCTCCCCGCTGAGCAAGGAGTGGGATGTGTGGCTGGATCCCAGGACCCTGAGATCATGACCAGAGCCAAAGGCAGATGCTCAACCAACTGAGCCACCCAGGTGTCCCAAGCTGAAGCAGTCTCTGATTTATCTATTTTATTCTACTATCCTTTCTTTAAAAATTTTTACAGAAAAGTAAACTTTTATAAATGGTGTTTTATAATATTTTATTACCTGATAAAACTAAATTCCCCTAAAGTAACACTTTGCTTTCCCCATATTGAAAAAAAGCCTGTAATAATTCCATTTTTAAATATTTCTTTAATATTTCAATTATTCTAAATGTTTTTTCAGAATAAATTTTACAATAATTTTTTTAATCTTCCCATCACTTCCTACTGGGAATTTGAATGGGATTATAATATTTATAAATTAACTTTGGGGAAATAGTAATCTGTTTATCAAAGTCTAAATGACAATGCTTCATTTACTCAAGATTTCTTTTATATCTCCTACTTAACAATTATTCATTGTAAAAGTTCTGTGTGCCTTTCAGTAAACTTTTTCATTGATGTTTTATAATTTTATTACTACTAATAATAGATCTCTTTTATTATTATACTTTAGCTACCTGTTATAGGATATAAGACTTCCACGAACTTTTTAGATGTCCCATCTTTCCATTTCACTAAGTTATTTTATTATTCCTAATTTACAATTTATTTACAATAGCAGATTCATTTGGCCCTTTTAGTTATGTAATTGTTCTAGTTGTGCATAATGATTTTTCAGCTCCCAGGGTAATGTTTATGTCTTATTCAAGTAATAACAATATTTATTATTATTATTCTATTAAAAAACAATCATAGAAGACACATCCACTAATTCCTCCTCTATTCAAACTCCCTTCTGAACTGTTCAAATTGAAGAATTAGTTAGTTCTCCTTGATGTTAAGCGCTAGCTACATGAACCTGTCTAGTCATGGTTGATTGGGTTAAAGAATGGGTACATGTCTCAGAGGAAGGTAGTTCATTGGCCAGCTGGTAAACAGCAAGGACTGGGAATCAGATGGTATTGGAAGGTAGCTATAACATATGTGATGTTGGGGATGGAGTTGTCACTGTGGCAACTCCAAATTTCCTGTAAATCCTAGGAGCAGGAACTGGCAGCCCTATAGGTAACAGGCTGATGCGTATTAAGGAGGGCAGGTGTTGTGATTAGCACTGGGTGTTATATGCAACCAATGAATCACTGAACACTTCAAACTCAACACACAAAAAACAGATAATCTCATCAAAAAATGGGCAGAAGACATGAACAGACACTTCTCCAAAGAAGACACACAAATGGCTAAAAGACACATGAAAAAAATGTTCATCATCAATAGCCATCAGGGAAATTCAAAACCACATTGAGATACCACCTTACACCAGTTAGAATGGCCCAAATTAACAAGACATGAAACAACAAGTGTTGGAGAGGATGTGGAGAAAGGGGAATCCTCTTACACTATTGGTGGGAAAGCAAGTCAGTGCAGCCACTTTGGAAAACAATGTGGAGATTCCTTAAGGAATTAAAAATAGAGCTACCCTGTGACTTAACAATTGCACTACTGGGTATTTACCCCAAAGATACAGATGTAGTGCAAAGAAGGTCCATCTCTATCCCAATGTTCATAGCAGCAATGGCCACCATCACCAAACTGTAGAAAGAATCAAGATGCCCTTCAACACACAAATAGATAAAGAAGATATGGTCCATATATACAATGGAATATTATGCCTCCATCAGAAAGGATGAATAACCAACTTTTGTATCAACATGGATGGGACTTGAGGAGATTATGCTGAATGAAATAAGTCAAGCAGAGAAAGTCAGTTATCATATGGTTCCACTTAGTTGTGGAGCATAAGGAATAACATGGAGGACATTAGGAGAAAGAAAGGAAATGTGAATTGGGGTAAATTGGAGGGGGAGACAAACCATGAGAGACTGTGGACTCTGAGAAACAAGCTGAGGGTTTTGGAAGGGAGGGGAGTGGGGAGATGGGTGAGTTTGGTGGTGAGTATTAAGGAGGGTATGTATTGCATGGAGCACTGGGTATGGTACATAAACAATGAATCTTGGAAAACTGAAAAAATAAAATAAAATAAAAAAACCAAAACTAATGATGTATTATATAGCAGCTAACTGAACACAATAGAAAAATAAACTAAAATAACTATTAAAAAAAGAAAAAAAAAGAACTGCACACTAAAAAATGGTTAAGAAGGAAGTTGAGGGAAATTGGAAGGGGAGGCGAACCATGAGAGACTATGGACTCTGAAAAACAACCTGAGGGTTTTGAAGGGGCGGGGGTGGGAGGTTGGGGGAACCAGGTGGTGGGTAATAGGGAGGGCATGTATTGCACGGAGCACTGGGTGTTGTGCAAAAACAATGAATACTGTTACGTTGAAAAAATAAATAAATAAATTTAAAAAAATGGTTAAGATGGCAATTTTATGTTACATGTTATTTTACAACAATTAAAAAAATTTTAATATAAAAAAAGAAAGTCAGGCTTCAGGGCATTCACAGGTGCACACTCTCCACCTACAGAAAACAATCCAAGAGAACATCTAACCTCAGAAAGAGAGAGAGGGACAGAAAAACAGAAGTTTCTCAATATCTTTCAACTTGTGGGGAGCTGTTTTCTCTTTAGATTTTACATACTGCTGTAACAAATCTTCGTTTTTGTTTCTGGTGGGTTTTTGTTTCTCACAACCAAAAGTTGACTAAGACAATGTTAATAACAGGTGTCCTTACAATTTTCCTGTAGTTAATAAGAATGTCGCATACAGGGACGCCTGGGTGCTCAGTGCGTTAAAGCCTCTGCCTTTGGCTCAGGTCATGATCCCAGGGTCCTGGGATCGAGCCCTACATTGGGCTCTTTGCTCTGCAGGGAGCCTGCTTCCTCCTCTCTCTCTGCCTGCCTCTCTGCCTAGTTGTGATCTCTCTCTGTCAAATAAAAAAAAAAATAATAATAAAAAATAAAAAAAAAGAATGCCGCATGCATTTCAACTCTTGATTTAATAGAAACAATTATAGCAAGGTGTAACTCTTTTATTCCTTTAAAATATTTTATATAACGTTGAATTTTATTAAGTATATGTGGAGCATCTGCTCTAACACACGACTTTGTTAGATTTGTTAAGTGGAGTCCTCGTTCAAAAACAGACCACAAGAGAAAATGACATACAAAAGTTTATGACTCACAGGCCTGAGGGTTGGTACTTTGCATCCCTCCAGGGTCCACATGGGGAGATCAAGGCAGAGTGCAGAGAGAGAGAGGGATAGGGCCTGGGACACATGTGTCTATGATGGTTCATGGGCAGAGCGCTTTGGGCTTTCCAGGCTAAGGCCAGTTTGGTCAACTCAAACCCAAAGAGAGTTTCTGTAGGCTCCATGGAGGTCTTATCTCCCAGTTGCGCAAGGGAAATGGCTTGGGAGGCAAGGGAGATGGTTGAAGCTCAGCGCTGTTGCAGAAGCCATATCGGGAACTGACATTTGTTTGTGACTCTGGGACTTTCATTTAGAGTGTGTCCTTGCCTGAGGGGTCAATCTCTGTTTAAGGCCCTATAGGCCACGTGGTCAAACAGAGTGGATGCCAAAACCATAATACCATGGAGAAACTTAGCTAACTCTGCACACACATTTTTTTTCCTATTTAATCTATACATCGCTGTTTATATCTATAGATAACCACATATGTTGAACTATAAACCCGGTTTTTCTGGCATTTGGTTAATTGACTTTTCATCACCCACACAATGGAAGAGTATATATTATATCAAAGAACAGAGATCATGTGTTTTCTAATTTTCCTGGGAGACCATCACAAATGTATTAAGACGTATTTATTAATTATTTTTAGTATTACCAGTAGCATGATGGCCTCATCTAATGGTCCCATCTCTGCCAAGGCTCTGATTCTGTCAGATTCCCAACTTTCTTTCTTATCAATATTTGCCTTTTTATGACTCAGAAATGTAATTCAGATAAATATATGCTTGCACCATGGGGATGTGGGGAGCTATTGAGAGGTACTCCTTGCCATCACCCTGAACTCGGTACTACTGCTGAGGAAATGGGTTCGGACGCTTTTTTTTTTTTAAGTTTTATTTATTTATTTTAGAGAGGCGGAGAGAGAGAGAGTGCAAGAAGGTGGAGTGGCAAAGGGAGACCAAGAATGCTCTAGCAGGTTTCCCACTGAGCGGGGAGCCTATCACGGGGCTCCATCCCAGGACTCTGCACTCATGACCTGAGCCAAAATCAAAAGTCAGCTGCTTGACGGACTGAGCCACACAGGCACACTTGACATCTTTTTAGTAACACCGATGGTGACTTGGCTCAACCATCTTTGCAAAACTTGACACTTTAAATACACATGAACACATATGATATCTCACTGGTCTTCTTCCCTCCGAATTTTTAGTATGAGAATTTTTTAACACGTAGGGTAGTTGCAAAAATAGTACAATGGATTTCAAAGCTTACTACCATTCATTTTCCCTTGGCTTCTTCCTTCTAAAGTTTTAACATTTCATTCACCTGTTAAGTGGCCAACTATTACTGTCATTAAGAAGGATTTCATGGGGGCGCCTGGGTGGCTCAGTGGGTTAAGCCTCTGCCTTCCGCTCAGGTCATGATCCCAGGGTCCTGGGATCGAGTACCGCTTCGGGCTCTCTGCTTGGCGGGGAGCCTGCTTCCTCCTCTCTCTCTCTGCCTGCCTCTCTGCCTACTTGTGATCTCTCTCTGTCAAATAAATAAATACAATCTTTAAAAAAAAGAAGGATTTCATGGATTTTTAAAAATTCCCTCATTTCTTTTATGTTCAAGAATGTCTGTCTGATGCATTTAAATATGCACAATCTCTTAGTTGGAGATAATACTCTTGGGAAAACATTTTCTTTCCCTTAGAACACAATAGATATTATTCCATCATCTTCTGGCATCCATTGCTATGGTAGATAAATCCAAAGCCGGCGTGATTTTTAATTCTCGTGGGTGATTTTTGTGATTTGCCTGGATGCTTGTGGAATTCTTTATTCTTGATGCCTGATAGTTCATCAGTGCTGAGGAGCCTCTGTCACATTTGGGATACTCAATCATAACACAGTCTTCTACACTAACACATCAGTTTTTTCTTGGAACTTCAGCGTTTATTTTTTCTTGTGCTATAACTTATGACATATTTTTCAGGTCAATCTGTTGCATTTTCTACCTCCGGGGCACTAATTCTTGGAATGGATCATCTTTGTCCTCCATAAAATTTCATTCCTCTCTAATTGTTTGAATGTCTTTGTCTTTTTCATCTGTATTCATTGCTTTACTCTCAACTTTCCACATGCCAGTAAATTGCTTTTTAGAAATGTCTATTCAGTTCCTCGCGAGTTCTACTCTATTTTTTTTTTTAGCTCAGAAATGATGTTGATTTGAGCAGCACTTTCTTGCCCTAGCTATGCAAAACCCCTTTCATCTCATTCTATCCTTTTATCATCTTACTGTGTCCATTAAATAATTAAGTTGTTTTACAGCATAACACAATTTGTAGAGGAATTTCCCTCTGTTCATTGAGTAATTTTCCCTTCTAGGCTTGGTTCTTTGTCTTTTTGAAATTCTGCTCTTTTTACTACTCCCATCCTTTTGACTGTCACATGTTTGCAGAGTTGCCTTGCTGTTTCTTTTCATCTTGCTTGTGCTTTGGCAGTTCTATGTCTGCATTCTATTTGATCTGATACAGAGCTGGTGACTTCTTAACCCACTTCCTGTAAGATATAGGAAGAATTCATTTTCTTCCCCAAGCTACATGTTGAAAGCCAACTTTCTTTTTGTCTTCTACTCATCTTTAAGTAGCCTAAGAAGAAAAGAGAAGAAGGGAGGAGAGATGAACCAAGGAGCTCTCCTTTAGGGTTCTTAAGATCTGCTCCTTTCTAAGACTTTATTAAGCACAACATCCAACGCAACTAGCTGAGAGGTATATCACATTTCCATGGTGGGGGTGTTTTTGACCTTTAACTTGTTCTTCAATTCAAGGTGTAGCTCTGGAATCCTGATTTCCATCAGAGAGACTTACACATATTGACTGCTTTCTCCATGTAAGCTGCTTTACCCAAGAACCATTCCACTCTTCTGTTAAAAGAGGCAAAGATAAGGGTATGCATTCAGTCTTGTTTCTGCTCAGATTTAGGGTTATTAATGAAAAATTTCAGGACTTTGTACACTCATTGACATTCCTTTTGGGATAGCGGGGGGTCTGGTAGGAGGGATGTGGTTAGGCATGAAGCTGTACTGTTGCCCCTCCCTTCACACCAGAGTATCCTGTGGATAAAGTATCCACTTTATTACTTTAAAAAAATGCATATCCCCATTTTCATTCTTTTCCCCTCTGTTGGTTGCTATAGCTCTCTTTTCCTCACTTGCTTAGATATTCGTGGACAGAATTTTTGTTTTGCAACTTGAATTTGTTGTGCTGACCCAGAAATCCTGCTACACACACTACTAATGATGCCGTGTGGAGAGTATTAATATACTCAACCTGCAGAGATAAACAAGGTCCAGTCAAGTAATATGCCATGGATGTCTATGTTAATAAGTAGAAATCCCATAAATTAAAATAATTTCTTTCCATTTTCCAGATCATTGCTTTATGCATTAGAGTTCCCTAAATACAAATATATATATTTAATATATAAATATAGAATTAATTAAATTTGTATACATATACAAATATATATATATTTTTATATTGTTTTACTGTGCTTGATATGTTTTGAAAATTACAAGATGAAGGATCTTTTAGAAAAGAACCACAAGCTTATTTCTGTTTGTTCAACGGACACATTCCCAAAGAGCTCTATGTAAAATGAACTATTCTAGATTATATATTTAATCTATATTTATTTTAAATATATTTGAATATATTTAAAATACACATTTATGTTCACTATTGATTTACTTATTTCCCCCCAGATTTATTGAGATATAATTGACATGCAAAACTGAGTAAACGTAAGGTGTATAATTTATTGATTTGATACCTTTATATATTGCAAAATGATTATCTCCATAACATTAGCTAACACCCCCATCCTGTCACAGAGTTAAGGCTCCTTTTTTTTGTGATGAGTACATTTAGAATCTTTTCTCTTCATGACACTCAAGTACACGATACAGTATTATTAGCTGTAATCACTATTCCATATATTAGGTATCCAGACACAGTTATCTTATAACTGGAAGTTTGTACACTTTGACCCACATCTCCCCATTTCCCCCACTCTGGTAACTGCCACTTTACTCTCTGTTTCTCTGAGTTTGACTTTTTTAGATTCCACATGTAAGTGATAATATATTTATCTTTGTCTGACTAATTTCAGTTAGCATAATACCCATGAGGTCCATAAAAGGTTTTGCAAATGGCAGGATTTCCTTCTTTCTTTTTTTTTAAAGATTATTTATTTATTTATTTGACAGACAGAAATCACAAGAGAGGCAGGAAGAGAGAGAGGAAGGGAAGCTCTCTGCTCAGCAGAGAGCCCGATGCGGGACTCGATCCCAGGACCCTGAGATCATGACCTGAGCTGAAGACAGCAGCTTAACCCACTGAGCTACCCAGGCGCCCCAGGATTTCCTTCTTTCTTGTGGCCTGATTAATATTCCATTGTGTATACACCCCATATCTTTTTATCCATTCATCTGTTTACAGCCATTTCAATTGTTTCCATATCTTGGTTATTGTGATTAATGCTGCCATGAACATGGGAGTGCGGATATTACTATGAGATCTGATCTCAGTTCCTTTGGATATATACCCAGAAGTGGGATTGCTAGATCATAAGGTAGTTCTATGTTTAACTTTTTGAAGAACCTCTGTACTGTTTTCCATTGTGGCTGCACTGACTTACTTTTCTCTCAACGGTGCAACAGTGTCCCCTTGTTTTCACATCCTTGCCATGTGTTCATATTTGAAATAATACTGAATGGGGCACCTTCATAGCTCAGTCAGTTAAGCATTTAGCTCCTTTTTTTTTTAAGATTTTTATTTGTTTATTTTACAAAGATAGTGTGAGAGAGAGCGAGAACACAAGTAGGAAGAGTGCAGGCAGAGGGAGAGGGAGAAGCAGGCTCCCCACCAGAGAGCCTGATGCTGGGCTGGATCCCAGGACCCTGGAATCATCACCTGAGCCAAAGGCAGATGCTTAACTGACTGAGCCACCCAGATGCCCCAAGTGTCTGATTCTTGATTTAGGCTCAGGTCATGATCTCAGCGTTGTAACATTGAGTCCTGCATTGGGATCCATGCTAGTCGTGGAGCCTACTTGGGATTCTGTATCTCTGTCTCTCCTCCCCACCCCCCCAGCTTCCTCTCATGCATGCTCTCTCTCTCTAAAAAACAAACAAACAACACTGTAAAATATGTGATAAACTAAAGAAAGTTTTAGGAATTTGATTTTCAAAATATGCATTTTGTTTTGCTTTTAAAATGATGTACACACATACCAGACGTCACCAAGATGCTGGGGCACCTGGGTGGCTCAGTTGGTTAAGCATCAGACTCTTGATTTCAGCTTATGTCATTATCTCAGGGTTGTGGGATTGAGCCCCATGGAGGCTCTACATTCAGTACCGAGTCTGCTTTCCCTCCCCCTCAGCTCCTCCCCACAACACATGATCTCAAATAAATAAATGCAAACCTTTCTTGAGAGGCTTAATCCAGAATGAAATTTCATTTTGCTGTAATGGTTTATGGGAAACAAAAGACCAGGGAAATGGACTTGATTATATTGATGTATCCTAGGTCTCCAATTCCTTTAGAAAGCAGATTTCTCAAGATTTTAGATTTTCACTTCTCAGGGTGGCAGTGCTTTTTTTTTTTTTTTCCTTTTCCTTTCACATTTACTCACTTATCTCATATGGATTCTAGTTTAAAAGCTCCTCAAAGAAAAATGTTCTTCCGAATATAGGGCACTCGACCAGCCAAACGTGTGTCTTGTGTTGATGAAGTACCTTCTGCCTCACACAGTGGATTATCACACGTGGTGCCATTTTCTTTCACTGTCAATGGCCCATGATGATCATTCTGCATTAAGGATCTATTCCTGCTTTCCTGAAATCATTTCCTACAGGCAGTTATATGTTTGTTTCTCAATTTTTACTGGACACTGGGGCATTTGTTTGTGAGAATATGACAAAAATCAATGTCTTTATTTTTGCCAAAGCTAGAAAATTTTGTTTTTGTTTCTTCTCTTGGTATTTCTTGGCTGTTCCTGGGTGTAATGTATAGAGGGTTCTGTGTTCTTGTCTGAGTTTTATTTGTATACTCACTGCTTTCATCTTCTGGTTCAGTGATTCTCATACTATATCGAATGTAAATGTAGCCTAGGATGCTTCTTAAAATGTAGTGTGGACCCGCCACTAGAAATTCTGATTCAAAAGCACTGGGGTAGGACTTAGGAAACTCTTTTAACAGGGCGTTCTGATGATTCAAAGGAAGGTAGCCCATTGCCCGAATTTTTAGAAACACCACATTAGATCACTTAATATTTGGAATTTGGTCAACCAAGGAGCACGTCTTCAGTATGATTATCAGACAAGTAAACATTCTTTGTATTTCACAATGAACTAAAGGGTAGAACATCTCATATAAAGTGGCACTCTCAGTTTCATAAAAGGGGAATGTAGAATTTAAGATAGTAGTGCTAGAGATAGACTTTTTTTTAAAAGATTTTATTTATTTATTTGATATATATAGAGAGATCACAAGTAGGCAGAGCAGCAGGCAGAGAGAGAGAGGGAAGAAGGCTCCCCACTGAGCAGAGCACCCGATGCGGGGCTCGATCCCAGGACCCTGAGATCATGACCTGAGTTGAAGGCAGAGTCATAACCCACTGAGCCACCCAGGCATCCCTAGAGATAGACATTTGAATGAGTAATTTTATTTAATTAGCCCTTAATTTTACAAGCTTATTCTAAAAAATATGCAAAGGCAAATACTAAAATCTTATTGAAAATAATGGTTTCCATTTTTCCCCCTAGAAATGGCTAGCCTATGGTGTCTGGTCGTTTGGACAAACACTAGTTGTGATGTTGCTATGATGGTATTTTTTGTACCTGATTAGTGTTTACAATCAATTGACTTTAAGAGATTATCCTCCATTATGTGTGTGGGCCTCACCAATAAGTTAAACACCTAAGAGTAAGGACTGAGGTTTCTAGAAGAAATTCTGCCTTAATTGCTACAACATAGAAATTCTGCCTGAGTTACCAGCCTGCCGGGTTGCCCTGAAGATATTAGATTTCTTGGACCCACCATTGTGTAAGCCAGTTTCTTAGAATCTCTTTCTTCTCTCTCTCTCAATCTGTTTTTCATCTCTCTGGAGAACCCCAACTAAAACAAATGGTAACAATTTTTGTTTTGTAAAAGATTCTTCTTGACATCCAAAAAAAGTACTTTGGGTTTGGAATTGAGGACAAGGATTCAAATTCAGCTTTGTCCCTTGATAATTGTGTGATTTTGGACTAGTTACATGTTCTGGTTGTAAGTTGCCTTGTTTGTTAAGAGGGGATAATAACATCTTTCTAGGCTATTTAAAAGTGTTTTTGTGAGTCTCAATTATGATAATTCATGATAATTCACGGGCATGCTCTCTGAAAAATATGTATTATGATACATTTGAAGAGTTTAACCATCACTAATGTTTCCTACCATGAATGCAGGAAATATGTGACATTCTTGCTCTTAAAACCATTTCAATGGTTGGCAAATTGGGGTTTACTTTTGGTGATCTTACTTGCAATCTTTAATCTTGTACCTTCATCTGTTCCTCCTACCCCTACCTTTTTCTCACACACCCTGCCTTATCTATTGGTTATTCTGCAAGAACTACTTATGTCTCTCTTCTCTCTAGGAGAATATTATCAACCATTATTTTTTGGAGACCGTATTTGTGTATCATTTCCCTGTGTGGACCTTACAAAGTGGGTGCCAGATATCTTTTCTGTGATTTCAGCTAAAGGTAGTTTAGCAATTTTCTAGAGAAACTCTTTGTTAGAAATTCATCATTGATTCTGGAATGAGCCCATTTTTTTTGCTTACCTTTTTGGTTGCTTTGACTTCCATTTTTGTTTCCAGAGCTCATTTTACTAATACCATCTGGAAGAACTGGGTAGCATAATCCTGCTTATTTATCAGACATTTCCTATCACACATTCCCACAGTTCAGTGAATAGAGTGTCTCCGTTTTGGAATTAACTTGCATGATTCTAATGACTGGCCATTTGGCTTAGTTTCTGATTGTAGATGAATCATTACATCTGTACTGCAGAGGGTTGGTCATCTTTTTATTTCTGCCTTCCTGAAATGGAAACAACTAGTTAGGTGAACCTAAAGAAGGACAGAAAGTGTGCTAGCACTTTCTTTATCTAAGTCTGTCAGTAAGACCCCTTTGTTTTTGTTTTGTTTTGTTTTAAGCAAAAAGGGATTTAATACAGGGAATCAGGAAGTGAGAAAATCATTGGAAAGGGTGGTTGGGGCCCTTAGGGAGTCTCCAGGAAGACCACTGTTCTTGCCTACTGGGGGAGGTGCTACCCCTATAATAATCAGAAAGGCGACAATCAGTGGACACCGTTGGTACTGTAGAGTTCAAAGACATGCTATTGTGGCTGTGATTCAAGGATCAGGAAGTACTGCTGCCCCTGTGGCTAGCTTTCAACACCCATGGAGTTAGTACCTAGACCCTGAAATAATGCTACAGAAATATACAATGGGCCCACGGGTGACTTTGCAGCAGAAACAAAGCAGATGACTCCAGCCTTGGATCTACCCTTCAAATGCTTCTAATTTGCAAAAGCAGAACCCTAGCTGCAGGTAGACGGGGGAAGTGTGGTTTTTCCTTCTTTAGTCCCTGCAAGATCAGAAAACACGCTAGAGGTTCGGAGTGGATGCTGAGAGCCAGTTCAGAGCACCCACCACAACTGGTTTGTGGCTTTAGGTTCTTCCCAACTCTTCTCATCTTTGGACAACTCCTTATTCTTTTATTTGAGAAAACTCAGGCCTTCTCTTCCCTACCCCCACCATTACTAGATAGGATGATTTTTGCGAGCTTCCATAGCTCTACGCTCTAGCGCCTGCCATGTGTGTGCTACTCCATGTCGTAATAGCCTGCTTTCTTCCTCCACTAGATTGCAAGCTCCTTGAAAGCACAAACTCAATCTTATTCATTATTGTGTAAGTAACTGTTGAGAATAGTAGTTACTATATTATAAAATCTCAAACTCCCCTGTTTTTTGTTGTTACATATTCTCTTTTTTTAAATTTAAATTCAATTAAGTAACATATAATGTATTATTGGTTTCAGAGGTAGAGTTCAGTGATTCATCAGTCTTAGGTAATACCTAGTTCTCATTATATCACGTGCCCTCCTTAATGTCCATAACCCAGTTACCCCATCCCTCCAACCCCCTCCCTTCCAGGAACCCTCAGTTTGTTTCCTATGATTGAGAGTCTCTTATGGTTTGTCTCCTTTTCTGATTTCATCTTGTTTTTATTTTTTCCTCTTTGGATTAGGGTTTAGCCTGTCAAGGCATTTGCATTACCTGCAATTATTAATCCCTGAAGACAACCTGAGAAACCAGGAGGAGATGAGGGTACAATTAACATAAGGCAAGTTTGAGACCTCACAAAGCGAGTGGAATGGTGTTTATCAGGAGGGGGCTGCTATTCAATTTACAAGCCCTGCTGTCTATATTCATCTGTGACGCTGAAGCAGTTTTGTAAGGAGTGATGTTTTTCTCCAAGGTTCCTTCATGTTACTCTTTCCTTCTGCTCAAATTTCCGAGTTGTCTTCTGCAACCACGGGGAAGGGGATGTTTCATTTGCCTTCACTCCATAAAGGATGGGGCATAAGTTTGTTTCCAAATGTCTGACTCTGGTCTTATATCCTTTATTAAGCATTTTCTGGAAGAAAGTATAATGGTTTTACTTTGCTTCACAACCATCAGATACATCAGATCCTGCAAGTCTTGGTAAATTATTAAGTGGTTATTGATTTTGTTGTGGTGAACATCAAGATGTATTGACTTTCAGCCCAGTCAATAGTTTCCAAGGCATAATAAATCTTGATGTTTATTGAAACATGTATGTTAATCTCTCTGTGTGTCTCAACATTCAGATATTTATATTGTACTCTTTCTGAAGACCTTTGTAAGAACCATTTCCCCCCAAAGATCCTATTATTTTTTCCCTTGTTTTTTCATTAGTTCCTCATTTATTCTTTAAAATTTTAACCTCATTTATCCTTCCCTTGGTTGATAATAGAAAGGAAAATCAAGGTTTGTGAAGAAATCCATTTGCCTTTCACAAACTAGTTGGGGTTAGTCTTCCTGATGAGTTTGTGATTGATTACAAAGCAGGTATTGCTCTCTGTCTGCATCCATGTCAGGGTTCAGTAGAACAATGAGTAAGCTATAGATTTTCCCTCTCCAATCTATAACTTTTTCATTGTTCTAGTTTGTGAACAAAGAATACTTTATCCCGGCATCTCCCAGAACAATACTAACTCAGGGACCACATCTGAGAATACACTTCACTGAATCTCAGTATTTTTTTCCAGCTATATAATAGATATAACGAACATAAGGTCAAACTTGCATTTAGACAAAGTTAAGTGACCAACTACATGATACAGTTTAATGGGTACAAAACAACAACAAAAACAAAACACCTCTTATTGTTTCCCAGAAAACCTTAAATTCTACCAGTAGGGATTTATTGTAAGTGTCCTCTTAGAAAGTGAAAATTGCTTCTGGGTGGGCAACAATATCAATTAGCTGACCATTAACCATTTATTGACTCTTTTCTATATGTTGCATTCTAGGTTGTCTTCTTGAGTTGACACTTTACTTGGTTTACTCTGTTGTATCTATGCTCCATGTATTTTTTCTTTTCTTTTCTTTCTTTGTTTTAAGAATTTAAAATTTATTTTGGGGACAGAGAGAGAGAAAGAGAAAGTGGGAAAGTTGGAGGGGCAGAGGAAGAAGGAGAATCTCAAGCAGACTTCCCACTGAGCATGGAGTCCAATATGGGGCTCCATCTCTCGACCCTGAGATCATCACCAGAACAGAAACCAAGAGTTGAATGCTTAACCAAATGAGCCACCCAAGCGCCCCTATGTTACAGGTTTCTTTAGCCTGGTTGCTGTTTCTCATGTATTAATGGGTTGCTCTGTGATCAGTGGGGCAAATGGGTTAGTGCTTATTTAACCAGTGAAGTTTTCCCTTCCAGCTAGAAAACTGCATGTCATCAAGGAATGGGTATTTTGAAGGCATGTGAGAAAGGCAAGAAGGAAAGGATAGATTTAGAGTAAGCAAATTGCCATCCTGTATATGTATGTATGTATGTATATCCCCGCCATACTCTGAATGTCTGTGTTCCTACCCTCCAAATTCATGTGTTGAAATCCTAACCCCCACAGGTGATGGATTAGTGAGGTGGGGCCTTTTGCAGGTGCTTAAGTCACGAGGGTGGAGCCCCTATGGATAGAATTGGTGCCTTGTGTAAGAGGATGCAGAGAGATCTCTGTCCCCTTCTGGCATGGAAGGCTACCACAGAAAGTCTGATGTCCAGAAAAGGGCTTTCATCCAAGCATGCTGGCATCTTGATCTCAGACTTCTAGTCTCCAGAACTATAAGAAATAATGCCCATTGTTTATAAGCTACCTAGTCTGTGGTCTTTTGTTAGAGCAGCCTAAATGGATGAAGACACCCCCTCATATGTATATATCTCTGAAGCAAAATAGAAAGTAGTCGTTTCCCGTGAGTCCATTTGATAGGGTGACATTCCCAGGGGAGTTTTTAGACAGCTCTTGAGACTTTGAATGGCAGCTTGGTATTTTGATTTCCAGGGACAAATGAGGTCAAGAAAAGAGAAAGATATTACAAACCTGACAAAAATCAATCTTTCTGATGAAAACAATTACCCTAATTGATTAGTGCCTCCAAGTGTTTTAGGTCTTGGCAGGAGGAAAAAACCAGTCTGATAAAACTGTCTCTTGCAAAAGAAAGACTTGGCTTGATGTGGCAGAGAGAGCATGACCACGGCCAACTCCACCTTTAAGGAATGTGATCATTAAGAGCTTTGCACAGTGTTTAAGGCTGATATAGAGAAAATAACAGCTCCCGGATGCAAATTTCAAGCTAAGAACTTTAAAAATGTGGTTTTTTTTTAATGTTCAAATTGTTTTTAACGCTCTACTTCAAGCCAGTGTGATTCCTGATAAAATGGTTTGCAAGCATTCCATGGGTGTTAAAGAAAAGTCATTCTGAACTTAAATACATAGATTTTCATGAAGCTTTTATAGCCCTGGTAGCCTTTGTACTTTAGACTCCTAATGTAAGAAGAATGATATTTAAGAGAGAACACTTACCGAAGCCAGTTCTACAGGTCTCCATGGCAATCATTTCCTCTGCAGCTATAGATTGGGTTTGATTTGGACCTGGATGGCACTGGTATTTCATGGGAGGTGCAGACCAGTCTTGCCTTGTTTGTGAAAGGTTCCTGGTGAGGTTCTATTCCTTCCTTCGCTGTGTCATCCCAGGAAGTGTTCCCGCTGGATCCTGGCAAATTGTGAGGAAAATGATTTGAGTTCGATACTCGAAGCATCCAATATGTCCATTTCATTCCATACCTCAGCAATCTCTGCTCCATGGTTAATGCTCCTCTGTTCTTTATTATGCTAATTGTACTATTGTATATCAATATATTTTATCTTACGTTCTCTATTACTAATTACTTTATGTTCTCTACTATTAAAGTAATAGTTTGATATGAGTAATAAAATATAATCCAATGTGTAAGTTTTAGAATTAAAACAACACTACTTAAATATTTTATTAGGCAGTGAAAAGTTTTTCCCCATAAAAAGGAATTTGAGGGATAACAGCTGATGGGAAAATGTACTGAGAGTAGGGACCCTTTGTACTTACAGTGGTTTCAGCAGCCACTGTAATGCTTTGCCTGGAGACCTGTAGAACTGGCTTTGGTAAGTGTTCTCTGGATTCTTTGGATGGAACAATACGGATGGAACAATATGATGGAACAACGATAGCATGGTACAATGGAGAGACCACAGGTCTGGCTTCCAAGAAATTCAGTCTACTGTGTGTTTAATGTCTGATTTGGACAAGTCACCTAACCTACCTGGACATTGTGTCTTCACCTGTAAAGTGATGAAGATGTTGATGATGAACACTAATACTTACCAAGCATTTGCTGTACATCAGGGAGTGTTCTAAGTGCTCAGGAAGAATGAACTCATGTAACTTTCACAATATCCTAATGAAGTAGATACTATTTTTCCTCATTTTACAGATGAGGAAACTGAGACATAAAAAAGTTAAATCTATTTCTTTTTAAAAAAGATTATTTATTTTAGAGAGAGAAAATAGGAGGAGGGGCAGAGGGAGAGAGAGAATCTCAAGCAGACTCCCCACGTAGTGTGGAGCCTGACTGAGTCACACAGGACCCCCAGGTTAAATATGTTTGTTAGGTCAGTCACACAGTGAAGATGAGAACCATGCAGCCTGGCCCCAGGGCTCTCACTCTTGACAGTGGCTTAAGTCCCTTTAAAATCCAGGATTCTATTTTTTTTTTTAAGATTTTATTTATTTATTAGACAGAGAGAGGGAGCACGCCATTGAGTGGGGAGGGGCAGACGGAGAAGCAGACTCCCTGCTGATATGGGGCTCAATTCCAGGATCCTAAGATCAGAACCTGAGCTGAAGGCAGCTGCTTAACTAACTGAGCCACCCAGGCGCCCCTCTAGGATTCTGTTTTTAAGCAAAATTGTCCTCTGTGAAGAAATAGATAAAACAATGTACTCCAGTGGATTTGAAGGACCCTTGATAACTGTAAACATAAATTACTAGCTTGTTTTAGAAATACATATCTCTGCATCTCTGTATCTCTGTATCTATCTCTATCTAGCATCTCTCTGTCCATCCATCCATCCATCCCTCCCTCCATCTACTTATCACCTTTTAAAAATGTATACCTGGAAATCAGTCTGCTCAAGCTACCCTCAAAATTATAGTACCAAAGTGATGGCTCCTAAGAGAAATGAGTAATTATAGCTTGTTGCCAAACACCACTGAGAAGTATTTTATCAAATTGTTTTCCTTCTAATGACTGTTTGTATCACAAAATAACTTATATTTAAGAAGGGATAGAAAACACCAACAAAAAGAATGGCAGGGGACTCAAATCCATTAAAACCATAACAATACAAAATAATATCATGTAGATTTGGAACCATTTTCTCTGGAAACCTCTAAGAACTATATAGATTCATTCATTCTTATGTCACTCTATTATTCATACATTATTTATGGATTTGTCTTGGTCTCTCCTATGTTATCTCTATGGTATGCTTTGCTGTCATATAATCCAGTGGTAAGTGGTGCATGGGCTCTCTCTACCAGTAGTTCTCAGTGCTCTAACTTCTTTTTCTCCAGCATCTTAGAACTGGAGGTTTCCTTCAACACTGTGATTAAGGAGTAGGTGAGTTTTTGAAATGTTCTCCTTTCTTTGGGCACGGAGTGTCCAGGTTCATACAGTGAAGTCTTACTGACAGGCTGATTTACTGAAAGCCTCAGCTTTCTTTTAATGCTTAGGGTATAGATGTGGTTAAAATCATCCACTGACACCATGATATCCTGTTAGTGTTTTTGGAGTCATCGTGTAAGAGTTCCCTGGAAGAAGGTGACTCTGGATCTAAGTGCCTTACACACTCTTTCTTTTTTCTTTTTATTTATTTATTTAAATTCAGTTAATTAACATACAGTGTAGTATTAGTTTCAGAGGTAGAGTTTTCAGTGATTCAACAGTTGTATATAACACTCTGTGTTCATTACATCATGTGCCCTCTTTAATGCCCCTCACCTAGTTATTCCATCCCACACTGACCTCCTCTCCCGGAACCCTCCGATCGTTGTTTCCTGTGATTAAGACGCTTACGGTTTGTCTCCCTTATTGATTACATCTTGTTTTGTTTTTTCCTCCCTTCCTCTATGCTCTTCTGTTTTGTTTCTTAAATTCTATATATGAGTGAAATTATATGATAATTGTCTTCATTTGTCAATGGACATTTGGACTCTCCATAGTTTGGCTATTGTGGATTTTGCTGCTATAAACACTGGGGTGCAGGTGCCCCTTCAGATCACTACATTTGTATCTTTGCGGTATATTCCTAGTAATATAATTGTTGGATCATAGGGTAACTCTATTTTTAACTTTTTGAGGAACCTCCATACTTTTTCCAGGGTGGCTCTACCACCAGCTGAGTAAAAATGTTCCCCTTTCTTGGCATCCTTGCCAACACTTGTTGTTTCCTGACTTGTTAATTTTAGCCATTCTGACGTGTGTGAGGTGCTGTCTTATTATGGTTTTAATTTGTATTTCCCTGATGCCAAGTGATGTTGAGCATTTTTTCATGTGTCTGTTGGCCATTTGTATGTCTTCTTTGGAGAAATGTCTATTCATGCCTTCTGCCCATTTCTTGAGTGGATTATTATTTGTTCTTTGGGTGTTGAGTTTGACAAATTCTTTATAGATTTTGGATACTAACCCTTTATCTGACAAAACATTTGCAAAAATCTTCTCCCATTCTGTCAGTTGTCTTTTGGTTTTGTTGACTGTTTCCTTTGCTATGCAAAAACTTTTTATCTTGATGAAGTCCCAATAGTTTTTTTTTTTTTTTTTTGGTCTTAGTTGCCCTTGCCTTTGGGGCCATGTCTAGTCTGAAGGTGCTGTGGCCAAGATAAAAGGTTGCTACCTATGTTCTCTAGGATTTTGATGGATTCCTGTCTTACCTTTAGGTCTTTCATCCATTTTGAGTTTGTTTTTATGTATGGTGTAAGAAAGTGGTCAACTGTCATTCTTCTGCATGTGGCTGTCCAATTTTCCCAACACCATTTGTTGAAAAGATTGTCTTTTTTCCATTGAACATTCTTTCCTGCTTTGCTGAAGATTAGTTGACCACAGAGTTGAGGGTCCATTTCTGGTTTCTCTACTTTGTGCCATTGATCTATGTGTCTGTTTATGTGCCAATACCATGCTGTCTTGATGTTGCACAACCTTTTAGTGAATTGCCAGTTTTGCTCCATCCAGAAGTTGGTAGTTAGGAACATGGAAACAGTGTAAGAAACTTTTGCAACATCATGCTTAGAATGATGATGTACATAAATAGGCATATTGCAATCCCATAGTAAAAACTAAATCCAGGAGCTAAATTCTTTGTGAATTTGTCTAGAAAAAGAGGTTAGGGAGAAAAGGTGAGTTTATCCAAAGGAAATTTACTACGAGACTGGGCTATTAAGTAGTACCAGAGTTAATATAATTTTTTAATTAATTGATTAGCTATTATGTTCAGTTAGCCAACATATAGTACATCACAAGTTTTTGATATAGTGTTAATAATTCATTAGTTGTAGGCATTTCTAGTTTGCATGTCTAAGTCCTTTCTTATAACACCTTGAACCAATATAATAGAGAGAAAAACCTTCATTATCTAATCAAAAACATTGATTAGATATAATCAATGGCCATTAGTCCTAATATGCCTGCTCTGTGCTTTCCTGACAGCAGGGAGTAAGTATAAAATAGGATAAGACTCAGGCTGATAACAGGCTAGAACTTGACTAAGCCTGAACAGGAAGATGGGCCAGGTCCTGTGTCCAAAATCTGTTTAAAGTTGTGCTGTCCAATATGGTAGGCGCTAGCTACCTTTGGTTATTATACTTTAAGCTAATTAAAATTAAAGATAATTGAAAAATTAGTTTGTCCTTTACACCAGCACAGTTCATGTTGTCAGTAGCTATGTGTGGCCAGTGGACACCATACTGAAGAGTGCAGATGTAGAACACCCATTCATTGCAGAGAGTTCTTTTGGGCAGGAATGGTTTAGAGTCAGCACTTTAACTGTTAGAATGTGAGAAATCTCTAACTCATTAGGAAATAGGGGATCATCTGGGGCATTGGTTAATTAGTCTGAAGGTCAACAAGTAAAATTTGACTAGGGGCACAAGAAGGGAAACCACAATATGTTCTGGAGGATTGCTTTTTCCTGCTTAATTATTGCCCCAAAGCTGGCAGAAAGTGACCTTTTGTGGCAGAATTGAGTGGGAGCTTGGATTTGTCTTTTACTTTCGTTTAGAGAACCCCCTCCTGACTTGGATGTAAAGTTTAAAGATTTGCTCCCTCCTTTGGTCTTCTGCATTCTATTTTAATATGCTACCACTCATTCTAGAAATTCTCATACCTAGGTTTTATGAAGATTGGTGTGCTGCCACACAGATCTCACCAGAAAATTTAATGCTACAGGCCTCAGGCTTGCTTGTCTGAAGCATCTTTGTACCACCCCTTGTCGGCCTCCAGTTAACTATCTTTTTTTTTTTTTTAAGATTTTATTTATTTATTTGACAGAGATTACAAGTAGGCAGAGAGGCAGGCAGAGAGAGAGAGGGGAGGAAGCGGGCTCCCTGCCAAGCAGAGAGCCTGATGCAGGGCTCCATCCCAGGACCCTGAGATCATGACCTGAGCCAAAGGCAGAGACTTAACCCACTGAGCCACCCAGGCACCCCAAAGTATCTTTTATAGAGAAGGAATCCTCCTGAAACCTTATACTGCTCCAGATTAGGAGACTAAGTATTGTCCCTACAGTATAAAATACCACACAATGGTTATAATGTCTCTATAAGGAAAGATTTGGAAGAAATGACTGCAAATATACATTCAGTTGCTTGAATAAAAATCAGGGCCATGAGATGGGCTTAAATTATAGAAAGGAAGATGTCAAGTGGGTTTCTGAAAAGCTTATGTGGCCTGTGAGATTTCTGCTCTGGAAAATTTTTAATTAGGAAAGTTGAATATTTGTTGAACATCTCTTCCCTGCTTAATTGCAATCACCTTCTAAATTGTCTCCTGACTTTAGCATTAATCATAGTGGCCCCCCAAATAGTATACTCACATCTTACTCCCTAAAACCTGTGAATCTGACCTTTGGAAAACGGGTTTTTGCAAGTGTAATTAAGGATCTTGACATGAGATCATCCCGGATTATCTGGGTGGCCCCCAAATCCAGTGAAAACCGTCCTTATGAAAAACAGAAGAGGAGAAGACACAGACACACAGGGGAGAATGTCATGTACAGAGGAAGGTGGAAATCAGAGTGGCCACAGCCAAGGAATCGGGCAACCACCAGTAGCTAGAAGAGGCAAAAAATGGATTCTCCTCTAGAGCTTCCAGAGGTAATGTGGCCCTGCTGACAACTTGATTTTGGACTTCTGGTTCAGATTTCTGCCTTCCACAACTATGAGAGAACGCATGTCTGTTGTTTAAAGCCACCAAGTTTGTGATAATTTGTTACAATAGCCACAGGAAATAAGAATACAGATTGTTTCTGATATGTCCTCAAAATCACTTTTAGAATGATAAATTTGAGGCATAAGCCTCATGCAAAATATAAAATACACGTTCTTTAGAAGAGCTTCCAAGAACCCCTTGATCTGGTCACTGCCTGCCTTTCTCACTAGGTTGCTCTCTGTCCCCCTGTTACATTTAATAAGAGCGGACTCCTTTGTTTCCTGGGTGTACTGCCAGTTTCATCCCACTGTGTTCTTTGAACACAGTTCCTACTATCAGTAATGTCCTTCTGAGGCTTGTCCGTTTCTTTTAACTCTTGATCTTTCTTTTGAAACCCTGCTCCGTGTCTGTCCCCAGGAAGACATAGAAGCTGACATTACTCTGTCTTCCCCTCCTTTCCCATTGTGACCTCTGCATCATGAATAGACACCCATTATGACACAGTACTTTTCTGCATCCACCCATTCAAAAATTGAAAATGAAATTTTAATAGGCAATACATCCATAGGTTTCAAAAATAGTTAAAAAAATGATTAAAGAAATAATCCTGGAGAAGACTTGCTCCCATGGTTTTCCTCACCGTTTTCTCTCCATTCCCTAGAGGTAACCATTTTAGAATACTTTGTTTCTTTATGCATGTACAAAAATTTTCGTTATACAATGGCGGCACACTATATATGTTGTTCTGAACATTGCTTTTTTCCATTTTAGTATTATATCCTGGAGTTTTTTTGCATATCACTTTATAGAGTTCTTCCTCATTCTCTCATTTTTTCTGGATACACAGCATTCCACTGAGTAGATGACCCCAGATAATTTAACCAGTCCCTAAATATTGGACCCTTGGTTTAAATCCATTATTTTTATAATAAATATTGCTTTAATAAAAACTTTAATGCATGTATCATTTTATATGATAAAAGTTTAGGATTGATTTCCAGAAGTTAGAATGCTGGGCCAAAGGTCAAGTATAAATGTAGTTGTGCTAGACATCACCAGATAGGCCCCCACAGGCATAGAAATATCTTATATTCCACTGGCAATAGACAACTGGGCTGTGGGCATGACAGCAACACAGAGTGTTGCACACTTTTGCATTTTGGCAAACATGGTAGATGAATGTAATAGTTTCCTATTGTTGTATAATAAATTACCACAAACTTAGCGTCCTAACACAACACATATTTATTGTCTCACAGTTTCTGTGATTAGCAGCCTAAGCGTGAGTTAGCTTGGTCCTCTGATCAAGGTCTTACAGGCTTTTGGAAAGAACTGCAGTCCTACCTGACGCTCAAAGTCTTCCAAGTTCATGTGGCTGTTGGAGGAAGTCAGTTTCTTTGGACTGTAGAACTGAAGCTCTCAGCATCTAAATGTTGTCTGTCTGTCTATGGTTCTTGGCCATGTGACCTTTCCCCCAGACGGTTGACAACATCAGCTTGCTTCTTTAAGATCCGCAGAGGAATCTCCTGCTGTGGTCCCTAAGATGGAGTCTTATTTTAGGTAACATAATCACGGAATGTAATCCATCCCATCTGCCATATAATATAACCCAATTAAAGGAATAAAAATCCCAAGATTACTGCCATATTCATTTGGTTAGAAATAAGTCATAGTCACACTTAAGGGAAGGGAAATATGTAAAGCTTCACACTTGGGGTTGAACATACTGGGGACTTCAAAGGATTCTGCTCATTGCAGTGAAAAATGTAGTTTTAATATGAATTCCTTTTATTATAAGTATTTTTGCAGGTTTAATGGAAACTTCTTTTTTTTTTTCTTTGTAAACTATCCATGCTCCTAGTCTATATTTCTCCTAGGCTTTGGTTACTTCTTTTTTCCTAGATTTCTAGGAGTTCTTTATGTATCAATAAGTGTAACTCTTTGACATTGATATAAACTGCAAATATTTCCTTCCAGCTTGTTCTTATGCTGTTTTGAATATAAAGTTTATGAATTTTATGTGGTTGAACTTACTAAGTTTTTATTTTTACTTCTATTTTCTGAGTCATAGTTATAAAGCCTGCTTTCATTTGGTGGCTTTAAAGTAATTCAGCCTTTCAACCTTGTTATGCCTTTATTTTTTACACCTTAATTCTAAATTCATTTGAAATTGCCATTGAATATGGTGTGATTGATGAAAACAATAATATTTTCCAGGTGATTATTTGGTTTTCCCTAACATTATATATTAAAGTTCATGTTTACCACCACAGATTCAAGCACACCTTTATCATATACTAAATTCCCATGTAGGTTAAAATCTATTTCTGGAATTTATCTTCTCTTTTTTGGTTTCTATATATGCCCAATACCACACTGTTTAATTATCAAAGTCTTAAAATGTATTTATGGGCTTATAAGGCTTTTCTACTTGATAGATTTCCTGGTTATTATTATTAGCTTATTTTTCCATAAGAACTTCAGAATTATCTAGTTTCAGAACAAAATTGCTTTGTTAAAGTATTCTTGTTGGGATTGTTAGATTTATAAATTAACTTAGGAAGAATTGAAATTTTTATGAGATATATTTTTTTGATTTGCAAACTTAATATATCTTTCCATTTATTCACTTTTTCTGTCAGGAATATATCCATTTTTTCCCCTCATATTGCTTTTTCACATGCCTTGTTAGTTTCATGCCTAGGTATTTCATACTTTTTTGGAATTATTGCTGGCCCATTTGAAATGGAACTTTCCATTTTATCTTCTAAGTGTTGTTTGTGTACATGAAAACTATTGATTTCTATAAATTTTACATACGATTAAATTATTTAGAAAACATTTCTTGAATGCCCAACATGTGAGGAGCTTCTGTACAAAAACTGCACTCACAATACACAGAATAGTCATGGCCCTTCCCCCAGCGAAGAAACAGAAAGTGAACGGGTATGCAAATAAATAAATGTATAAATGACCATTTGTGATCAATGCATTAAAAAGTGGTTTAGTAATATAGAGTAATTAAGTGGGTCTTCTCCAGTTATAGAAACTTTGAGGATTTGGTCCACACTTTATTTATCCCTGGGTCTCCAGAGACTAGCACAATGATCAAGAGTCAAATGACAGCAAATATTTATTGAACTGAAAAGAACTAATTTGCTTTGAGCTTAAGGGCAATGGTGCTTTAAGTCCATTAGCCTGATGACCACACAGGCCAGATTTTTCAAACAATTTCATACTTTATCTTATTTTTTTTTAAATATTTTATTTATTTACTTGAGAGAGAGAGAAAGAGAGAGAGAGAGAGACAGCAAGAGAGAGAGCTCAAGCTGGGGGAGAGGCAGAGGAGAGCAAGAAGGTGGCTGCTTGCTCAGCAGGGAACCTGGTACAAGGCTCAAGCACAGGACCCTGGGAACATGACCTGAGCTGAAGGTAGATGTTTAACTGACTGAGCCACCCAGGTGCCACAAACAATTTCATATTTTAGTTCACTGTTTCTATAAATGTATTATCACAAGATGGTTCTTTAGGATTTGTTTGGAAATTGTCAACCATAGTTAAAACTTTTATCCAAAGAGTCCTTACATGTTTCAGGCCTATGAGCAGAGTGGATTTTCAGTCATTGGCATGAATATTTTGAAGTTTTGAAGATAAGGATATCCCCTCTTTCAAGTTTTAATTGAGGGACGCCTTGGTGGCCAAGTTGGTTAAACATCTGCCTTTGGTTCTTGGGATCCAGCCGCCCACCCACCTTCCCCCTCACTGGGCTTCCTGCTCAGCAGGGAGTCCGCTTCTCCCTCTTCCTCTCCCTACCTCTCCACTCTGTGTGCTCTCTCTCACAAATAAATAAATAAAATCTTAAAAAGAAATTAAGTTGTAATTGAGATGTCAAAATTAAACAACTTTACTGAGCCTCATTGGAGCTTGTGTGTTCTTCCAAGCCTAGGAGTTAAGATTTACATCTTTTATACTACTTGGAAATAAAGAAAATGCTATAATGGTGAAAATTCTACTTATATGTATAGGATTTCATTGTTTTATTTTTCCTTTCTAAACGTTAATAAATGGCAAGTAAAGGGTCTAGGGTTTAGTCTGTTAATTTTTATTTATTTATGGCTTTCCTAGCTTTGAAAAAGAATTCAGACCAGCTTAAAGGAATTTATGAAATGCATCAAATTTACATATATTGAAAAAGTATGAGAAAGAAACTGGGTACAAAACAAACTTGGAGACAGATGATAGACTTGCTGTCAGAAGCCTCCGGTTTGGGCTCTTATCTTATTGAAAACATATTGAGCATTAACACAATTTACTGTCCAATTAAAATTTTTAAAAATTCCTAATAATAGCAAAAATACATTTCATGCTTACTTTCTTCCCGGCGTCATTTTAAGCTTTTTAAAATGCACTACTTAACTTAATCCTTTGCAACAAGAACCTGATGGGATATGTACTAATATTGTTCTAGTTTACAGGAGAATAACAACTATTACTAATATTAAGACAAGAAAGGAAATTATTGAGAGGATTCTTATAAAGATGACGCTGTGAGCTATAATGAGCAATATTCCCCACAACATCTGTACAGTGGGTACAACAATGAATTTCCTGGTTTTTTTGTAGCCTCCCTTGATCTAACGGCCCTGTGATAAGCTGAGACTGATTCTACAAGGTGGCTGGTGAAGGAAACACAAGTTCTGCTAGGATAGCTTCATTCAGGGGTGAATTTAGGAATATCCAGAAGAATACATTATTTGAATATCATGTGGGCAATGCTTTAAAAATGTTACATCTTCTAATTAACTGACAGGTGGAAATAGGAAGTTGAATTTGAGATGGTTTTAAAGTTGAATTAAATGGTTTTAAAGCTGAATCTGAAGGACTTTCACCCATAAACATGGCTGGCTAGCAAACTTCCTTTTTCAATTAATGGCTATACCAGACGGGTGAAATAAGGTGTATCAGGTAGGTTATGCTGTGTTAAGCTGTGGTGACAAATAGGTCCCTGCATTGCAGTGGCTTTGTATACAAGATTCTTACTTATGCTCAGATAAGGTCCAGTTTGTGTCTGAGAGCTCTTCCATCTTATAGTAGTGCTTCCTCGAGAAAATAACCTCCAAGGTCAGTGTAGCGTGGGAAAAGAGCAATCTCAGAAAAGGAGTACCCACTCTTACCTTTCTGACATGGAAACTAGCATATTGTTTCTGTTCATGTTCCACTGATTAGAATTAGTCCCATGACACCACTCTGATGCATGGGGTTGGGAAACATAGATATTTACTGAGCACTGACCATTTATGTCAGAGAAGAAGTAAGTTTCTTTATTTTCTTCTTCTTCTTCTTCTTCTTCTTCTTCTTCTTCTTCTTCTTCTTCTTCTTCTTCTTCTTCTTCTTCTTCTTTTTGGTTTATTTTTTTCTAGGAACTTGTCTCCTGTTACCTTTCTTCTTACCCCTTTAGACCTCTTGTCTCATGAAACCATATCCTTACGATTCCAGATCCCTTCTCTTCAAGCACTTTGTCCTGATTGGAGGAGGTATGTATAAAGGTGGGCTGAGAGACAGAACAATAGGGAGAATCAAGAGGGAGGGGACATCCCTTCAATTGTCAACTCTCATTTTTTCTACTGCTTCCTCCCATTTCCTTCCCTAACCTCCTAGCTCTGGCTGATGATTGCAAGAGTAAAGTAAAGAGAGAGAATACCATTCTGTTGCTCTGAAGGCCTCTGTTATTTCTCCTCCTCCTCCTCTTTCTTTTCACTTAATTTAATAAACACTTATTATTTTAACCCAATCCGTGAGCCAGTGATATATAAGCATTAGGTATCCAGAAATGCACAGTGTGTGGCTTTGTGCTCCAGAACCACTTGGCTCACTGGTGAACACCAAGAACTGTAAAGTGGTAGAGATAGAGTGCAAACTAGAAATAAAATTTTTTAAAAAAAGTGAACAATTAAATGAGTGATTTCATGCTCAACTGAATGGATACTCAGGATTTTCACCTTATGTGCAGAGAAGGCTTGCTTCTCAGGGCAGTTAAGGTAGAAGGCAGGCAAGGCAAAGGGAGACACAGAAGTTACAAATATTACCAGTGCAGTGCCTCCAGTCTCTTCCTCACCCCCTCCCTAACCCTTAGCCCATTCTTCTCTTAACCTACGACATAAATTCTGACCTGCCCCAGCTTCTTGTCCTCAATCCTTGGGAGCCTGCACATGGGATGGAGGCAGGGAATGTTACTGAATCTTGGGGATGTCGGAGATATGTCTGTGTAGTTGGATCGTCAAATTGTTACTGTTACCTGATCCCATTCTTTTCCCCAAGGGAACATTACAATACAGGTTGGAAACATGTGGCACCACTATGTGTTTATTGCATATGCCAAGGTGATTTATGGTGTCAACACAATTGTGTAATGTAATCTGGAGACTTAATTGCCATTCATGGCGTTATTTGCTTGGCAGGGGTGATGTAAGAGGTGATTAAATCTCCAAGCAGTGCTTGACCTAAATGATCTCTGAGGCTCTTTCCAACCTATAGATTCCCTGATTGTGTGCAAATATGTGCCCTAAATTCTAAACAAGTGATTTCAAAAATGAGCCTTTGGAATATAAATCAGTGATTAAGAGAGAGATTGCCTGCAATGTAGCAAGTTCTCATTTCTCCAATTTCTCTTCATTCTTTAGTTTTTACCTATAAATGATTCTCTTATTTTTTCTGCTGTTTCTGCATATTAACACAGAATTCTTCCATACTCCCAAATTGCTGTTTTTGATTATAAGCATCTCTGAATCTTCATTTGTTGTTCCATTAAGTGGAAAAAAAAAAAAAGATCTCCAACAAAAGAATATACTTCCAAATGGACAACAAGGGAATATTTCATTAATTTGTTTCTCAGTCTTTGCAATCATGTACATTAAAATGTTTAGCTGATTCTTTTCCTTGAATGAAACGAGGAGTGGTTGTTAATTTTTATCACTGCCCTAAATAGACTGTACCATTCCTAATGGATATATAACCAGAATTAATCTCAAACAGAAATCACCAGTGACATGCAAAGAGGATTATGTGAGTTTCTTACAGCATTTTATCAAGAGGTATATTTTCCTGAAGTCGGTTTACATTTGCATTCAATTTTTGTGCATTCTGCCCCATGTTTCAAAGTTTTAAAAGAAAGAAAACTTGTACACAACTTGGGCACAATAATATTGGATAAATTAGACTTACAGAGGTCATTAATATCTTTCCCTGCTTCCTTCCAGACAAATGAGAATTCATTTTGACATTTCATCCACTCAAGACTAGGAACTTTGCCATCTCATTTGGTAACTAATTTTAATATCTAACGACACTTTTGGTCAGGATTTTTTTTTCTTTCACAAACCATGGTACTGAAATGCCTCTTGTTGTTTTCCACTTTTCCAAACCTGAAGGAAAAAGGTAAGCAATTGGTTACAGTTTTCACAAGTCATGAGTTTATGGTAAAATCATGGTTCTTTTATTAAAGTCGTCAAACTAATGTTGCCTTTTATCATTATTTTATCAGTTTCTTTAAAGTAATATTTTATTTATTTATTTATTTTAAAAAATATTTTATTTATTTAACAGAGAGAAATCACAACTAGGCAGAGAGACAGGCAGAGAGAGAGGAGGAAGCAGGCTCCCTGTGGAGCAGAGAGCCCGATGTGGGGCTCGATCCCAGGACCCTGAGATCATGACCTGAGCCGAAGGCAGCGGCTTAATCCACTGAGCCACCCAGGCGCCCCTAAAGTAATCTTTTAAAGTCACTTCAAGTTTTATCATAAAGACCACATTTAATAATATTTTATAAATAGGGGCGCCTGGGTGGCTCAGTGGATTAAAGCCTCTGCCTTCGGCTCAGGTCATGATCCCAGGGTCCTGGGATCAAGCCCCACATCGGGCTCTCTGCTCCGCAGGGAGCCTGCTTCCTCCTCTCTCTCTGCCTGCCTAGTTGTGATTTCTCTCTGTCAGATAAGTAAAATATTTAAAAAAAAATATTTTATAAATAAATGCTTATAAAATATTTAGGACTTATGCTGTCTAAAGTGTTGCTCATCAAAACCCTTCTTTGATGGAAGGCACTTTTGAAACAGTTTGTTGACGAGAATTTTATCTAGAGCTATTGTTGAAAGAAGGAGAAGGATGTCATGGGCCCAGGAAGAGACCAATAAGGAGGCCACTGGTCGGGGCTAAGGTCAAACAAAATATGAATTCTGAGATCATTATCGTTCAGGAGGGCATGTATAGGAAAGTGGACACTACAAAACCAAAGGGTGTTTCCACCCTTGTGAGTTAAGAAAAGTGTGATGAGGCAGAAAGCAAAATTGCAAAACAGACGGTGGAGGGATGGCCCATCTCTTGGGTGAAAGATGGGAAAATCCAGCTCAGGCTGATACACTCAAGAATTTCTCTAACAAGCTGAATTTACAGCTGTGTGCAAGGCTGAGGGCAGTTATTAGTAAATAACAGGGAAAGAGTGGTAGTGTCCCAGTCACTGGTCTATAATCAATCAGAGCTTGGTCTCTGTGTGTAATTCTCCTAGGGGATTGTTAGGAGGAAAACATTGCTGAGGCGAGACACTGATTCATGGGGGCCCCATTAGTTGCTTACTGGGGACAGATATCCTATTTCTATACACATAGATGTTCTGTTTATTAGGAAAGCAAGAGAAATGACTGAGAGACCGTGTGTTTTTCTTTCGTGGTCTGTTTTCCAAAAGTAAATATCTCAGTGCAACTTAGTCTAATTGCAAATATTTGTAAGAGACAAATGAGATGATATATTCTTATATGAAAGATTCTGATGAGCACAATGCACAATAGAAGCAGGTTCCATCTTAAGGACGTGATGTATCTACAAAAATGCGCACGTGGTTCTGGTATAGAGACAGAACAATAGATTTATTTGTTATGAGTGGGTAGGGGGTAGGGCTTATTCACCAGGGTGTTAAGAAATATAAAATTGTGATTTATTCTAACCCTGTAGCCTCAATATTTGACAATCTACTTCTGGTATATGATACCTATTATTTAATTGTTTTCTTTTCATACAAAATTAAAGATGCTGGTAACTGGTTTGCATTCAATACAGGGCAGATTGGGGCTAAATAATGCTACTTTCTCTACATTAAGTGAGTCTCATCTCATTCATTGTACTTTGCTTTGAGGAGAACTGTGCCTTTTGTCTTTAGTGTTGGAAATATTATTTTTATGTTTCCTCTTTAATTCATAACGTGACAAATACAATAAAATAGAATTCAAGATACTTTGACAAACTCAGTATTTTGTTGTTGCTGTGTTTTTCTCTTCTGCTAGCCTTAGTCTTTTTTTTTTTTTTTTTTTAAGATTAGTTATTTTAGAGAGAGACCATGAGCAGGAGTAGCAGAGAGAAAGGGAGAGAGAAACTCATGCAGCCTCTCACTCTCTTTTTTTCTCCCTTTGCTTGTTTGTTTTGTTTCTTAAAGTCCACGTATGAATGAAATCATATGCTATTTGTCTTTCTCTGACTGACTTATTTCACTTATCATTATACTCTCTAGCTCCATCCATGTCTTTGCAAATGTCAAGATTTCCTTCCTTTTTATGGCTGGAAACGCAGTAGTTTTGGTCAAGAGACTGCTGTTGGTAGAACAGACCTCACTGATCTGCAGAAGTAGAAGAATCCCTATATATAAATATAATATAATATAAAATATATATACATATTTATATTTATATGTATTATATATTTACATAAATAAAATATAAAATAAAGAACTGATCTAGTGGGATCAATACACAATGCATGAAAGTGAATGTTAAGAGAAAGTCCAACATATGAAAGTCAGAAGCTCATTTATGGTTTGTAAATGACTCTTAATCTCACAAAACAAACTGGGGGTTGCTGGGGGGAGGTGGGATTGGGAGAGGGGGAGCGGGCTATGGACATTGGGGAGGGGAGGCGAACCATAAGAGACTATGTACTCTGAAAAACAACCTGAGGGTTTTGAAGGGTCAGGGGTGGGAGGTTGGGGCAACCTGAGGGTTTTGAAGGGTCAGGGGTGGGAGGTTGGGGGAACAGGTGGTGGGTAATGGGGAGGGCACGTTTTTCATGGAGCACTGGGTGTTGTGCAAAAAGAATGAATACTGTTACACTGAAAAAATAAATAAAATGAAGAAAAAAAAAAGAAAGAAAGTCAGAAGCTGCCAATATATGCATCCTGAGTCCTAGCAAAACCAAATTCCCCAAGATCCATTGTGATTATAAGCCCCTAAGTACCTTCTGTGTATCAGGGATCTTTGCAACTCCTAAGTTGGTGGTACTGTCCTCCTCATTATTACTTGTGTGCTTATTTGGTGTTTTGTTACGCCGTCCCTTTCTTTCCAATTTTAAAATGCCAGCAGGTATGTCATGAGGTACAAATGATAATTCAGCACCTCTTTTCTGTCTGCTGGAAATGTCTGCATTAAAGGGTATTTGAAGCTGAGGTGTCTACAAAGTTGGCTACTGTGTCTTTCCAAGATGGGATGGGAGATGTCAAAAAGAGTGGCCAGATCTACCAGCAAACAATACAGCCTGCAGAAAGCTCTCTTTCTTTAGCTTCAAGTGAGATGGAACTTGGAGGTGATTGGTGGTGTGTTTTGTTGCATGCATATCGTTGTTTGTTCTTTTCAATATATAAGAATGCACTCCCCTGTAAGCAACTGAAAATCTGAACTGTTGGATATGTATTATCTCCTATAACTGTTCATCTAGACATAGGTGCTTCAAGGTGTGGGGTCACAGCTCAAAAATGTCAGGAATGTCAGAAATCATGTTGCTCCTTCTTGTTCTCCATCTCCAGTCTATGGGCTTTTAGACCTAGTGTCTATTTGTTGCAAGCTGCAGGCCGTCCTGCTGCAGGATTCGAAGCATCATGATGGTACTTAAAGGGAAAAGGGGGAAGGGTGAAAGCCTCATGCAGTTCTCTCTGGTTTCATCAGGGCAGAGACATCTCAATGGCTAAAACAGTGTGACATGGCTTCCTCTTCCTGCCAACTTCAAGAGAGGCTGGAAAAGGGAGTGAGAGAGAGAGAGAGAGAGCGTGCGCGCGCGCGAGAGAGACTGATTTTAAGTAATAGCCTTATTCTGTTGTGTAGCCTGGAAAGTCCAAAATTTATAGGGCATACTGGCAGACTGGAGACCCAAGGAAGACTTAATACCCTACTCTTAGGTCAGAAGTAAGAAGAAATCACAGTTGCCTTAGGGTTGGCCTCTATCCCTTTTTCTGAGGACAAGGAATTCAGGAGTACTTTTCATGGAGCCTCCATGCTCATGTCAGCAAAGACAGGCATGCAGTTCTTTTAGGTCTTGTCTAAGAAGGTGACCTGGAGAGACAAAGAGATCTCTGCAGGTAGGAGTTGTAGGTATTACAGTATTCCTAATGCTGGAAGAGTATGAGACCAACCTGAATAAAGACACATTCATCCAATGGCATTCTGCTCAGACCCCCATAACAAAGTTCCATAGACTGGTGGCTTAAAGAACAGAAATTTTTTTCTCATAGTTCTGGAGCCTAGAAGTCTAGGGATCAGGGTGTCAGTATGGTCAGGTTCTGACGAGGACTCTCTTTCTGGTTTGTAGACGACGTCTTCCTGCTATGTGCTCATGTGGCCTGTTCTCAGCTCTCAGCTGTCTCTTCTGCTAAGGGTCATAATCTTAGCACAAGGGCTCCCCTCCGTGATCTCATCTAATCCTAACTGCCTCAAAAGGCCCCATCTCCAAATATCATATGAAGGGTTATGATTTCAACACATGAATTTTGAGGGAACATAATTCAGTAAGAAAAGCTCAAGCTGAGCAAATACAGATGAGAGGTCCCTGGGGAGCAGTCTCTCAAGGATCCACCAGAACGGGGGAGACAAACCATGAGAGACTGTGGACTCTGAGAAACAAACCGAGGGTTTTGGAAGTGCGGGGGGTGGGAGGTTGGGTGAGTCTGGTGGTGGGTATTACGGAGGGCACATATTGCTTGAAGCTCTGGGTGTGCTGCATAAACAATGGATTTTGGAACACTGAAAAGAAATAAAATGAAAAAAAAAAAAAAAAAAAAAAAAAAGAATCCACCAGAACACACAGAAGAGGAGTTATGAACCAAGTTAGAATTTTTTTTTTTTCTTTCTTCTTTCTCTTGGAACCTCGACCTTGGAAGGGTTGGAAATTAAAGTGAGAACAGGGGGAAAATGAGAGAACACCTTTTCTCCTTCCCCAGTAGCCTGCTAGCCAGCCCAACCTGGCGCAAGCTGAGGTTGGCTTACCTTTAATGATGGATAGAAATTCTGGGGGCCAACTCTTCTAATTTTTATTTTATTTTTTATTTTTTAAAAGATTTTATTTATTTATTTGACAGAGAGAGATCACAAGTAGGCAGAGAGGCAGGCAGAGAGAGTGAGAGGGAAGCAGACTCCCTGCCGAGCAGAGAGCCCGATGCGGGACTCGATCCCAGGACCCTGAGATCATGACCTGAGCCGAAGGCAGCGGCTTAAACCACTGAGCCACCCAGGCGCCCCGAACTCTTCTAATTTTTAAATTGCAACAATGTTTCATGTAGCCAAAAGAGTTTTAGGCAGCCTGAATTCTCATCCTGAAGCAGGGAAAGAACCAGTCTCATTCAATAGATTTTAAGGGACAGTAGAGGAACAGAATTACATTTGATGAGACATACTTGTTCAACTTAACTATTAGCTTTATTTTGCCTCCCGATACACTTTTAGGAGAAAAAGGATCATTTGTTAGAATGATGTCTTGATAGAGTGATTTAAAAATCTTGGGGCATGATCTCTGGATCTGAGGATTTTTACATTTGGTTTTTCCTGGCGGAATCTTGGAGTTGAAACATTTCAAGTAGCGGTAGTATCTTCAGTGGCCACTTGGTGGCAGCAGTCTATGAAACTGCATTGCGCTCTGAGACCCAGGAAATCTTGGATTTTTGTGTGAATAGCATTCTTTGTCTTAGTGCTCCCAGAGCAATGCCTGTTCCTACTTTTGGTGGAAGCACCGTTTTCCGTGACAGTGTTTGTTTTGTGGTTGAGCCCTCGCTGGCCAAGTTTTGTGATGCTTCCTGAATATCATATATTCTGGTTCTGTTTATAAATGTTAAAGTAGTTTGGTGGAAATTTAGCAGTTTGAAATCTCCGTTGGTTTGGAGGTTTTTCTTTTGTCCTCTCATTTAATCCGAGCATGAACTGCACATTGGGAAAGAAACACTGCTATTACTTTTCCTATTCAGATTTTCTCAAATAATACATACTCTTAAAAATCCTTACACACATCAAAAAAGAAGACCATTTTTATGCTACGCTTGTGTCTTTATTTTCCATGTTTACACATGTCATTAATAGGGTGAGTTTCCTCTAGATTTGTACCAGATGGTGTGAGATTATATATATATATATTTTTTTCCCCTTCATTAAAATCTACCCAACATTAATCTTATCTAATTGGTTCATTTCTTTAATAACAAAACCTCATTTACAAGGATCTAGTAGCCAACTGAGTCTTCAGCTGCCAGGGGGACAAATGTGGTTTTTGCAAACCAATTACTTTTCTATGGCTCTTTAGAAATGAAAGTCAACTGTTGTCTGGAGGGAGATGGTGAAGTGGGGAGTTAGAAAACCATGACGGTTGGGGTTTGAGCCAGCTGGTGTCTAAAGCTGGCCCCAATGTTTGTGGATACATTTGTGGTGTGTCCTCAGGCACAACAATGAGGTTTTCTATGAATTTTAGATGAAATAATTTGTTCAGGCAATGAATGCTGCCTGTATGGCAGGCCCCGAGCTGTGGGAACTCAGTGACATGGTGAGCATGAGACGTGGTCCTGGAGCTCACAGTGCATGCAGTGAACAAGCATGACTTCCAACCAAACATGCCAAGAAGAGTACGTGTAATCACAGACTGAGATTCATGCTCAGGAGGAAAAGAACACATTATAGAAATACAATAAACTGTTAATAGCACAGCCTGATCCAGGCTGGAAGGTCAGGCAGGACCTCCCTAAGAAGTCAGACTTAAGGTAAATGCTGAAAGGTACTTAGATTGACTGTGGGAAAGGCAGGGGGGTTGAGAGGGAGACATGTGGGTGCAAAAGAATGAGCATGCACAGAAAACAGCGGTGGAAATCAGCATGGTGTGTCTGAGGAATGGAAGGAAGAATCTGGATGTTGGAGCAAAGAGAGTTGTGGATGAGGAAGGGTAGGGAAAAACAGGTTGACCCCGAGCACTGGGGCAGGGTGTGGAGCTGTTGGCAGTGGTGGTGGCCGTGATGCGTGTGGACAGAGGTGGCCTCTGGCTGCAGCAGTGAAGCAGGGAAGTGACGTGTGTCCCAGGGCCCACAGGAGTGGAAGGACCACTGTGCTGATCCTGGCACAGAAAGGGCATGCAGACCAGAGGAGAGAGGGCCAGGAGGCAAGGGACAGGACTCAGGAGACAGGGAGGGCTTGAAAGGGGCTGAATGTTGAGGTCAATGGAGTGGGGAGGGCATGTTAAGGAAGAGAAAAGCCTCAAGTGTTTCTGACTTGAGTAACTGAAAATTTGGTGTGTCTTTTTCACTGAGTGAGCGAGCACAAAGAGGCTGGCGTTAGATTTGAGACAAAGTGGAACCCAGATGCCTAAATGTAGGGATTGAGAAAGGCTGAGATCTCACCAGACAATGGAAAGAGAGAGAGAGAGAGGAAGGGACTGGAGTTTAGAGTGCGAGTAAGTCATACGCTCCAGTGTTCCTGATGGATTCTTGGCCCACCACGAGGACTCAATTCATGGTCACTTCCCTGCCTTGTGTGCTCTCTCATCTCACTCTCACTCTCACTCTGTCCTTCCTCTTTTTCTTTGCTTCCGTTCTCCCCTTGCAGAATTGTATCTAAATTTGCTCATATTGAAAATCAAAATTTTCCATCTCCTGGATCTCAACAGTCTTTTTCCAGAATTTCTGGGAAGGGTCTATACAAATTCTGGCAAAACAGTAATTTTTCCAACTGGCTTGTAATTGGTCAGTTTAAAAATATTTTTATTTTCATGCATCTTTCACTCTGTTTTTGTATTTTATATCTTTTAACTTCTGATCATGTATAGTGTGATTTTCGACAAGTTACTAAACCTCCCGTCGGTTTAGTTTCTCAATTTGAAGAACAGATGAATAATCTGATGATATAATAATTGTGCTTTTTCTAATGGGTGGTTTGGGGGGTTAAATAAGTGAAAAACTTGTGAAGTGCGTTATGAGCACAGAATAATTGTTAGCTGTTACTATAGGCTGTCATTATGGGATGGGGAAGAGGAATAGATTGGGAGACCCAGAGATACAGCTAGAACTTCAGCAGGGGAGGTTGTAGCTATGTTTAATGTACCCATGAGGTGAAAAGCCAGTGTTCCCTGAGGTTTATGATACAAGCTATGTCATACAAAGGAAGTTTGGAAGGTTTTTCCTTAGCCAGTGGAGAATAGGGAATGGGTGGGGAATGGGTGTTCCGTGTTCCTTTACGGTGCAATGTAATGTTACACTCTTTTTTATACCCCTTTGTGCCTCTGTGGGTGGGTCCCTTCTTAGTGAGCATAGAATCAGCTCAGTAATAACAGTAACAAGAACTGACGGTTCTGTCATAGCGTTCATCATAACAGCCCTATCAGGTTGAACATATTCTCGTCTCCATCTTGGCAGTTGGAAAACTGAGATTATACACTTTAACACAAGGTTACACTGATGAAGCTGAGTTTGAATCCTAGCTTCAGAGCCGACCTGCATGAACAATCTGTATTTCTCCAGTTAGACTTCCATTCTTTAAATGTTTCCAAAGGTCCAAAGTTTTCCACTTTCTTTAAGAAGAAAGCAATCAGGCACCCTTTCTTTCCTTTACTTTGAAAAAGGAGAGTTTAACCAGGGAAGGTACGTGTTGGTTGAAACAATTTTTAAGGACACACTACGTCCTGACTTTCCATAGTTTTATGAATGAGGAAATGGATGAATTCAGAGAAGTTGAAATTGATGGAGGGAGTAAGCACAGTCGTGCAATCAGATCACCATCTGACGGCTGGTTGCTGGAGAAGGGGAGACATCTAGATGAAGGAAGACAGACCAATCAGATTCCCACCTTCTGTATTAGAAAATTTATTTATTCACTGACTATAAACATATTAAGTACCTCCTCCCGTCCAAGGACTTTATCACGTCAGAATCCGCATCTTTATGATGTTTACAGCTTCATGAGGAGGAGGGAAGTAGAAAAAAGACACATAAAGTACATTGATAATACACTTCTTGATAGAGACAGTGTGTTATGGGAACAGGGAGAGTCCATGTCTAGAGAAGTCTGGTTACAAAGTGGTGGGGAGTGTGAGACAGTGGAGGTGGATTTGCAGAGCAAAAAAATTATAAATGATAAAAGTAGAGGAACCAGTCTCTGACCGAGAAGAATGAAGAGAAGGCCAATTCTTTGCGGAAAGGAAGAGTGGACGTGAGTGAGTCCTGACTGCATTGGATTGGAGACGGATGCACAAATTTCCTTTGCTGCGTCTCTTACGACATAACAGATGTGGAATCATGGCAAAATCCCTGTTGCCAAACCTAACATGGAAGACCAATTACAGACAAGAGTCATCAGGGGATGGAGACAAGAGGACGGGAGGTGATGTATTTCTCACGGCTGGCCCGGGCAGTGTTCTCCTGGCATTCTCCAACGCCGTTTTCATTCTGTAGTGATAGTAGCGGCTTCTCCCTTTGTTTGTCCCTGTTGTAAGTGCAGTGCTGGATGCAGAAGTGTGAGCAGGAGGTGTCTGTAAATGGGCAGGTGCAGGGGAGGTGATGGGGAATGTAGCAGCCTTGGGTTGGTCAACAAGCAAGAATTTATATGTATCTCATGCTCAAACAGGAGAACCAAATGTTGCTAAAGTCTAGCATTTCTTTTCCCTTTGAGTTTCATTTGTTCATCTGTTTTAATTTACTGTGTTCCTTTGGCTGTATGAGTTCATGTGGTGTCTAGAGTAAAAATCAGGAATTTTTCTTTCATTCATCAGCATTTCTAAAAATGGGCATGTTGATGAGCAAAATTTGGTTTTTCCTGCCCTGGTCTGGTGTCTGAGATAAATCTTTGAAGTCTGTTCATTTGGGCAAATGAAGAACACTTGCTTGATAATGAGACCACTGTCCTAATTAACTAAGCTTTAAGAAGTAATTATCTTAGCCCATGGAGTGGGTAACCTTTGCCCTCATTCAAAAGACTGGGCAGATGGTGGGTTCTGGGGGATTTGAGGCTGACGTTCTTCGGAGTTTCAAACATAATGGTTATTGAAAGGAAAGGATTACCGTTAGTAGGTTTGTCCCTGCGCTTACCAAGAAGTGGGCTGCATGGGTCAGTCAGAGTAGTGGCAGCCCAAGGCAGGAGAAGGTGCTGTGTTCGAGGGGGTAGGTACACTCTTCAATAACCTGGTTTATACGCACTTGATCATCTGATGTTATTGATATTCACACTTCAATCCCTTTGTCCTCGGAGGAAATGAATATTTTCCTCAAAGGAGTTGTTGCTTACTGGTCTCCCCTATGCTCCTGTGACTCCCTTGGGGGTACCTCACCATTTCCTCCTTTCTTGGCCAACCCTTGGTCTATTCATTCTTGACCACGGATGCTTTATTAAGACCCACTGGGAAAGCCTGTGTAGAGAGAGATCTCTGGTACTCTGGGCATCGTGGTGTTTCTCCAACCTCATTAACATTCCAACAAAAGTCTAAAGAAAATGAAGCAAACACATCTGCTGACAATCTATCTCATATGTCTGATATCATTTTAATACACCTGTATATGTAAGATGTGTGTGTGTGTGTGTATGTGTGTGTATGTACGTGTGTGTACACAGACAAAATCAGCCAGCCTGCTTTCCAGGCAGGGTTTCAGTAGACGTAAAATAAGTAAAATCAAATGGCTCTACTAATCTTCTGGAATAAATTGGTTTTCTCTCCCTTCAGCACATGGCTCTGGGTACAGCGGCCTTCCTCTGAAGTAGCCACTTGGTAGGTCATTGGCCTCAAGGGCCCCCATCGCTGTCTCCAGAGACCTCTTTCGCCCACTGACATATAAGAAGGGGAATGTAATAGACACTTCAAAGCTCCTGTAATGAGGGTGACCTAGTTGGGAGAAGTACTAAAGTATCTCCAGCGTAAAACCTTTTTAATTCTCACCAATGATAAGACAAATCATGTGGAGTCGGAGTACTTCCAATTAGCAAGTGAGAGACTGATTAAAAAATCAGGCCCACTGCATGGCAGAGTGTGTTTTGGCTCTTTTATTTTGATAAGTGGTTTTAAGTATTTATTATAATAATCCACAGTCTACGGACTAATGGGCTGTAGGATGTCTTTTAACTGCGATAGAGTCTCGAGAAAATGGGGCCTCATTGTAAGCGTTTGCAGTTAAATCTTGCTTGGGACGTAAAATGAGGCCACTTTTTGATCACAATGATCACGTTTTCTGATTAATGAAGTGAAAAATAGATCATTTTACCCTATAGAAATTACAATACCGTGTGTATAACATTACGAACAAAAGGCATTAATTGCTATTAATGGTCTTGATGTCTATCCTGCAGCATCACATTTAATTGCTTTCTTCATTTGCCTTCTTCAATTATTTGGATTTCTCTTTCATTATGGAAGAACAATTCTCTGAATTTTATGGCTAGGTCTTCTCACGTCGGAACTGGAGTCGGATTCTTAGTGCTGCGTCTTCCTCTTTCATGTTCTGTACCGTCAGAATCTTTTCAGACACTCTGCTGTTCCTTTCTCTGCCCCACACAGCTGGCTGACTGCTGCGGTTGGCTGGTGTGTTCATGGGTTTGTACCAATCGGCGTGGCCTCAGCCAGTTTTATTTAACCCGTTGCCCTGGCACGGACGCAATACGACTTGTGGAGGAAAGTACTTGTGTGACAAGTGGTGAGAACTCCTCAGTGGTGTTAATAGTCTGCTAATGACCTTCTTAATTGGTAGACCTCAGCAGAATGAACCTGAAGGCAAATCTCTTGGCCTTGAGTTCCCTCAGATGGTACAAGGGCCTTTGTAATTGATGTGCTTTGTTCCTTGCACAGGACAACAGGCAAGTTAAAATAGCTCTGCCTCTCCCAAGTTTGCCAGTGACTTGAGGCCATCCTGGATGCAGCAAGTTCCTAAGTGACATTCTGCTATTCTCCTTAGCTACTACCATCCTTTCCAAAATTTCTTCCGTTCCCATAAATTACCACTGACTCTGCAAGCACCAGAGGGCCAGTTTTATTAATAGACTTTTGTGTAGCGTGTTGCTGGGGATAGTGATGTCCTCTTTAGTCACAATTGGGTCTTTGAGTACAGACTGCCTCCTTGGCTTCCTGTCCCCACCAGCCTGCAAGCCGTTCTGGATTTGGTGGGACTTTTGGAACTTTTCTTAGTTACCTGGCTTGGCCGTCCATGCTCACCTCCCAGGTATTTATAGCCCCTCACCTTTGAAAACCTTACTGAAGGTCATGCAGTCTCCTGCGATCTGCAGAGTTATCTATCCCAGGTTCACCAGTATATTGTTAGTGGTACCCTCCCAGACATGGCCAGCTTTCCCTTGCCCCCTGTGTTGGACTCCCAACCTGTCCTCTAGCTATTCCAAGAGAAATTTATTCTAAGGGAAATACTTTGTTCCTGGCTAAGACTTCTTACCCCAAATGCCCCTCACCCTTCCCCCCAGTAAATGCGGCACACCGTACACAGGCACAGACCATCTCTCTCTGATCTCATTGCTTAAAGCCCAGAGACAGTCCAGCTGGGACCTTTCCCCTTTTCTGTTTGGTCTTCTTTGACTCTCCTGAACTGAGAACTTTCTAATCTGAAAATCTAACCAAACAGTGAGAGAGAAAACCACAAGGAAGTTTATCCTGCTTTAAGACCCATGCCCACAACCTTTCCCTCTGGTGGATTTTTAATTATCAAAGCCATTGTTTACTTATTTAAGTCACACTCTACTCACAATTGAAGATGCTACCTGCCCAAATAGACCTTTTAACTGAAACGTCAGTGGGTCTCGTGATACCGTCTTTTGCTCTCAGTCATCTGGATGGTTTGTACTGTCTTACCGGCAGTTTCCTGCCTGCTTCATCTTAGAACTCATCCTCTGACTTTAGAACTTGGAGAACTAGAAATGAGGGTGTAAAAAAAAGTGGTTCTGGGACAAATTCCAGCATGTGTGGAGTCAGGGGTGAAGGTGGTTCCCCACACCAACAAGAAACAATTCTCAGGCACCAGTTAGGTGCCCTATAATTCAACTCAGCTCTGAAACTGTCTGGTCAGAGATAACCTTAGATTCTGCAGGTTAAGGGCTCCATCCCACAAGACTGTCCTCTACTTCAGACACCAGTCACAAGTCCAGGTTGTCACCTGTGCCTCTGACCAGCTGGTTACAGATTGGATGTCCTCCCGCCCCTTGGAATTTAATTTTCTAGACTGGCTCATAGAACTCAGAGAAATACTTTCCTTAGTAGATCACCAGCTTATTACAAAATGATATAATAGTTCAGGAACAATAAGGTGGAGGAAAGGCATGGGACAAAGTATGAGAAAGTTCAGAGTTTCCACACCTTTTCTCCATATCTTCCTGTGTTCAGCAACATGGAAGTCCTCTCACCCCCATCCGTTTTGAGGTTTTTATGGAGGCTTCATTAATAGATATGATTGACTAAGTCATTGGCCATTGAACTCCACCTCTGGAGCCTCTTCCATCCTCATAGATGGTGGTGGAGGGGGAAGGAAAGTTCTAACTCTAATCTCATGGCTGACTTTCCTGGCAATAAGCTCCACTTTCAGGTCACCTAGGGGCTTTCCAAAAGTCACCTTGTTAACAAAACACACGACGCCTTTATTGCTCTCATCACTTAGGAAATTCCAAGGGTTTTAGGAGTTCCATGCCAAAAGAACAAAGACCAAATATTTATTTTTTAATAATAAGTCACAATATCACAGGGTGCCTTTCCTGGCCAGGAAGCAGAACCAAAATCCTGACGTTAGACTCATGAAGATAAGGCTCTAATCCATTGAGCCCACCAGCCATGATAAATAAATAAATAAATAAATATATAAAATATGTACTATCTCCTCATATATACACACACACTTGATATATGTGCATGCACTGGAGTTTGCAAAGAACAGGAATAGAAAATCAAATGCATTTGATGATTAATGAAACCAGAATTTTAAGTGGCTTCTCATTATGTATTTGCTGATGACATAAAATTTCCCTTTCTGGAATAGAGAGTGTAAACCTCTGGACAGGGAACAACCATGAATTATTATTTTCCTTCTAACTATATAAATGAGAGATTCTATAACTGTACTTTTATTGAGTGTATCATGCAAATTGTCACCAGAGATAGAATTGTTATAGATCCAGAATATTTACTTAATAGCAGCTGCCGCAGGATGCCTGCTTTCTGAATTCAGTGGACCAGGATCTTCTCGCTGTGACTACCCCCTCTCCCTCAAGGTTCATTTCTTGAGAGTAGCCTACCATCTGCCTCAGAAGCATGTAAAAGGATTTATTTCAATTATAAGACATTTCACATCTCTTTCTGCTTCTTTTAGGGACTCCTTAGAAAATTAAAAATACTCCATCTGGACTAGAGATAATAGGTATAAGTTTATGCATTATTATCTAGATGTCTTTTCATTTTTTTTCTGATGGTAATATTAGCAGTGTAGATTTACTTTCTTTTCTTTTCTTTTTTTTTCTTTTTTAGCTAAAAATGTATCCAAGAGGACCTCACTTTCCTTTCAGTGCCGAGTTTTAATTGTGTCATTATGGGACTTTATTTCCTAAATAATTAGCACAAAGAAAAGAAAGAAGGCTTTAGTTGGTTTCCTTATCTACTAGAACCTATCCCCACTCCCACTCCTAACTTTTAGCTGGAACCCTGTCTGTGTCATTCAGTGATCTTTTCTTTTATTGGTTCTCTGTTACTAGAAAATGTGTAGACAAGTTAATAGACAATTTACTTTTTGTTTACAAAAACAATTCAGTTGCCCAACACAGGGCTGTGTTGTAGCTGTGGTGATTAGCAGGCAGGATGGCTAAAGCTTAGAACATTATTCAATGCCTAAATGAAGGTCACATTCCCTGTGCTAGTTTAAGTGTGCATGCAAATGATAGCAATTGGCTTGCTCTTTTACTCTCACAGAAAAAGGCTTTGTTAAATATGATAATTAGTCAGTTGGGAAGGTATAAGTTTCCTACAAATAATATTGAAACATTTAAAATAAGTATTGTTATAGAAAAAGGGTCCCCTTTCATTTAGTCAAGTAGTTTTTAGCTAGAGACAAAATAAAACTGATTGTAAAAGCCAGTGCAAATGGTAATCAGGATGAAATTCTTGATATTAATAATACTAATGAAGGACCCACTCATTGAGCTCCCTGATTTACCCAAAAAAGAGCTTCCAGGTTTCCACAGCAAACTAAAGAGTTTAAAAAAGAAAATAGGTTTGTGGTGATGTGCTCCTTTCCACGGAAGAATGTTTTAAAATAGCAGTGAACTGCTATTGTGATGGGGGAGAGTGGTCAGAGTTTTAACAAACAGTATGGCTGCTTTTTTAAAATCTTAATGACAAATCTCTCCCTTTGTCAACATGGGGCTGGTCGTCTTCAGTTATCTTAATGCCATCAGGCAGAGCGTGCGGTTGGTTTGTGCTCAAAAAGGAAAAACAGTTAAACGATCAAACTGATTTAACCCTGAATTCCAGTAGTAATGGAGGGACTGCTTTCCTGATGAAAACTGGGTGGTTTTCACATCCTGCAAAAGACTGAAATAGTGCTTTATATTTGCATTATTGAAGCTATTCGTTACATCTCAAAAGTTGACCAAATAATTGCAGTGTTAAAACATGAAGATTTAGCTGAGTAAATGTAGAGATCTAATTGGTTTTGTTCATGGATTCATGACTTGGTAGCATCCCACCTAGGAAGTAGAAAGGAGCTCCAAAGGACTGTACGGAATGAAAGGCTAGGGGCAGAAGGAGGCAGGACAAGGGAGTTACTCTAGCAAATACCTGCTTATTTCGGGCAAGGTCAACCCCACTGGGGGACAGCTGGAGTCTGTCAGACAGGTTACCTCGCTAGTGTTGACTAGGTAATTCCAGGCTGACTGGTTAAGACTGCATTCCTGGGAGAGGCTGAAATTGCAACTAGGTTAGGCATTAATTTTGGTGAAGAGGGCTTAGCACAAGTGACTCCATTTTGGGCTTGTTGTCTCTTTTAAATAGTGTTTAAATTAATTCTCTAGGGAGAATTCTTATTAACTCTCTATTAAACAGTTTCTATACTTAAGAAAGATAAACAAGTTAAAGGTATACGTGAATTATTGCCTGAATGCACCAGTGAAGCTATTCTGGGAGGATCTTGGGTTGAGGACACATCTCAAAGGGAGCCTTAGTATTTTTATGTGGGTGGGATGTGATTCAAAAGAAACATCAAATGTTCTTTCTAAAATGGAGCTAATAATAGCATCTTCATAAGGTTCTGTGAAGAATGAATATAAAGTTTTGAAAACCATGCCTTTGCATTTGGTAGAAAGTTAAGTATTGTTTAGTATTATTTTATTAAATTGAAGAGGGAAAATTAACCCAAGTGTAATTTGTGACCTGAAAGGGTTTAGAAAGGCAGGCTACATAGTTGTTACTGTCAAAGAGATGGTGTCCACCATGCTTTGACTTTCCTGGATCTGGGACACTTTTGCCCTAAAAAAATCACTTCTTCCATCGGAAAAAATATATTTTATGATTATGTTGGTATAAAGAGGAACACAATCCAGGATAGATTCATTATTATATATGTATTATTATTATAGTCATATTTTTTTTCTGATTTAAAAGAGATAAAATTTAAAAATTTTGGGGAGCCCCTAAAATTTCATGGACTTTAGGCACCGTGTGTACTGTATCTAGTGGATTAATGGGCCGTGTGATCAGGGTGTGGCCGAAAGTGAGGTTGCAGATGGAGAAGTGTCGACCAGGAAGACAGACCTTCCATGTAGAGGCTCTCCATGGATCCCAGGATCTGGGTTCATTTTCAGGCTCTGTCATGTACCAACTTAGTGACTTTGCATAATTTAATTAATTTCTCTAAACCTTAATTTCCTCATTTATAGAACAGGTTAAAATAATAATAGAGGGGTGCCTGGGTGTTTCAGTTGTTTAAGTGTCTGCCTTCACCTCAGGTTGTGATCTCAGGGCCTTGGGATTAATTAAACTCCCCATCAGGCTCCTTGCTCACCTTAGCCTGCTTCTCCCTCTCCCTTTCCTGCTACCCAGCTTGTGCTTTCTCTCTCTCTCTCTCAAATGAATATCATCTTAAAAAATATTTTTTTAAAGATTTTATTTATTTATTTCAGAGAGAGAGAGAGAGAGCACACGCACAAACAAGGTAAGAGGCAGGCAGAGGGAGAGGAAGAAGCAGGCTCCCCACTGAGCAGGGAGCCCGATGCGGGGCTCGATCCCAGGACCCCGGGATTGTGATGCAAGCTGAAGGCAGACACTTAACGACTGAGCCACCCAGGGGCCCCATCTTAAAAAAATATTTAAAAAATAAAAATAATAATACATACTCAGAAGATTGTTTATAAGAATTAAAATGAGATTATTCATAGAAAGTAGTTGGTGTAGTTGCTAAGACCTAGCAAACATTCAATAAATGTGAGCCATTTTATTTTTAGTTAATGTGTTGGTTAACTAAAATATTTTAAGCATCAATGACTCCTCCCTGTTCTACTCCCACTGTATCCTTTTTAGAGTGACTTTCAGCCTTCTGTGGATTTGGGATCATGCCTGAGGTTATCAATGTCCTAACAATGGTTTTTATTATTATTCTGGAGTTTTGGAAGATTCAAAGATGCCCATGGCTTGATTCCAGAGTCCAGGGGAGGCCCCGACCCTCTCTTCAGGCTGATATATTTTCATATCAACCACAAAAGTCTGCCCTGTGCTTTGTACCCGAAGGATGCTGATTAACTGTATGCTGAATTGGAGAGGCCAAGGGCAAGAAGACATTTAAAACTAAGATCTGTGTCACCTCACAAAGTTCTAGGGCAATATGGAACAGAACACTCTTGACTGAACGAGGTAAACAGACAGAAATACTAGCAATTTGAGATTTCGAATTCAAACCCATGACTGTGATAGAACAGAAGGAGAAGACTAGTCCCATGATATCTTATCTTGGGGCAGAGCCTCCTCTGTCAATAGGTGCAAAACATAGAAATTGTCTGGAGGTTTTGTTCCTCATTTACTCTTCTTAGAAGAACAGTCCTCTTTCTGGAAATGTGGTCCTTTTAAGCCACTGTTAAAATACACACGGGGTGGGGGGGGGAGGCGGAAAGGAGCAGTCATACTGCTTAGGCAAATCAACCCTGTGGCAAATGGAGCGACAGACATTATAGCCAAGTTGTTCTTTCATCTGACAGGAGCTGATTCCATTGGCAAGAAGACAAATTTCTGCTGCAGTTTCACATGAAAACAAACAAACAAAAAAGAGATAATTTTTAAAAATTTAATTCAATTTCACTTTCTCTTTTAATTCGATTTTAGCCAGAACCAGTTCCAAGGAGGAGCATAATGTCATTGGAATCATATGGTGACACAATTTACTTTCTTGAATGAAATTGACAAAATTGACAAGTGTTAAAACAAAGGGTGTCTATGATGATCAAACCCAAGAGAGTCGGCTTCAGAGTGATGGAGAGTTATTTGCAAACTTCCAGTGTTTTGTTTTTTTTAAGAAGAGTTACATTTGTAGTCAGTGTCTTGCTACAAACTTTGTACATTTGCCTGTAGTTAAACAATGAAGAGATCAGCATATTACTATTATACTGCAAGATGAGATCCTGTAACCACCATCAGTGAGTGGGTATTCTTTCTCCCATGACATAGCAGATTCTATCTTACCAAAAATACAGAAATTTAGATGTTTTAAAGATGATTTTAAAAAAACTGTCATTATTGTGCCTATGTTGTTGTTAGGATCCATGCCACCATATTGACCTGGATTTTCTCCTTTCTTACGGCTCCTCCTCATCCTCTGCTGTCACTGATCTCTACAAAACCCTAAGCTACTGGATTTCCCAGGATTCTCGTCTAGGCTTTCTTATCACCTTACTCCACATGCTTTTCTCTGCAGTCTCATTCACTCTCCTGCTTAAAGGCTCCTGAAATCTCACCTCAAGTCCAGACCTCTTTCTGGAGTTCCAGTGAAAATACCCAATTCTCTACTTGACATTTTACTTTATTTTATTTTTTAAAGTAGGCTCCAAAAAAAAAAAAATAAAGTAGGCTTCATGTCCAGTGTGGAGCTCAATGCTGGGCTTGAACTCATGACCCTGAGATCAAGACCTGAGTTGAGATCAAGAATTGAATGCCTTACTGACTGAGCCACCCAGGCACACCAACATTTCCATTTAGGTTTCTAGACAAATGAAATTTAACCCATCCAAGCTTGATTAATTATCTTCCCTCCTCCTCTCCCCCTTCAAAACCTGCTCACTTTCCTCTTACTCCTGTCTTAGGGAATGGCAACCAACATCCTTCCTTGTCAGCCAGTTGGGTGTTGGTATACTCTGTCATTCATTCCACATTCAAACACCAATGGGTTGTTGCTTTTCATTCCAGAAATCTCTGCCTTCCTGCTCCACACTACCATTGGTTCTGTCCTAGATTACTACAATGGCCTCCTGGTAACATAACTAGACTCCTGGTAGCATTTTTTTCCTGCCCTCCTCCTTTGTAAAGGAGACCATGCTGAAGTAGAGTGATCTTTTTTTTTCCAAAATGCCATTCTGATCACATCATTTCCTGACTAACAAACTCAAAAGCTTCTCATTACTCTTAGAAAAAGGAGTAAGTTCTCTCCATAGTTCATGAGAACCCTATACCTAACTAGACTCACTTCCTGTGGAGTCTGGAATGAATGCCTTCTGTGACACTAAGCAGTTTTGGATGTTCAGTAGTCCTGCCTCTCCATAACATCCATCTTCATCAAATGCTCTTCTCTTCTCTGTTCATTTGCAATAGCCATCAAGTCTTTTTTCAGTTTCCTGAATGTGCTATGTTGTTTTGCTCAAGCATAGGTGTTCCCATATAAACTACTGGTCACCTTTCACATTTTAACTTAAAGTGGATTTACCTGGTAGAACTTTTCTGAACTCCTTTTGTTTATTCCCTGCAATACCCTGTATCTCCCCATTTTGCAGAATTGTATATATTTGTTTAATGTAGTCTCCATGAGGAGAAAGACCATTTCTATACCAAAACTTAGAATCAGCTGAGGCATGTTGCAGTAGCTCAGTGACTTTGTGACTTGAATGAAGGGATAAATGAATATCTAACAGAAGAAGACATATGGCATGAGTTTTCAGAAAGACAGCTGAACATTCTGCATTTAAATATAAGATCACCTATCTAGCTACATATTTCTTTAGTTTATGGATGCCAAAATAATGATTTCCATTTAGGGTAAGGATATTATTGCAGTTATATCTAGTGGAATGGGTGTTTATCTAGTTATCAGGAGACTTGGGTTGTGTTTGTCTAGTTATCAGGAGACACTAACTAGTTGTGATCTTGGTTAAGACACAAAACACTTTACACGTTACTATCCTAAATATTGGAAATGGAAATAAATAGTTAACCGCTTTACTATCTGAAATAAAATTACAATTATGATGGTGCTTTGAAAATGTAAAGACATATATTAATAAAATTATCTTGGGGCAAGCCTATCTCAACTCATAACATCTCTTTGCATTCCCTGTTGTAAAAGATAGTGGGAATTATCATCTTGGTTTTAGGCCAATATTTTTCAAAGTGTGGCTTGAGGACCATCTCTTCATTTGAGTGTGTGAGGGATAATTTATTAGAAATTCAGATTTCTGGAGCTCACTTGAAGATTTTCTGAGTTAGAATCTCTAACAATGGGTCTCAGGGCAACCTATCCATGCATTAATCTATATATCCTTCCTTCCTCCCTCCATCCCTTCCTTCCTTTCTTTATTATCTATCAATCGATCAGTCTTCATTCTACCTACTCTCTACCCACTGTTTATCTAATTATCTACTATTTCTATAAAAGCTCCCAAAGTAATAAAATTTGAGAATTTTAGGTGTAATAAAATTTGAGAATTACTCTTTGCCTTCCTTCATGGTGGTCCCATTGGTCTAAAAATTCTATGTTTGTTTCCTAAGTATTAATAGCTTTTACATATTTCAAGACTCATTTTAAGTTACCCACTTCATCTTGAGGCTTTTCCAGATTTTTCTAGGGTTCCCATGGAACTTCCTTTTGATTATATTTTAAGGCACTTAAAATTCATCAACTTTAGCACTTAACTATGCATATTGGTATGTTTTCCAGTATGCAAACTAATTGTTTCTATGCCGGTCCTACTCCTCCGAATAGATTTCAAATTTCCTGAAGTGCAGAAATCTGGTTTATTCCATTTCCATATGCCTCTGAGTATCTGGGAAATGTTGAGCTCAGAGTAGGTATACCAAAATTTGGAGGGAGATGCTTGGAAGAGACAGACCTTAAATAGATGGAGAATCTAGAAAATCCTTTTTTTCCGTTCTCTCTTCTGTTGTGGTCCTTGTTTTCACTGGCATTTCTTTAGACATCCACGTCATATTTAAAACTCTCTGGTTATCTCTTTATAAATCTAAGAAAACACTAAACAGAACACAAATTTAACTCCTGGTGGAGGGTGTGTAAATGCAGACTTACAGCAAGTAGGAAGATTTCCAGGAGATTTAGGAGAAGGTGCTACATCTTGGGCATTAGTTTTAGAGACTGATTACAAAAGTCATTTTCTGGTTGTGATTCTGTAATCTTACTTTCAGGAGAAGTGTGGTCATTTCTGATGGGCCAACGTGCCACAGTCACATTATAGTGTTTTTCTTCATCAATCATGATTTATTTTTGTTTGCTGTGAGTTTTTAAAAACAAATTGAACAAAAAGGTAAAATGGGATTTGTGCTGAGTTGAGAAACAGATAAAAAAATACTTTCAAAAATCCATTCAGAAGGGATTACAAGAGGACAAAAAGGCTTCTTTTTTCTTGTTTTAAAGATACTAACATTTATGAAGGTGTTCTGTTTAGGGTTCTGTAGTCTGTAGTTAAAGAGATGAATTAGGGGCACCTATAAAGTGTGTGTGTGTGTGTGTGTGTGTGTGTGTGTGTGTGTATGTGTCTGTGAATTGACAGTATTTTGAGGGAATTTACATCCCCTCACTGGAATGGGGAAGTCTGGGAATCATCAGAATCCAAATGCTCTTGCCATTTATTGGTTTGTTCTTGCAAAATCTCCTCCAAGTAATAAGCTGGTTATTAATATTTTAATCAGAAACTTGCTGTGTACCTGAGATCCAGGTCACAGAATTTGCAGCCCAAGTGTGTAGTTCCTGCATAAATTACTTTGAAATAAAGATAATAATGGTAGTGTTACTTTCAGTTTGTGAGATCTTGATTGTGTTTTCCTGTTTCTGATCTCATTTTGATTTTAATCCTCATAACACTCCCGTGAAGTCAGGAAGCAAGGGCAACTATCCTCAGGTAAAATCCATGCTATCATTCACCATCTCTCCCGGGTGATTTGTTTTATAACATATTGCCAGCGCCATATCCCCCCGCCCTTTTTTTATGCTACCTAGACATATCAACAATATAGCTAAAACACTCATCTTTCTAATATACTATGTTTTATTTATAAGTTTAATTAATATAAAATGTGTATTATATGCATCATAACAATTAGGGATCTCTCTGGCCATTCTGGGGGGCAGGTGGTGCACTCCAGTATTGCCTGATACTCACCCGTGAAACTCACAGGACCCTCTCATGATCTGGTCCAGGGTGACCTTCCGTCCCAAAAGAAGAGTCATCTTATACAGAGTACACAATTACACAAATGTAATATCTATAGACTGGATATGGCCCTTGAGAATTCTCAGGGAACCCTGAGAATTGCAAACCCATTCATTCCCACCCAGGAAGCCTTGGGGTGTGAACTGCTTTCTGCAGCAGTCTTCTTGTTTTTGTCAAGTACTGCTCATGTACCACTTTGGGTTCTCTTCCAAATATACTCTGGACAACCCTACATGGATCCATCTCTCTTGCCCAGGTGCTCTGCTCCCTGGATACAGGAGGACTGTCTTTGGGCCCTGCTGGGTCTCTGGCACTGCCAATAGGTTTCCAGGTGCTGGTGCTGTGATCTGTGACAAGCATAGGAACTACATGTAGGGCTGGTAGCAATGGCTGCCCAGTCAACCTCTGTCAACTCCTGATGTCCCAGCAACATTACTGACAGGCCCAGCCAGACGGCCAGGGGTCTTTCAAGACCTTGGACTCCAGATTCTTCTCTCCTTTTCCCTGTCCTGGGCTTCACAGAGACTCATATCTGCATTTCTGTATCTATTTTTTAAAATTGAGTTATGACTGATATATGGCATTATATTTGTTTCAGGTGTACAACATAAGGAGTTGATATTTGTATATATTGTAGAATGAACACCACAATACAAAGACTCACTTTTAGTTCCCAGCTGTCCCCTAAAGGCCTGTCTGCCCACTCAGTACCCCAGCCTTTCTCCTCTCATTGTAGTCTTGTGCTGTAACTCTGTGGTTCTCTTACACTTGAAGAAGCAGCAAGAGCTGGGGACAGCAGCATGTTAAATTATGGAGCTGGAATTCTACTCAGGTCTATCTAAAGCCAACATCTATGCTTTTAACCGCAGCCCCAGATTATTTTTCTTTTAGAAAGATTATCTCTTCAGAATGGGGCAGGGAAGTGATAACTCAGAACATGGTGGAGAGAGAGACTTTTTTTTTCCTCATTTTAAAAATTTAATTTCTTTTCATTGTAACAGACTTCATCGTTTATGCACTATACCCAGTGCTCCATGCCATACGTGCCCTCCATAATACCCACCACCAGGCTCCCCCAACCTCCCACCTCCCGCCCCTTCAAAACCCTCAGACTGTTTTTCAGAGTCCATAGTCTCTCCTGGTTTGTCTCCCCCTCCAATTTCCCCCAACTCCTTTCTCCTCTCCATCTCCCCATGTCCTCTGTGTTATTTCTTATGCTCCAAAAATAAGTGAAACCATATGATAGTTGACTCTCTCTGCTTGACTTATTTCACTCAGCATAATCTCTTCCAGTCCCGTCCATGTTGCTACAAAAGTTGGGTATTCATCCTTTCTGATGGAGGCATAATACTCCATAGTGTATATGGATCACATCTTCCTTATCCATTCATCTGTTGAAGGGCATCTTGGTTCTTTCCACAGTTTGGCGACCCTGGCCATTGCTGCTATGAACATTGGGGTACAGATGGCTCTTCTTTTCACTACATCTATATCTTTGGGGTAAATACCCATAGTGCAATTGCAGGGTCATAGAGAAGCTTTATTTTTAATTACTTAAGGAATCTCCACACTGTTCTCCAAATTGGCTGCACCAACTTGCATTCCAACCAACAGTGTAGGAAGCTTCCCCTTTCTCCACATCCTCTCCAACACACGTTGTTTCCTGTCTTGCTAATTTTGGTCATTCTAACTGGTGTAAGGTGGTATCTCAATGTGGTTTTGATTTGAATCTCCCTGATGGCTAGTGATGATGAACATTTTTTCATGTGTCTGTTTTTTGTTGTTGTTGTTGCTGTTGGTGTTTTAGGTTGGAAAGAATTTAAATATATTATTGCTCCAGAGAAGAGTCTGAGAACAAAGGATTGGTGTCAGGGAGAATGCTAAGTAAATTAGGAATTCTAAGACTCTGGAAAGACCCAATGATCCTTGCTTTGGGAATTCAAACATAAACTAGAAAGATGGACCTTCCTCTTATCATCTTACAGATGGTTTGTTTTGTGTGTTGATAGGATGGAGTGAATTGAGTTGCAAAATGAGTGATAAAGTAAAAACCTATTAATTTTCAGTAAAATCATAGATGGTTTAACTAGTATCTATAATTTGGGGAGCAGACTCCTAAAAAGTAGTCTTTAACTTTGAGAAATGTCAACAAAATGGTCGTGTAAAAAAACAACCAGCTCGATCCTGGGATTGTGTTCAGATAACTCTCAGATGTTTGTGACTAGGGGTAACACATGTCTCCCCCACCCCCAGTTCTATTTGCCTGAATGAAAAATGAAGTGGAAGAACAAGTTGAGAACTCAGGAGTGGGATGGGGCTGTATTAATTTCCTAGGGTGGCCACAAATCACCACCAACTTGGTCGCTCAATACCACAGAAATTTTTTCTCTCACAGTTCTGGAATCCAGAAGTCCTAATTCAAGGTGTCAGCAGGGCCATGTTCCCTTTGAAGCTCTGGAGGCGAACCCTTCCTTGCCTCTTCCAGCTGATGGTGGAAGTACCACTCAAATCTCTGCCTATGTCTTCACATGGCCATCTCTTCTCCTTCACCTGCAAATACCTTCAGGAGATCCTGTCTAATTCAGTTAATTTTCATGTGCAGTGGAGGTAAGGACCTGGACATATCTTCTGGGGAAGACCCCACTAACCCCATTATAGGGTAAAGGCACTTGGAGAGGAGAGAATGAAGAGTAGGTGTATGTAAGGGAGTGGTGGCATGTATGTCCCACCCCTTCGCCAGAGCTTGTCAAAGCCAGTTCTTAACACTTATGAGGGAGCAGTTTAAGCCGGAAGCTTGAGGACTTTCTGTGAATGTGAGCATCAGCAGAGCAACTTCATGGCTCCCACAGAAGAAGCAACTGAGACATCACCCTAGTATCCTAGGCGGACTAGAACCTCAGGGGGGCCACCAGGTGAAGTGTGCAGTACCTAGTGTTGCAATGGGAATGTCTTCAACCTCTCTTCTCTCACAGATTCTGTAAGCTATGGAGTGATCACTCCTTAAGACACCTCCTTTAGTATAGACTGTGTATGGCAGGTGCAGCTGAAATGGAAACCCACAGCAGATTTGTCTCTTGCAGTCACGGCAGGCAATCCTGGCATCCCTGGAAAAAATCAAGGAAGTTTTTGGAATTCTCTTTGGTCCTTCCATTAAGTGGGTGGGAACTAAATGCTATCGTGATTTACATATTAATTTAATAAAGCTCCATTGCTTCTCCCATACTGCTGCAGTCTGGAAGGGTCAGTTTACAAAGGTACAAGAAGGATTAAAACCACATCTGCATAATGTGCCTGGAAGCATGCAGTCCATTGTTGCTGCTTGTGACCTTGAAACCTCATTTGCCTCATTTGAAAGATCAGGAGGAAACAAGCACTGAAGCTGGTAGTGAGAGGTGGTCCAGGCAGACTTGTCAGAAGCTCTGGAACAATTAAATGTTGTGTGGTACATAAGCAATGAACCTTGGAACACTGAAAAAAAATAAAATTCAATTAAGATGTTTAAGAAATGTTGGGAGAAGCTGAGGCATTGACTGGGGGAGGTAGGGGCAAAAAGGTAGTGAAAAAAAGTAACATAGAAAATGATTTTAAAAATAGTAATATGTGGTCTAAAAAAAGCACACGTTCCTGCAAATGATTATGCTAATGAGTTGACAGGGACCGAGGGGGCACAGTTAGGAGGAAACACTGTGAGCTCTGTGTTTCCTGAGCAGGCACTGCCTGGAGAAAGAGAACGAGCCACAGTCTGTGGCTGAGCTGCAAACGTGGCTTTGTGTGTAGCTCTTCTCAAGACTGGAATGCAGGAGTGATGCCTGAGGGGAAGACTTCTCAAACTGGGGACTAACCCCTTGTCAGGGCCTGATCCACCCTGAAGGCTGTGTCTTCCAACACCCCAGCATCTACACTCTGCTTATATTCCTTATCCTTTCAAGTAGGAAAAAGACAAAGAAGTAATTGGCTTTGTTCAGTACAGAAAGTAGGAAATACCAGCACAGTGATCTTTTTTTTTTCTTTTTTAAACCACTGCTGTTACTTTTCAGAAGAGATGAACAAAAGATCTGTGGGTCCTAGTGGGGTTCAGAAAAATGTTTTCCTGTGGGACCCATGAAATGGTGGTGGTCACTTGTCAACAACCCTTGCTCAGACAGTAGGCAAAGAGCTAAAGATGCACTCATGGCTGGTTCAATGACCCACTTGACGCCCCTGCCAATCCTGGCTTGGGGTTACAGTCTCGGCTTCTCTCCTGTGGTGGATGGATGAGTCCAGCAATTGCCTTTTAGAAGGGTGTGGCCCTGTGATTTCTAAGAAAATGGCCTTGAGAATGATTGAACCCATTCATCACGGAGCCTGCAGGGGGCAGCAGAAAGCAAACATCCCGTAGTGGGTGCTTGGGCAGCTCTGGGCCATTGCATTCCCCATCCCTGCCCCAGTGCAGGGAAAGTGGGCATCCTTCAAACAGGACAGTGGAGAGCAGAGCAGGGAAGTTTGGACAGACAGAGATACTGTGGTCCCTCTGTCTTTGTAGCTATGACTGCTGCTTTCTGGAGGCTCTGAGAAATCCCCATCTCCAAAAGCACCTAAGACATTATTATCACAATAATAATCACAATCATCATCATCATCATCATCATCACCATCACAAGACGTTTCTTCCACCTGACTGTGGGGTGCTCAGGGCAAGGCCTTTTCCCCATCTCCATGTCTCCAGCTCCAAACACAATTCCAGGCATGCAATATATGCTCAATAATAAATGTTGGTGGCATGAAAATGGGGATGGATGAACTGGTATCCCATTTTAGTTTCCTCGATATTTCTCCATCATTTATGATCAAAGCTGCAAATATCCGTGGTATAGTTAAATTGGATAGAAGGAATAAAATCAACCAGCTCTAGATAGCGTAAGACAAATGGAGTTAGACCTGAGCCTTCTCACATCTAGGTAATGGATAATGGCATCATATTCTGTGATACTATTCAGCAGGGAAGGCCTCAGTGTGGTAAATGGGGAGCAGTTACAATAATAATAGCTCATAAGTTTGCTAGTCTATGTTCCTGTGGTATTGGTGATAACTGATCACATTTTTTTTAAATTTTTTTATTTGTTTATTTACAGCATAACAGTGTTCATTGTTTTGGCATAACACCCAGTGCTCCATGCAGTACGTGCCCTCGCTATTACCCACCACCTGGTTCCTCAACCTCCCGCCCCCCCCCCCCCGCCCCTTCAAAACCCTCTGGTTGTTTTTCAGAGTCCATAGTCTCTCATGGTTCATCTCCCCTTCCAGTTTCCCTCAACTCCCTCTCCTCTCCATCTCCCCATGTCCTCCATGTTATTTGTTATGCTCCACAAATAAGTGAAACCATATGATACTTGACTCTCTCTGCTTGACTTACTTTGCTCAGCATAATCTCCTCCAGTCCCGTCCATGTTGCTACAAAAGTTGGGTATTCGTCCTTTCTGATGGAGGCATAATACTCCATCGTGTATATGTACCACATCTTCCTTATCCATTCATCCGTTGACGGGCATCTTGGTTCTTTCCACAGTTTGGTGACCGTAGCCATTGCTGCAATAAACATTGGGGTACAGATGGCCCTTCTTTTCACTACATCTGTATCTTTGGGGTAAATACCCAGCAGTGCAATTGCAGGGTCATAGGGAAGCTCTATTCTTAATTTCTTCAGGAGTCTCCACACTGTTCTCCAAAGTGGCTGCACTAACTTGCATTCCCACCAACAGTGTAAGAGGGTTCCCCTTTCTCCACATCCTCTCCAACACACGTTGTTTCCTGTCTTGCTAATTTTGGCCATTCTAACTGGTGTCAGGTGGTATCTCAATGTAGTTTTAATTTGAATCTCCCTGATGGCTAGTGATGATGAACATTTTTTCATGTGTCTGATAGCCATTTGTATGTCTTCGTTGGAGAAGTGTCTGTTCATATCTTCTGCCCATTTTTTGATATGATTATCTGTTTTGTGTGTTTGACCCAATTAAAATGCAGCTGAGATCTCCATGTCAGAAAGGGTTATTTGCAAAGCCACCAATCCCATTTTTCCTTATGGAGAGGAGTGGAAGATGCTGTTCCAGTGAATGGAATATTGACCCATAATAGATTTTCACATATGAGGAGATAAACCAGCAAGGATGCTGAAGTAAAAACAAAGATGTTCAAGCAAACAAGGCTTGAACATGGATGTGGTGAAGGCTTGTTTGGGGATGAACAATACAAGACGGTCAACGTCATATTTCTCAGGGTAAACTTCGTATTCCTTCAAGCAGCCATGGGCTTCTACTGAGTTTTCTCTGTGCTGCCCTGTGTGTGAGAAACACTGCGCCTTTTGGGGAGACAATGGACATAAGTTATTTGAAATATTCTATATGTCCAGAAAATACATTAACTTGGTATTTTATTTTTTCCACACTGTCCTTTTAAAATTTTCATGAAACCATCAATATTTCTCCTATAAAAATAAATTCGATTCTTCATTGTTCATGAAAATATGCAACTCTTGGTGTTAAACTTTTCTTATTTTCCTATAGTTTTCTTTCCCTAAGAAAATCTGTTGGCACAGAAATATTTTCTGTTACACTTGTCATTTGCAATCATCCTCCTGCACATATCTGCCTCATAGCTGCCTCATTAACTCTGCATTTCTTTTGAGAACTCAGCTTGAGATTATCTTTTTCTCTATTGCCTAATACAAATTCATTTTTTTTCCTGATCACTGTTATTATTTGTTTAACCCAGAGTCATATTTTTAGATGCATTTTGTAAGGAAGATGCTGCACTAGATAAAACATACACTACCATATTCAAAAAATCACAGGAAAGCAACTCTCTAGGTGGTGGGTAAAACTGGAGATGCTCTTGACTTAATGTCCTTAAAGTAGAACAATAATGGGTGTGTTATACAATGTAGCGAGTTTTGCGAAGAAAATGGTGAAAGTAAAATTAGACATAATGTTCTTAATAGTCTTCCAACAATGTCGAAAGGGAGAGACTATGGCATATCCCAAGTTGTTGACATCTCTTGCCTGTAGGCTTTCTTCATTAGTCATTTATAATGTCTGTTTATCTAGGTCCCTGATTATTTATTTATTTTATGCTTTGTAATATAGCAACTGGAACCACCAAAGATTCTGTTCTTTAGAACACCAGCTGGGTTGCTTTTCTACTAAATGGGCATAATGTTCTGGGAGATCAGGCATCTAACATGGAAATGTGCCCTCTTTCTTTGTAGAAACTGTCGAAATTTGAAAACGACTTTTTCAAGTAATAATTTGTTACAGCAGGAGCAAAAGTTCACCATCACTTACTGAGGATTGGGAGTAGGGAAAATTGTGGGGTGTTATTTTCTGAAGAAAACAGAAGACGATAAATCTCCCTGAAGATTTGCTATGTTCTTTGTCTCTTTCATTTTCAAAGGAAGAAGGCAACTTTGTTTAGTGGATAAAGGACCACAGTGGTGTCACTCCTGAGACCTGGGGTGTCCCACTTGGGCTCTTGGGGACTTCTCAGCAATCACTTCTGATTTTCTGCTCCTCAATGAGCTTTGCAACTGAGAAGTGATGAAACTGAGTGTTACTTTTCTCTTTAATTTGTAAAGTTGCAATACCTGTCTTCTTCAATGGAAAACTCCATGCTGACAATATCTACATGTGGCCAGATTATGAGACCAGAGGATAACATAACATATAGTTTTAAGGCAGAATAACCTTTCGGCCATTAGGAAGAAATAGCTACATCTTCTACTCAAAGATTAAGAAAAAGTAAATGCCATAGTGGGGTGCCCAAGGAGGAAGGAATGCCACTTTAAATTGTATACACACACACACACACACACACACACACACACACACACGAATATTACTCAGCCATCAAAAGGTATGAAATCTTATCATTTACAATGATGTGGATGGAACTGGAGGGTATTATGCTGAGCAAAATAAGTCAATCAGAGAAAGACATTATTATATGGCTTCACTCAGATATGGAATTTAAGTAATGAAATAGATGATCATAGGGGAAGGGAGGGAAAATTAAAATAAGATGAAATCAGAGGGAGGGGGAATCATAAGAGACTCTTAATAATAGGAAACAAACTGAGGCTTGCTGGTGGGGAGAGAGATGGGAGGATGGGGTAACTATGTGATGGGCATTAAGAAGGGCACATGATGGAGTGGCACTGTGTGTTCTATGCAACAGAGGAGTAACTGATATTTACATGTGAAACTGATGATACACTATATGTTAACTAATTTAAATAAAATAAGTTAATAAAAATTTAGGCAGAGAATTGCCTTTTTAGGGTGGAGGTTTCTAGTGCTTTTAGTTTCTGGAAATAGAAACCTGCAATCCCTTGGAGTGGAAAGACCTTTTGGGGCACCATCCTTGGACGGGCTGCTTAATTCTACCAATAAGAGACTAGTGGCCATCTAGGATTCTTGGGGAAAACCTTGATATTCCTCCTTGTCTCCATCCAGGTTCTGCTGTTTGCTCATGTAAATTATTTTTATTTTGTTTATGTGGTAAGGAAGACTTTTAATAGTTTTCTCCTAAAGAACAAATAACTTACTTCATTATTACCTCCCACATGGGAATATAGATAGTAGGACAAGCCATGCATTTTTTGAGAGGGTCACAAAATTGAATTATGGTATAGAAAGTGAGTTGTATTTCACGACTGAATGGAGGGACTGAGATTGAGCCATTTCCTATTAGGGAGGGAATGCCCTGGGGATTCCAGCAGCTGCCTCTGAGCCTTATTCTGTTCTTCTGGAGAATTAGGAGAGAGAACTGGGTCTAAGCTTGGAGAAAATGAAGGGGGGAAGGTTTGGTTCTGAGCTCAACGTGTAGAGATGGTAGAACCTGCCACGTCCCAGCACCAGGGTGATAGTGGGTGTGTGTGTGTATGTGTGTATGTCTGTGGCTGTGTTTGTGTTTGTATGTGTGCCTGTGTATATGTGTGTGTGATTGTGTGTATGTGTATTATATATGTGTGTATGTGTATTATGTGTATGTGTGTGTATGTGTTGTATGTGTGTGTATGTGTTGTGTAAGTGTGTGTATGTGTATTATGCATGTGTGTGTGCACGTGTGCTTGCGTGTATGCGTGTGTTTGGAGAGCACAGTTATAGGTTGAAATCAGAGATAGATAAGGAGGATTTGGGAAGCCAGTCACAGTCCCTGGGAGTATTAACCAAAATGTACCCATTGGACTAGGTCAGCTGAAGTGAGCGTTCCTTGGAGGTCTCTGGGGAGAAAGAACTTTCCAAAATTCACTAAATGGTAACTCAAGATCAAAACTCACTGATGTCTGGGGCCATGACTGTGACCAAGTTACATGACTGGGCACATGCAAGGGTAGGAATTTAAAAAATTGTATCTGGTTTCAGCTACAGAAATAAACTGTGATGAGGTGGAGATTGACAGGCTGTCAAAATCTGTGGCCTTAAATCTTGGTCAACCAGCAATTATTTAGTAAAATCTTTCGTTCAAGGTAACAACTTCTCTTTGTTTGTTTGTTTTTCTCCAGGTATTTCATCTTCTGTCTTCCACTCTGTGTATTCCAATCAGATTGCTTATTGCCTGAGGGGATAGAAGGAACCCTCAGTGTTTCAAAAGTTTAATGCCTTTGAGAAATTTGGAGGATTTGAAGCAAAATGTTATGAAAAACACAGTTGGTTAGCTTTTGCTGCATGACAAACTGCTCCAAAATTTAGTGAGCAACACAAAAAGCATTTGTTGTGCCCCAGTTCTGCTGATCTGGGCCAGGTTAGCCAGGTTTGGCTGATTGTGGATGGGCTTGCTTGTGGTTTTGTAGTCGGCTGGCAGTGATGGCTGTGGAGGACTGAGGTTTGGAGAGACTTGGCTCTTTGTCTTCCATTATCCAGTAGGCTAGCATGGCAGTGGGGTACCAAGAGGGAGGAAAGACATGTGCAATTCCTCCTTAAGCTTCCATCAGAGCTGGCACAACATCACTTCTGCCATATTCTGCAAAGGACATCCCAGATTCAAGGAATGGAGAAAGAGACTCCTCTCTTGATGGGAGGGGCCATGCACTTTGCAAAGGAGATGCCTCTGGAGAGTGGGACAGAATTGAAGCTGTGTTTGCAATTTGCCATACCATGATAAAGGACTGGGGAGCATTGTGACCAAGGGTAGGGTCTCACCCTTCTCTGCACCTGCTCACACAATAAATAAGAAAAATGGGTTTTTCTTTTCCCATTCTGGAAAATGTAAGAAGCTAGGGGTAAGTAAGGATGGTAGTGCTCAAAACAATGTTTTTAGGGCAGAGTCCTAGGAAATCTTCAAAACCTCAGATGGGTTTGTGGGACCAGAGAGAGAAAGGTGCCTTGGGGAAGAAGGTCACAGAGGAGAGATGACTGAAATGTGAAGCAAGGCTGATGGGCCATAGATATCCAGTAGAGATCCCTAGTTCCAGCTAACCACATAGACCAATGGGGTGGGTCTTGTGCCTGCAGATGTGGCAGGGAACCAGCATTGAGATAACTGAGCCCAAGTGAGGTCATGTGGCTAAGAATGAAGCCATCTTGGAAGTTCCCAGATAGACTTAATACTGAAGACAGGGAGGCTTACTCTCTCCCCTTCTGTCCATCCCAACACTTCGTACTAAGTAAGCCAACCACCTCTATGTGAACATTCACAGGTAAGAGATACCCTGAGATTACATTTTGCCATTCCCAACAGAGTAGGAGCTCAAAAAAAAATTAATATGAAGTAGAGAAAAATTTTTTTAAAGTATGTATTTTTTTCAGTATGGATACTGAAATTCAGCTCATTTCCTATATAGGAGATGAAAATACATACAGAACTTTCCATTAAGACATTAGGAAAAGACAATATATGAAAAACCCTCATCCAACTTTGAAAAGAGGTCTTTGAACCATGGCTGAGGCCAGCTGTTGCAATGGGGCAGGAAGGGTGCGTACCAAATGGAATTGAGAAAGGTTGTGAGGAAGAGTCTTGGAGGTGCCATGTTTGAAGTGATTTGTACTCTCAAAGCGACAAAGTTTCTGATCCTGAGGCCAAGGATTTAGAACGTGGAACTACCACTGAACTATCACTGGTAGTTCGACTGAATGTCAAGAATTTCTTATTATTTTTCATTGAGTGGGAAGTAAAGTACCTGTGTTTGTGGTAAGGCTTGAGATAGTGTTGTTGAACATGGGAGAAAATGGAGCAGTAAACCAAGGAAACATTGATCAGACCCTGTACAGCAAGTGTAAGATGGGGATGAGCTGAAAGAAATGTTTCTGAGGAACCCAAAGACTTCCTAGAGTTTGATAAAGGGAAGTGGTGGCTTGAGTTAATGAGAAGAAGTTACTGAGTTGAACAACGTTCTTTGGTTTAGCATAAATTAAGAGATGGTGAAAAATTAAATGCCTTTTGAGGGTCCTGAAGGAGTTGATGAAAGAAGGCAAAGGTGATGAGTGGGGGAAAGACCAAAATAATCATTCTTATAAATGTGAGTTGATGGGCACATGGGGACAGTGTGTAGACACAGAGAAAAATCACCTTTAGTATTTCATTGTCTAGCTGTGAATTATTTCATCTCTTTAGGTCTCAGTCTCATTGTTTGTGTAATGGGGATAATAATAGTACTGACCTCTTAGAGTGTTAGAATCATGTAAAGCATTTCACATTGCACTAAGTATTCCATAAGTGTTATCTCTTGTCATTATTACTTGCAATACCGAATAATATCAGAAAATAGGGAAGGACCTGGGGATTCAAGTCATCTTCTCTTATTCCTATTCCCTCAGTTGAAAAGCTTCTAATTAGTTTAATGATCTAGCCCCTAGGATTGATGTCACAGTGAAGAAAAATAGAGGAGAAGGGATAGGTGCTGGGCACTGTTCTAAGTACTCTGTGTGGGCTAGGGTGAATTAATGCTAAGATTAATACAAAAAGTCCACGATGAACAAAATGACCAAAATTTTAAGTGATGATAGGATCACTAAAAGTGCCATGCTAAGCCATGTTGGAGCCTGAGGCAAAGAAAAAAAAAATACTGATCTTGCCTTTATTTAAAATTGTGATATGGGGCACCTTGGTGGCTCAGTTGGTTAAGCATCAGACTTCAGTTCAGGTCATGATCCCAGGGTCCTGGGATGGAGAGCCCCATGTTAGGCTCCCTGCTCAGCATGGAGTCTGCTCCCCTCATCCCCTCATCCCTCATCCCATAGAGTCTGCCCCACCCCCACCCTTGTGCTCTGTCTGTCTCTCAAATAAATGAATAAAATCTTTAAAAAAATTGTGATAGTTCACTGAGGACTTTTTGAGAGAAGGAGAGCACAAGCATGAGAGCATGTCGGGGGCAAGAGGGGAGGAGCAGAGAGAGAGGGAGAGAGAAAATTCCAAGCAGGCTACATGCCCAGTGTGGAGCCCAACTTGGGCCAGATCCCACGCCCCTGAGATTGTGACCTGAGCTGAAACCAAGAGGTGGATGCTTAACTGACTGAGCCACCCACGTGTCCCCACTAAGATTTTTTATATTAATTGTGATTTTTTTTAAACATATGGTGCGCTTGAATATTATTTATCCCAATTACTGACTTTCTGGTCCCTCTTAAACTTTGTGCTTCACATTCTCTCCTTCCTCTTGATGCATCTGTGTGTAGTAATTTATGTAGCCACTCTCAGCCTCACTGGGGGCAGATCCTATCATTACCACATTTTTACAGGTTAAAAAAAAAAGCATAAAGAAGATGCATATTGGTTTTCTATGGCTCCTTTAACAAACTACCACTACTTTGGTGGTTTAAGACAGTACACATTTGTTGTCTTACAGTCTTGGAGATGAGAAGTTCAAAATCAGTTTCACTGGGCTAAAATCAAGGCACCACTTTGCCTCTGGAGCCTCTAAGGGAGAAGCCCTTCTTTTGTTTTGTCATACTCTAGAGCTACATTCATTGCATTCTGTGGCTCCGTGCTCCCTTCTTTGGGCTTCAGAACCAATGGCATAGCATTTGCCTCAGCAGACACATGGCCTTCTTCCATTGTAGTCAAATCTCCTCCTGCCCCCCTGTTATGAGAACACTTGTGATTACATTGAGGACTCACCCAGATAATCCAGGTTTCCATCCACCATCTCAAGGTTTCTTCCTTTAATCATATCTGCAAAGTTCCTTTTGTCATATAATGTGACAGTCACAAGTTCTGACCTCTTTGAGGGGCATTAATCAGACTCCCATGGGCTGGATGGTAAGTGGCAATGTTCAGATCAGACTGAAGTAGACTGGCTTCTGTACCCTTTTGCTGGAGGCAGCTGATGTATCTTTAGGCCGAGGGGCTAGTTAAGGAGGAGGCTGCATGAATGAGCATAAATTTCAGTCTCTTTCAGGGGCTGCCCCTGTAGTCAGAACTAGGGCCAAGATAGTGGGAGCATTCCTCATCCCCATCCTACACATCTAATACTACTTGAAAGTCAGCGTGTGTGGAGCTATATGGATTTGATTCTTCCAGGTGACAAGACCTTATTTGATGTCCTGAGCTAGAGAGTAGGAAGTTTTAATAACACAGAGAAAATGATGCCCAACCTTCTTTCATCCCATGTTCTTCCTATCTGTCAGGAAGTTCTTCTCAATGTATCCTAAATATTTACTGATTAAGCCCCATTTTCTTTGTTCTCTTGGTGAGAAGATGGAAAAAAATCGCCTTCTACTCTATGAATGATAGCATTTATGATTTCAGTGACGTGATACTTCAGCCTATTTTGTCCTATTGTACACAAAGTAAAAAGAAGCAGATCTGTGGGATAAACACTGTGATGCATTTGCTGTTGGATCTAAACATATATAGTGAGGGTTGTCTTTATTTTCTGCCAGCAACTCTTTGTAAGTTATACATGGGCATTAAAGGGTGAAATGGTAAATATTATTTAGGTTTTGTGGGTCATACTGTGCCTTGTATGTTGTAACTACTCAGCTCTGCTCTTTTATCATAGAAGCAGCTATAAACAATTTGTAAAGGAATTTGTGTAACTGTGTTTTAATTCAACTTTATTTATGGACACTAAACTTTGAATTTCATATAGTTGTATGTTTCATTAAATATTTTTTGGGTATTTTCCACCAGTTATAAACCATTCTTTGTACATGGACCATACAAAAACAAGGAATGTTTTATAGTTTGCTGATCTGGGACCTGGCAATCCTCAGATTTTGTAGTTTATCTCTGGATGATATCTGGAAGATAAAGTGAAGTAGACTGGCATGACATTATTCTACTAGGAGGGCCAGGCATGTATAGTGTCTCACCCTTGATCTTGTCTAATCTCCTATCCTAAAAGCTGCCAATGACTTTATTTTTATTTATTTTTTTATAGATTTTATTTATATATGACAGAGAGAGAGAGTATGCAAGTGAGCACAAGTAGGGGGAACAGTAGAAGGAGAGGGAGAAGCAGACTCCCTGCTGAGCATGGAGCCTGGCATGTGGCTTGATCCCAGGACCGTAGGATTGTGACCTGAGTTGAAGTCAGATGCTTAAGCTACTGAGCCACCCAGGTACCTCCCAATGACTTTAAAATAAACTACTGAGATGAGATTTTTAAAAAATGTATTTATTTATTTTAGAGAGAGAGAGAGAATGAGAAAGAGAGAGAGAAAGAGGGCGGGAGAGGCAATGGGGAAAGGGGAGAGTAAGTCAACCAGTCTCTGTTGAGTGCAGAGCCCAATGTTGAGGTTTGATCTCATGACCCTGAGATCATGACCTGAGCTGAAACCAAGAGTAAGGACTTAATTTTTGTCTTTTTTTTTTTTTTTGAGATTGCGTACGATGTATACTCACTACTCTGTGATTATTTTAATTATAACACTTTCCTACAATACACACACATTAATTGCTGAATAAAAATAAATGTTTAAATTTATTTATTTATTTTTTCAGCATAACAGTATTCTTTTTTTTTTTTTTTTTTTTTAAATATGAGACTTAAAGATGTTTGGTTTGGACAGATTCTGTGTTTTGGCGAGTCTTCAAGAACTGTTGGATTTTACTACCTTTTATTTTTTTTTTTTTAAAGATTTTATTTATTAATTTTGACAGAGAGAGACCACAAGTAGGCAGAGAGGCAGGCAGAGAGAGTGAGAGGGAAGCAGGCTCCCTTCAGTGCAGAGAGCCCGACGTGGGACTCGATCCCAGGACCCTGAGATCATGACCTGAGCCGAAGGCAGCGGCTTAAACCACTGAGCCACCCAGGCGCCCAACAGTATTCATTGTTTTTGCAAAACACCCAGTGCTCCATGCAATACGTGCCCTCCCTATTACCCACCACCTGGTTCTTTTGAATACACTTATTACAGTGATAGCTGGAGATTCATATTTGTTTCTTACATATAAGTTCTTCTCCAAAATGACATGTTGAAGTGGAGAGCCATTGGAAAAAAAAGAGATAGTATGTCCTTTCTTGTGTTTTCATGTGTCACATACCTTTGACCCAAATTAATGATAAAAGGCTACAGGCAGAATGCCTGCATTCGTAGATACTCCTTTTGGGAAACAAGTCTTCCTTCTCTCAGCCCTGAATCATCCATCACACTGGGTCTATACTCTGCTAATCAGAAAATGAAACAAAACAAAACAGCCGGTCTAGAGACAAATCAGAGTATGAAAGAACACACAATCAGATGGTGAAAAAAAGGTGAACCACTCTCAAGCTGATTCATACACTAGTGAATTAATGGTACCATTACAAAGATCTACTTCAAAAGAAGCTACTCATGATAAAGGATCCCCAGTCTACTGACAAAGAAAAGAAGTCTCTGAACACTTAAAATTACTTCCTTATCTTTTGGAAAATATTTTCCCACAATGCTGAGTCCTAGTATCAGCAGAGAATTTATTTGTTAGTGTAAAAGGATTTAGAATTTCTTCAGTGCTCTTTTCATTCTGTTTAAGATGTCTTTGAAGAATTGCTGTCCATAGGTTGTTATGGGACGGTTAACAGAATGTAAGAGCAGTTGCTACACTGTTGATGGACCCAAATGTCATCAAAATCTGGTTCGGATAGATGTAGCAATGAGACCCCTACACAAAATATTGTTGCGATGTTAGGCCAAAGATATCAATGAACAATTTAAAAATTCGCCTGCTGTGCTAAGGGCAGTCACCCTGCCGTGTGAGCAGTAGTGCATGAGGGGCAGGAAATTAAAAGGCTTAACCACATGCCCCAAACTGTCCAAGCTACTTCATTGTTCAAGTGAAGTGAAAATACAAATACAAGTAGCCAGAAGGGTGAAATTTAAATTAAACTTCAAAATCATTTTGTGTTTAACCATCTACGATATTCTCAGCACTGCAAATAAGTCTCCTTTCTTTGGAAGCCTAGAAAAATAATTCAATATAAAAAAACTCCTTCGGGCTCTACCTTCCTCCTGTACATGCTCTGCACATGTTCACTTTTAAAACAAAAGTTTGATCAACATCCAGGGGAGCACAACATGGCTACGCAGACAGAGTTTCTAACCTGTGATGGCCATTGCTGATGCCTTCTCCAGAATGAGGTCTGGTGGGCAACAAGATTTCAGGCCAAGATTGCTGTGCTTTCTCTTGTTAGATGGCTGCATCGAGAATTGCATTGCAAAACAGACATCTGCAAGGGAATCATTAGGAATCCTCTCTGCTGTTTGCTGGCCTTGTGTGTTGGATAAGGATTTCTGGAGACTGTTTTTTTCTTGGCATGTTTTGCTACTAATCTCCAGTCAGGAGATGGATGTAAATAGGCAGGATAGTTCTCTGAACAGTTCAACTTTTATCCTTTGAGTCAGAGATCACCTGCAGAAATTCCACTCTATGGAGGGAGGTGAGGACCCATATTGGAGCTAGGCAAGAGTCTGACTGGATTGGTAATTCCATGTTTTCTCTATGAGGCCAAGAAACCTTCTGAAAGGTTTGGGGTCATTCCTGAAAAGAAAATTCAATTTCTAAGAGTCTGAAATTAAGATAGTGAGCTAAATGCAAAATGTGAAATAGAATAAGTTAAAAATCAGTTTTTCATGGGGGAAATAACCAGGTCATAAATGTCATAGGCCGTAAAGTAAAGGTCTCATGTCTCTCTTCCCCTACAATCCATGTAAAAGCAAGTATTTTCTTGCAAAGATATCTATCATGTTTGTTATATAGCCACTGTTTTTTTTTTTTTTTTTTTTTTGAAGGACTGATGGCCATTGAGGAGGCTATTTTACAAAATTCTATACATAGGATTTGAAATAGGGTAAAAAACAAACAAAGAAACAAAGAAAAAAAAAGAAATCCATGAAAAAGGAAAGAAGGGAGTCCAGTCAGCAGGTTTTATGAACAGATGAAATTCCTTTAGGCAAATCTGGTGAAAGGGACCAAGGTGGCTTCATGCACTCCTGGGGAGTACCTGGGTTTCTGGGCTGCCTTGCCCACACCAGGGAGCAGCACTCCATCACTCAAATGAAACTCCTCATGCCAAGAGAAATTTCTGCATTTGATCATGGACCGCGTTTTTGCCTTGAAAAGAGTATTTTCTGTGTTTACTTCTTTTGGCTTGAAAGTGCTTTTTCCTTAGGCAGAAACAAAAAAGAAAAATTCTTATTAGTAGTCAGGAGGGACAGGAAGAACTTTCCCTGTGACTTTGTGGCTGAGTGGTTTTAAAATCTGCATGTAAATGCTTTGATATTACTTCCTTCAGGTGGAGTCTATGTCCCAGTTGTTTGAACATGGGTAGGCCTTCATGATTGACTTAGTGAGGAGGATGGAACAATAGGGTTATGCTATATGGCTTCCAAGCCTAGGTTAGGCAATGCCATGTGACTTCTGTGGTTTCTCTTTGGGATAGTTGGGGAGCTTCAGCCACCATGCTTAAAGTCTAGCTATTCAGACACAACGTGGAGAGACACTGCATAGAAAAGGATTAACGCCAGAAGTGTAGGTTGTCCAAACCCCTCATGTTCAAAAGAAAGTTTTGACTTTCGTTTAGGTCTTGAGAGATAAACTCTAAGTGTTTGGAATAACCAATGTTGTTGCTTATCTTAGCCTTGGGTTATGCCGGATGGTTAATGCTAGAAACGTGATTGATGTTGGGGGCCTTGGGCTGTAGTATCAGCTTGAACTCTGAAGAGCTATGGTCAGTCATGTAGATGATTAGCTATGCTTACACGACCAATCTTCAAAGAACAAAGAAACAAAAAACCCCAAAAAACTCCCTAAATACTGCACACCAAGAGCTTCCCTGGTTGACAATGCTTTGCGTAAATTTTGCCAAAAATTATTGCTGGAATTAAGTGCTGTCCACATGACCCCACTGTAAAAAGAAACCTAGAAGCTGTGCCTACTGCCTTCTGGGTCCTTTTCTATACACCTTTTTCCAATGTTGATTTTAACCTGCATCCCTTTGCTATAATATACCATAATTATGGGTATAAGAGCTTTACTAAGTTCTATGAATCCTTCTTGTGGATCCTTAAACCCTGCCGGATTTAAGGTTGGTCATGACTACCAAAATTATTTGGTCCAAACTTCTCACAGGGAACAATTTAAGCCTGATAATACCTAAATAATACCTTAAATAGTATTTTACAGGTAAGGATACTGTGGTTTGAAGAGATTAGGTGACACTTTCAAACTCATCCTGTCATTGTCTCCTCATAAGACCATATTTGAACCTCTGCAGAAAGTCTTATACAATGCTATTCCGATGGAGCATTTATGAGTTCATCATTTTGTTTGGCAGTGTGTTCAAGTGATGGTCTAATAATGAAACCAAATATATTTCAGATTTTCAGTGTAGCGTTGAGACCAGCACTTCCCCTCATTTTGTGGCTTTGTGATGTTGGTAAGTGCAACAGTGATATGTTATAACTTTTTATCCTGCCCTGATGGTCAGGCATGCCATTCGTTCACTGATTCATTCATTCACTTGCATTTGTGACAAGGTACACTGCTAAAGATTTTTTTTTTTTAACTACAAAATACTGTGTGTGGCCCATTCTGGACACTGTGGCTGTTTTTTTCCTCTATGTTCCTCAATCTGCTGCTGCCCCATTAAGAGATCTGCTCCACAAGGGGATGACTGTGATGTTTCTGAGAGTTTTTGAAGGGCAGTTGTGGCTTCAAAGGAACAATTCATACTTTATTTAAGAGATTTAGAATGACTTTGGTTAGTAAGTGACTCCATTCATCAGAGAAAGGGGAGGGTTTGCTGTTGAATGGGTAAATGCACAGGGAGAAATTTCAGAGGCTGACAATTTTCCTCAACTCCCCTTTTCCCTTTATATAAAGTATAAAGCCTCCCACATAAATTAGGATACTAATCAGAATGGTATGCTCCACTCAACTGGGACAGGCTTAATTGGGAAATCCGCTTAATCAGGATATCTCCCAGGGAACTGATTTAGCCCGATGATACATAATGTCTATGATTGCGGCTTAAAGGGGGTGGTAATTCTCTTTAATTGAGACACTTTCAGGTAATTTAGTACTGCCTGAAACTAAGTGTGTGTATGTGCTGTGGCCTCTGGATTTCTTTTTTATCACAGTAAGGTGTGCAGGATTGATTCAGAAAACAGCATACATCAGTTCAGCACTGCCCCACAGACTCATCCCTAACCACAAGGCGAAGAAGGGTAGACTCCTTGGGAAAGAACCGCCATGCTCTTTTTTAGCAACTTGGAACAGGTGCTTCAGTCCATTTTGGGGTGCAAATATGGGCTAATTAGCATTTTTCCTTTGTGCTTAGTATCAGGGGAGTTTGTCCAGGCAGCAAAAGCCACTTCTTTTCCACTGATTCTTGTTCTTTCTTTTCTTCTGAGGGGCCATCCTGCTGGGATCTTATACAAAATCCTGGAAGTTGACCTAACTTTTGTTGGGTTGAGCAGCATTAGAGAATAATTGATTGCAAGAAGCTATGACCTGAATTCATATGTTAAATTCAATGTGATAGAGTTTGGAGATGAAGTCTTTATGAGCCTTCAATGTGATAGAGCTTGGAGATGAAGACTTTATGAACCTTCAATGTGATAGAGCTTGGAGATGAAGACTTTATGAACCTTCAATGTGATAGAGCTTGGAGATGAAGACTTTATGAACCTATATGTGATAGAGCTTGGAGATGAAGTCTTTATGAACCTTCAATGTGATAGAGCTTGGAGATGAAGACTTTATGAACCTTCAGTGTGATAGAGTTTGGAGATGAAGACTTTATGAACCTTCAATGTGATAGAGTTTGGAGATGAAGACTTTATGAACCTTCAATGTGATAGAGTTTGGAGATGAAGACTTTATGAACCTTCAGTGTGATAGAGTTTGGAGATGAAGACGTTATGAAGCTTTAACATTAAGACAAGGTAGTGAGGATGGATGGAAGTGGTGCTCTTATAAGAAGAGATACCACAAATGATGTCAGCATCATCACTCGCTTTTAACATCAAGAAGATATTACTCATTTTTGTCTATTCTGCAACAACTGTAATTCAGCATCCATCCTTAAAGCTGAAGTGAGTCTCTTATAGGTAGCACGTATTAGGTCTTGACTTTCAATGTCCAGAACTGTGAGAAATAAATACCTGTTGTTTCAGACATTCAGTCTATGGTATTTTGTTGTGGCAGCTGGATCCAAATGATACATGGGGCAATGGCACGTGCATCAAATTCTTTTTTTAAAGATGCAGCTACATAATGATGGAAAATTGGAATGAGGACATAGGATGGTCATTACCAACATTGGTTAGATTTTTCTTAAATTCTTTTTATTCTTATAGGAACTGAGTACTGATCATAGGTCTTACTTTGTGTCACCCTGTCACTATTGGTCTATGCATAAACTCTACATTTAGGCATTTACTTATTCCATCACACCATTTACTTATTCCCTTTTATTTCATACACTTTCTCATTTTTTTTGCTTTCTTACATTATTTCATGCTTTTTCTTACATTACATTTACATTACATTTCTTACATGCATTTGTTACTTTACATCATGCTTAATGTGTAAGGTTCCTGGTTCATAGGCAGCCATCTTGCTGTGTTCTCAATGGTGGAAGGGATGAGAAAACTCTCTGGGGTATCTTTTATAATGTAGTTAATTACATGAAGACCAGTCTGCTCTAATGACCTCATCACCTCCCCAAAGCCCCACTTTCAAATATCATCACATTGGGGATTAGGTTTCAAACCTTGAACTCGTGGCGAAATATACACCTTTGGCTTATTGCATACTCAGTGGTGTGTATCTACCACATTTTATCTATCATATTAGTTAAGGTAACACTACACATGCAATTGGTTAAGTTCTTCACATTTCAGAGGCTTACCAGAGCATCAGGCTAATTAATGAAGTTGAAACTAAATTAACAGTCTGAAGTGGGTGCTCCAACTTATGTGGTTTTCCATAAAAGATGATTCAGGGAGCCACACGCTCCATCTTGTGATTCCACAACCTTGAACACATGGATCCCATTCTGCTCCAGGGATCACCTCCACTCAAGCCTGGTGGAAGGAGGAAAGAGCAAGAAGATTTGCACTAGGGAAGTTCTGATAGCCAGGTCTGCAAGTCATCTACCAAAGTCCAGCCAAACATTCCTTTCTCTGAAATTCAGCCATGGGTTTACACCTAATCTCAAGAGGATGCTAAGAAATGTGTTTCTTTCCCCCTGGAATAGGAGGGAAAGCCTTAGTGATAAGGCAGCAGTTTCCTGTACATGTATATCCTTTCTCAGGGATTGACAGCTGGATTGCCTCTGGTTTCCTACCACCAAGTGTTGCAGTTAACACTCCCTTTTTGATACTCTGCGGACCTGTGTGAAAATATCTTTAGTTCATAAACCCGGGGATGGAATTGCTTGGTCTTAGGATATTTATGTGCTCATTGTGACTCTTGATTGGCAACACCTGTCTGTCCTTACCAAGAGTTTGTAAGGATGCCTCTATTCCCACTTCTCCATGTACACTTCTTGCTTCAGGTTTCTTTTTTATAGACTAGTGTGTATACAGAAATACATCATAGTAGTTTTAATTTTCATGTTTCCAATGGCTAATAATTTTGGATATCTCATCACGTTCTTGTTAACCCTTGTGTTCCCTACCTTGCTCATTTTTCCACTGTGTTTTCTGTCCTATTCATGACTTGAAGAATACTTTTCTGTTTATTCTTTTAAAAAATGTTGATTAAGGAGTCTTTCTGGCTCCCAAGGTCATAATGGTCATATTTAAAGTTCATCCTTGCAATATTGTTGGTCAGGGATTCACTTTCATTTTCTCCATGTGATGAATTAATTTTGCTACATCATTTATTGAACAATCTTTATCCATTAATTTATAGTTTCAACCTTATTGTATCCTAACTTCCCACATATATGGGCATTTGTCTGTGAACTCTATTCTCTCTATTAGTCATTTTTTTTTTTTAAGTAGGCACTACACCCAGCATGGAGCCAAATGTGGGGCTTGAACTCACAACCTTGAGCTCAAGACCTGAGCTGAGATTCAGAGTGAGATGCTTAACTGACTGAACCACCCAGGTACCCTTCATTTGTCTGTTTTTGTGCCAGTATCATTTTGCTTTTTCTTACTGTGACTGAATATGTCAATATCATTACATTAGGGTTCTTCTTTTTAAAAAGTTGATTTGGCTACATGTTGGTTTTTATTCTTCAATGTAAATATTGATGTATGTTTATTCAATTCGTCAAAGAAATTTAATTTTGATTGGGATGTTCTATGTAGATTAATTTGAGGATAATACCAAGTCTTCCCACTCAGGAGCCTGGACTGTCTCTCCATCTATTTGACCCACCTTCTATGTCCTTTATTAACATTTTGAAATTTTACCTATTGTGTTCTTATGAATTTTTAATTAATGTAGTTTCAAGATACTTTATGTTTTTTGTTGTTATTATGAATATGATCCCATTTGATTACATGTTCTAAGTAGTTATTGCTGGTAGAGGACAATGAGTTGATTTTTGTAGTTTGGGCATGTACTTGGCAGTCATGATGAACTCATTCTAATTACTTTTAATAGTTTGTTGAGAATGCTGATTTTTTTCTATTTACATTACAAATAACATTTTATCTCTCTTCATAATACTTTATATAATTTTTGCTCTCTAGTCCTAGAGTAAATAGTAATTGTATTAGTAAATATACTTGTTTTGTTCTTATTCTTAAAAGAAATAGACCTACAAGGTCTCATTAAGCATAATGTTTGATGCCTTTAGTTTTGGTATTTCATCTTTATTAAACATAGAGTTTCCTTCTGTTTATCTCATATAAGGGACCCCTAAAAATATCATAATTAAAAATGGAATCTTACTCAATGCTTTTATCTTGCATTACTTGAGATAATAGTATATCTTTTTTTTCACTAGTCTACTAATGTGGCAAGTTGTATTGATTTATTTTATATTTGAAAACCCCTTGCGTTTCTGAGATAAACCTAGCTTGTCCAGGATACATTATCAACTTCAAAGATAAAGCAAGTGTTATTGCTGCTGGATGCAAGGCAAGGAAAAAAGAAGCTTTAGTTCATCCTAATCTTTCATTTTATCCTCCATCTCCCTTTCCATACAAACAGGTTTTTCTTTTTAGGCACTTACACAAACGTTTTTTGCCATTTAGAAACTTTTAAAAACATTAGGCTCAGTTAAAAAATTATTTTTTTTCATTCCAGAATATCAGAAATTTTGGAAAATACAGTGAAGCAGGAAGAGACACAGTCACTTCAAAACTGCATCCAGAGAGAACCTCTCCTAACATGTAAACTGAAGTAGGTATAGCATGAGATGCTTTTCCAGAACTGCATTCAGACAGCAGGTCTACTAAATAGAGAAAAAAGGCTAGACCCCAATACTCACCACGTCAACGAACACTGCAGGGAAGAGGCTATTCACTGAAATCCTGCAGAATCTGTGGATATTATATTTTTAAATAAGGTTATTTTTTATTGTACTTTATGAGTGTTGCCTATACAATCTAATATATATAAAACTCAGTCAAGAATTATAAATGACCAAGAAAGGCACAGACTAATAATCACATTTTATACCTTTGTCATACTTTATAATTCCATATATAATCTCTTATTTGATCTTAAATTTCCTGGATATAAGACAGAAATAATTTTCTCCATTTTACTGAAGAATAATCTAAACGTCAGTTTAATATATGGCATATCCAAGATATTAGACATGTTGGAGTAGGTTTTGAAGCTAGGAGCAGAATCCAGATACACTGTCTCTACATATTTTTTTAATTGGGATATAGTTGACATTATATCAGCTTCAGGTGTACAATATCATGATTTGATATTTGTATACACTGTGAAATGATCACCACAGTAAGTCAAATTACCATTGTTACCATTTAAAGTTATATGTTTTTTCTCTCGGGCTGAGAACTTTATTAAAAATATTTTATTTATTTATTTGAGAGAGACAGAGATAGTGAAAGAGAGCACAAGTGGGAAGGAGGGAGAGAAGCAGACTCCCTGCTGAGCATGGAGCCCGATGTGAGGCTTGATCTGAGGACCCTGGGATCATGACCTGAGCCGAAGGCAGATGTTTAAGCAACTGAGTCACCCAGGAACCCGTATGCCTGGAACTTTTAAGATTTACTCTCTTGGGAACTTTCAAGTATGCCTTATAATACTATTGACTGTGATCACCATCCTGACCATTACATCCTGCAGGATGTAAGCAGTGAGCAGTCCTAGTGATTGAGCCAAGTGGCTCGAGAGGTTTGGGCTGAACTTCAAGTCATATATCTCTCAAGTACTTTAGTAGGGAATAAAAGAGACTTGGACCAGCTGGTGGGGTCTAGAGTGAGCTGGGGCTCTGGAATGGGCATTGAAGCTGGACACAGAATATTCTGAAATAACTGCTAATGAGGCAGAAGATTATGAAGCCCTTTCTATTGTTTAGCCATGGGCTTCAACCATCTGTATTAACACATGATGGTATCTTTCATTTCTTTGTGTTCTGTCAGGAATGGAAAATAATTTTCTGGGTCTAAATATAGCCTTCATCTCTTCTTATGGATAATTTTGGATCTGGTATTAGTTTTAATTGATTCCACAGAGTTTGTGCTATGATGGCTACTTTCCATCATCCCTGTAGAACTGTTCTATACACTACTCTACTGTGCTGTGTGTGCTGGAAGGACACTCTGGCTCCCTGGCCATGTGACTTCCTGTTGGGTCTATCCAATGGGAGGTTCCATTGCATAACAGTCCACAGTTCCCCCACTCCTCTATTCACAGTGGCCTATGATCATCAATAGAGGCTGTGTTCTTTTACCTTTTACCTACAGCCACAACTCCTAGTAGGTGCTTTTTCTCCTGTGGCCAGTGCTCTGCTTGGGTCCTGGTAACATAATTCATTCTCACTGACGCTTCCGGCTTAAGAATGATAATGCCAGTCCTTATCAGCTTTCCTCATTCTTTCCTTCACCTCTATAAATAGTCCTTTTAATAACAAAAGCTTTTTTATTAATTTATTGAGTGCACCATCTGTTTCATGTTGGGACCTTGACTAAGACTCTTGTTGAAAAGTCTGTCATGTCCCACAGACTGGTATATTTTGGAGTTTGGGGGATACTACTGGCTTATGATAAAACCTTCCTGTTCTAAGTAAGCTCTATACCCAATGTGGGGCTCGGACTCAAAAGTCACATGCTCTAGGGGCACCTGGGTGCCTCAGTGGGTTAAGCCTCTGCCTTTGGCTTGGGTCATGGTCTCAGGGTCCTGGGATCCAGCCCTGCATCGGGTTCTCTGTTCAGCAGAGAGCCTACTTCCCTCTCTCTCTGCCTACTTGTGATCTCTATCAAGATGTGGTACATATACACAATGGAGTATTATGCCTCCATCAGAAAGGACGAATACCCAACTTTTGTAGCAACATGGCCGGGACTGGAAGAAATTATGCTGAGCGAAATAAGTCAAGCAGAGAGAGTCAAGTATCATATGGTCTCACTTATTTGTGGAGCATAACAAATAACATGGAGGACATGGGGAGATGGAGAGGAGAGGGAGTTGAGGGAAACTGGAAGGGGAGATGAACCATGAGAGACTATGGACTCTGAAAAACAACCAGAGGGTTATGAAGGGGCGGCAAGGGGGGTGGGGGAGGGTGGGAGGTTGAGGAACCAGGTGGTGGGTAATAGGGAGGGCACGTACTGCATGGAGCACTGGGTGTTATGCCAAAACAATGAACACTGTTATGCTGTAAATAAACAAATAAAAATAAATATTAAAAAAATAAATAAATAAACAAAATCTTTTAAAAGTCACATGCTCTACTGACTTGACCAAGCCAGGTGCCTCACAAAACCTTCCTGTTCTATGGAGCTGGTTTCCAGCCCATTTGGCTTTGATGTGCCCCAGCAATGAATGTTGCAATTTATAGATGACAATGATCATGAGGAGTCCCTACATGAGCCTGCAGAAGCACCACTTTATGATTCTGAAATGCAGGTCATTTGGCCACTGAATACTACAGTTTAACTGTGAGCTGCACATGGAACCTCATGCCTATTGAGCTTCTCTATGATTTTGTTCTGAGACCAGATGGAGATTCTCTAGTGGAGTTTTGTTTTCTTCATCTTAACTTCAGGATTTAAAAATAACAATAAATAATAATAATGTAATACTTAGTGTCAGGCATGATGTGCGCACTGTTAATGGTCTCACTGATGATATGAAGAAACTGAAGTCCAGGGAGAAGTGAAGCAACTTACTCAAGTTCACACACAAAGTAAGCAGCTGAGAAGAGACTCAACCCAGGTCTACTTAACTCCAAATCCCACGCCTTGAAAATAGTTGTTTCCTTCTACTTCTAAAATTCCTTATATTGATTTTATTCCACTCCTTTTCTCTCCCAGAAATAACTTGTAACATCAGATTTCCACATGAGTTAATGTAGATTTCAGGAGACACATTGGGTTTCACTTTGAAATATCTAATGATAATACTTTAATTTTGAATGTTACTTATTACTTACTGATCCACATAAACCCTAATATAGAAGAAAAATAGTGTGCTGAGTAGTTTCTGTATCTCCACATCCAATTGTCAATTTGTTCTTTAGTCTAGGAGAGTGACATTTTGCGTCAGAATCACTAGATGTCTTGGCCAGTAGGTCAAATATAGGTTCCGGCTGACTTGAGCCAATATGAGGCATGGCCAGAAAATCAGTCTTGAAAAAAGTGAAGTTCATGGTCCCCTTGTCTTTAGCCCACCTAAACCTCAGGTCTGCAGTAAATGAATCTCTCCTTTCAAAGCTACAACCCTTATTGGATGGCCTTCTTTAAAGGAAGTCTGCAGGTTCTGGTAAATTTTCCTTTCCCTTACTTGCTCATACGTGGTCATAACAGCTCCCCATCATTGCTATCCTTATCTCTACCCACTACTCAGGAAATAGGCCCTCATGAAACTGCCTTCTTTGTTCCAGAGGGTTGTGCCAAGGGGTTCTTGTCATTATTCTCAGGTAAGAAAATTTTATGATTTACCCAAAGCTAAGCCAGGAATATGTCAAAGAATAAAACTCAGCTTTAATATTCATCCTGGGGCCATGAAAGAAAATTGGAGGGATCTAGTCAACCATAAAGAAAGAATCATATTGGGAGAAATGAAGATAAAAATTCCATCTGAGGACCTACAGCCCTTCTGTGGTGCCCTCATCAGCTCTGAAGCGTCCCCCATCCAGTTCCTCTAAAGATGCTCAGAGAAGCACCAATGTAAGCTGAGCTGATATTCTTGGAGCTCTTTTAGGTTGTTGCGTGCGAGGTTAACACCAAATCTTAACTATAGGGAAAGAGAGTTTTAATAATATTTTGATTAAAAATTAATTCCTCCTTTCCCTCTATTCTCACTAAAACTCTCCAATATCCCAACTATACTGTCAGAAACAAAACAAAACAAAACAAAAAAAAATTATCTATCTTTGACTTAACAAAATCACAGACTTTTCATAATTTGTAGCTACATAAATAATTTTTAATGACAAAAGCAAGGTGATTTGTAATGAAAATTTTAGAGTGTAGTTCAAGAGTGGCAAACCCCATTATCTTAGGGCCATGCTCTAGCCCCTGGAACAAATGTGAGGTAGAAAATGCCACTGTAGGTTCCACTAACGCTGTAGTTAAAGCTAATAAGTGTGCTTTGAAAGACCTGAAGTGGAGAATAATGTTATAAAAATGATAGTTTGAGAGAATGTACTCATGATTACCAGCTCGTCTTTCTCTAAGTTCTTCATCTTGTGCGTATTACAAAATGGATCTGGTTTACCTTCATGCTAAAGAGTAGCAAGTTCAAAGATGGTTCTCTCATGAGTCTTTTACTTTATCTTCTTCGATGAGCATGGATCATGTTAGCTAGTCACCTGCAGATGTATCTGCCTGTCTTTCTTGCTTGAAGCCTTCCCATCCTCTCAGAGGGGTTTGCTTAGAGCCCCTTCATGTGATTGGTGGTAGCAGTGTGGACCAGCAGTGTGTTTCCCTCACAGGGAAAAGGTACCACTTTCCAAGCTGGATAATCTGAAATATCTCTCATACTTGGTCTTTTCTAGACTCCTTCCTTCCCTCCCTCCTTTCCTTCCTTCCTTCCTCTCTCTCTTCCTCTTTCTTTCTTTCAAGGATTTAATTTATTTATTTGTCAAAGAGAGAGACAGATAAAGCAAAAAGCAGGGGAACAGCAGGTAGAGGAAGAAGTCTCCCCGCTGAGCAGGGAGCTCGACATGGAACTGGGATCATGACCTGAGCCAAAGGCAAATGCTTTAACAGACTGAGCCATTCAGGCATCCCTAGACCTCTGCTTTCATAGGTTGGGGAGGAGAAAGGGGCAGCAAGAGCACGAGTGGAGTAATACTAATAATAGGACCTGAAAAGGATAGCTGCCTGCAGGTTTTGTGGCGTTGGTTACAAGGTAGACTACTTGATGCTTCTTTGTTTTCAGCTAATTTCAGGTGCTAATTCAGGTGTAAAAGGAGCAATCACACTTGATACATTTTAAATATCATTTAATGTCATATAAAGCAATGAAAATAGCTTGATGTCTGGTAGATCTTATAGTCCATCTTTCCGCTTTAAAGAAGCACAATCTCTAAAACATCTCAAACAAATCAGAACCCCTGTAATGTTTTCAGAGAGCTAGCATTTGTGTCCTTTGGTGATTGGTGCTAGCATTTTATCACTGCTATCAAGAGTGTCCAACTCACTTATGACCTGTCTCCTTTAGATTATGGCATAAGCCCCTCTCTGCCTTCCTCAGTGGAGGAGTAAAACCACCCATTTCACGCCCCAGTCCAACACTTTATAAATGTGAGCGTAGTTGCTCTTTAACTGAACTCAGGGACCCATCCTTCCTTCCCTCCTTCCTTCTTTCCTTCCTTCCCTCCTTTCTTCCCTTTCATCTGTTAGTCTTAAATTTTTGAGTAAATCCATTTTGTGGGTGTGTAGTCACCTTGGCTAACATGCTACATACTTTAAGGGTCTGCATTATACTTGTGTCTTTTATTTTCACAAATGACTTCTGAGGATCGCCAAGGCAAATGCAAACATTTCCACCTTGAGGAAGAATCTCCTCCACAAGGAAACTTGCTTGAAAGACCTGATGTGTTTTGTGAGTTTCTGGGAATTTGCAATATTTTGTTATATATTCGGGGACAAAATAAGATCTAGAAAACCTAAGGAGGGAAGTAAAGAGGGAAAATATGAATCCAAGTTTTTTCCAGGAAAGCTTAGGAATGGAAAAATGAGTAAGTTTTATATTTTAGTCGGAAATTTAATGGCTTTGATTGGATTCACTTGCATATTTAATATATAAAATATACTGTATTGTGTGAGCCGTTCCTGGGAGTGGTGCAGAGGCTGATTTAGGCATGAAATAAAGTGCTACACAAGTTACCATCATGGACCAAATAACATTAAGGTCAAATTGCTCAAGAGTAGATAAGTCATAGGAGAGAGATGGGAAGAAATGAGGGAAAGTTTCATGCATCTGTGGCATTTGACCTGAATCTTTAAGTCAAGTTTGGTCAGGGAGAGATAGAAGTAGGGAGAGAGGAGGAAAGAAAAAGCTTCCATATAAATGTGCAAACATGAGCCAGGCACAAGTTGTAGTTGTTGGTTGGTTCTGGTTCGACGAAATTAACCTGGTATGTGGCTTCTCTAATAGCATCATTTTCTGGAGGAAGTTAGAAGGAAATCATCTAGGAAATCTATGATGAGATCATTAAACATTTCACTGAAAGATACCCTTGCAATTAATTTCATTTGCAGTATGCATGCTTATGAATCATTATATTTGTTGGGATGTTGTGAAAAGGTCAAAACTAATTATATATTTGTTATGATGAGCTTAAAATTCTAGCTGTCATTTGTTATCTTGGCTCCCTTGAGACAATGTAGACTCGATTCCATCCCTACATTGGAGTTCTGAGTGTAATTTTTTAAAGCTTTAATGAAAATGTTTCTTTCATCACTATAATTTGGTTTGTTATGCTTAATGCCACAAAATTACTTTTAAATCTTGGCATGGCTTTATTAAAAATGGTCTCATTTTAATTTGCTGCTGTAGGTACAGAATTCGTCATGAAGACAAGGAAAAGCAGTCTGCCTCTTCAGAGATATCCTGGAAGTCATTTAATGACAGATCTACAATACTGAAGACACTCTCAACGCATTGAAAATTCTCTGTGACGTTGGTTACTTGAAAATCTTTATCTTGTGTGTGGAGGGGGGCACATGTTTCCTGAAATTGTTATATTTCTTGGTCTCTTACTGAAGAATTTGCCAGCATATGTCCCTTGTGAGTAGATGGGAATGTAAATCCTAGAAAACTCAATGGCATTCATAGTTGCAGTCCCTAAAAATCAAGTGAGCCAACAAAATTTCACCTTTGAAATGTGACCTATTCATTTCTAATATTCTTAAAGGCAAGGACTACATATTTGAAATCTGACCTATTCATGTCTAATATTCTCCAAGGCAAGGACTGTATCTTCTGTAAAATTTGTGGCAGGTGTCTACATGGCGTATCCTCAAAAGTTGTCATTCATTACTCAACAAGTCTTTGTTTATTACCCACTATATATAAGAGGGTAAACAACTTTGAGAGCATTATTGATATTTGAAAGAAATAGTTTGAGTTACCTTCTAGAAGTTTATAATATGTTTTAATTATGATTTGAATGACTTGCCTTAGGAACAAGAAATGTTCAAAGAGTTATTTCAAATCTGTAATGCAACGAGTCTGCACCTTTGGTGGAGAGTTCATTTTATTAACCATCAAGGGTTAGAAATGACATTTTACTATTTAAGTACCTTGGCAAGGCACTGGTATCCTTAGATATTGCTTCTTGAAAACATTAATATCTATCTCTCTATTCTATTAAATGCTAATGGGAGGTAACTAATTGTCCCTATGATACTTCTTTAAAAGTTAGGTCAAGTTTGTAAAACAAATTAATATAAATAAAACAAAAACATCAAATACATAACTCCATTTAGTACTGTGATTAAGAGTCTGAATTCTGATAGATTGAAATTAGACTCTTGGTTCTTCAACCAACAGGCAGTCTGACCTTGGGGAGCTACTTACTCTTTTTTCTTGCAATTCCCTTTCTGAAATAGAAACAGTAATACAGAGTGCCAGCTTCATAAGGCTGCTGAGGGGACACTGTATGATCACGTATGTTTTGGGGGAAGCCTGAGTTTGGCCAATAGTACTCAGAGTTAGGAAGGAACTGAGTATGGGTTGTGATGATGTGGCTGGGGTTATGTTGCATCGTTTGCCACTTTATAGTTAAGTGACCTGGGCAACCTGTTTAAGCCGTGTGAACCTCGGTTTTTTACTCTGTAAAACACATGTTTACTTTAGGGTTGCTGTCACTATTATATGAGCAAATGTTGTGAAATACATGTAGTGCAAGTGGATTCATACATCCTCCTTAAATGATAGCTGTTATTACAATTATTAACATCTGATAGCATGACTTTGATATATACCAGGAACATAATCCATATCAGACTACTAAGTGGGATCTACTTATTATCTATCATCTCTCTTCTATCATTTATCTATATGTATATCTATCTAATATCTATCTATCATCATCATCTATGTATCTATCATCTATCTGTCTTCTATCATTTATCTATATGTACGTCTATCTATCTATGTATCTAATCTTTCTCATAATGTCCAAATGAAATGTCAAAGTCAATCAGACACCTTCCAGATTATCTTGGATTGCTTTGACAGTGGATAGTGGTCCTTTGCCTTCCATTTGGATCAGTCTTGTCTAATGCCATCAGTAGAAATTTTAACTTTGTTAGTAGAATTCTGTGGCTCCCAAGAAGAAGAAGTCTGAGGACCAATGAGCAAAATATCCTATGACTTACTGTCTACATTGGGGTGCTCTTGTGAGGACAAGGGGGCTACTTAACTTATAAGACTTCACAATTTCAGGCTTCATGCAGAATTGATGAGGGCAAATTGGGACATCAGGACATTCTATGAATGAAGAAAAGTGGATGGAAAATGATACGGAAAAGGAAGGAAAAAGCATATAAATTAAATAAGCAAACCAGATAATACCTGCCCACAAATCCTTTTTGGAGTCTCAGTTAACTGCCTAGCCTGTGCAATAATGAAGTAACTTCTCCAGTTTGTTATCTTGTGATGCAAAAACAACTTCTCTATTGCATTTGTTACACAGTAGGAGGATGCTTATCTGCAAAGCCAGACCACATGTTTCTGGATTTCTAAGTGTCAGCTTGTCAGTATGGTTTAATGTTGGTCATTTCTTTTCCAAGGCCTACAGGACTTTGAGTTACTAGTAAATATAGCATATATGTCTCTATTCTGGTAGATTTACTATCCCTGTTTTGTCCTGCCTTTTTCCTCCACACAGATACCTTTTTAAGAAATGTAGCTGGAAAAAATTTCCTTTCATATACAGGACTAGACATGAACAAAACTGAGACGTGCTTGTGCCTTTCAAGTCCCAGCCTTACTTTTTATTACCTCCTTGCCACCCTAACAGGCTTCTTCTCCAAGAACTCCATTACTTTAGGTGGAATGGCTTGTTTGTCCTAGCCCTGTACACTCATGACTCTCCTCTGGACATCCTTGATCAGTGAATAACTGTTCTCTTCTCCTTGCTCCAAGCTGAAGGAGTCAACTAATAAATTCCTTGAGCAAGTAGATTGTAACCTGAGTCTCTTTTAGACAATGCCTCACTGTTACCAAACACATTGGCCCCTCTGACGTTGGACAGAATCTGGTGGACCTTATCTTTTGGGACTGGTAGACTTTATGTTTCTTTAACAAAAAGTCACCACAGCATGGATAGTTCCTAGAAACACCTTTCCTGGAATAGTCACTCTTATGTTATTCCTCCTTTGAAACAAGAATCCCAGGAGCTTCTTGGTTGAGAGAGGAAAGCAAAGTATAAGACACCCTTAACTCTAGGGAACAAACTGAGGGTTCAATGAAGGAGGGGAGGGTGGGGACTGGGTTTAGTGGGTGTTGGGTATTAAGGAGCACGTGATGAGCACGAGGTGTTATACATAAGCAATGAATCACTAAATTCTATACCTGAAACCAATTTTAATACATATGTTAACTAATAAGAATTAAAATAAAGACTTGACATAAAAAAAGAACACGTTTAGTCTTTTGAGTCAGGCAAAGGGTTAAATTAAAGCAGGAACTGCTGAGACAGAGAACAAAAAGTTTGATCTCTTTTTGTCTTGTTTGATCTTTGATCTTCGTCTTGTTTCCTTGACCCACTTCAAACTCATTTCTCTCTCCCCAGCTTCTTCTGGCCTAAGAATTGAAAACTCTGAGCTCCTAGATGCTTCTACAACCCCACGAGGTCAATGCAAGTGAGGAATTGTTTCTCCCCTTTCTCTGTACTGAAGTCAAGAAGGGCCCAGACTGGAAACTTGAAAAGGAAAATAAATCTTGGCCATGAACATTGTCCTTCAATCAAAACTGAACTCCTTCTCTCTGGCTGAGTATTTCACCTGGGCAATCTTTTTCTATTAGCATCAAGAAATTGCTGAAGGAAGAAATGTAAGATCCAGTTTTTAATTAACTTTGCCATTGATTTCCACATAAGTGTGTATTAATCACTGTTCTTTGGTGAAAGGGATGAAAATCTCCAAGATTAATGATTGCTCTCCTCAGGGATTTTTCTGGACCAAGTTCCAGATATTCCACAATTTCTTCTTTTTCTCTTCTCTGAACTCACTACCTTACTCGGTTCTTTGCCCTAAAATATAGAGACACACAGAAACATACATACATGCATTCACACCAATCACGCTTTCAGAATGAAAATATTGAGGTGGGGGAAAGAAGCTGATCATGCTCATTTAGTAGTTGCCATAAAAATCCTATTCTGCTGTGTTGCCTAGTTCAATATATTTTTTAACCCATTTACTCATAGCAAGTATCATATGCCTTGAATGAAAATGCATGTTTGCATTTTAGTTATGGCTAAGTGAAAAGGAAAGTGGTTAGTGGGCCTTAAAGTACCTATAAACCAGATTGACACACAATATATTTTAGATATTAGAAGTTGAAATACTTCTTTCCCCACAAATTACTGTAACAGTCTGTGAAAAGATATGGTAATATTTTCTGAAATGAGAGAAAAGTATCATACTGTCACATTAGAAAATGGAGAATAGAATGCCTTTGGTATAGTTTTTAGTGAACTGAATACAGCACATGTTTCCCCTCTAATACATTACCATTCTAGTCCACCTTCAGCTTGTGGATTCACCTTATTTCTGTTTTTTTTTTATCTGTTTCTCTCTGTAAGCATATTGTTTCCAATATAAGCATCTTCGTGGTGTTTATGTAAACACCTTAATGAATTTTTGAATGAAATACATTGTCTTCTAATTCTGATTGATCCCAAATCTGAGCATTGATCATTATCACAGAAAAATAGCTATCCAATATCTGTTACTGCTCTTTTAAAGGTGACTTTTTCTTTTTATGTCTAGAAACATTTTTCTACTTGAACTTTATAGGGACTAGATTAAAGGATTCTTTTTAAAATTCTTTTTTTATTCTTTTCTAAAATCTTTTATTTTTTATTAACATATAATGTACTATTAGCCCCAGGGGTACCGGTCTGTGAATCGTCAGGTTTACACACTTCACAGCACTCACCATAGCACATACCCTCCCCAATGTCCATAACCAACCAAAAGATTCTTGTAGTTATAGAATCATCCTACAGAAACTAATGGGACTTAATCATATGAAATATTGATCCAATGCTTGCTCTTCATTGGTTCGCAACATGATGAATGACACCCTGACTCTCCAGTGAAGCCTCCCTCTCTCCCTACCCCAATCCTGGATTTTTTCTTAGCCCCATTCTTCCCTCATGACCACCATCTAAATCTCTCGCCCATGAGTCCTGCCTCTGAGTTACCTCCATCATCCAGTGCTCTGCCTGCCGCTGCTCTGGCCTGGCTGCCATGTCCTTTCTCTGGGTTCCCGAAAGAGCCTTCTGGTGAGCCCGGCTCCTCAGTCTCCTTGCCCTTTAATTCTTTCTTGACTTTCACCCAGAGTGATTGTCACCTATCAGGCCCATTGCATCCTCTTGCATTTTGCCACGCCCAGCTCCTTTTGAGCCCTATTTGCTCTTCTCTCAGGGGCTTCAGAAGTGCTGCTTTCTCAGCCTGGAATGCTTGTTTCTCCACCTTGTGTCCCTCCCTTCCCCTGACTGACAGGTCGTCCTAGTTGAGCTATGCTTTCCTTCATGAAGATTTCCTTGGTTGAATATTTCTCTTGCATGGTCCTTCAGCTTCTGGGTTCCACTGAGGAAGTGCTAATCCCTCTTTGAGGAATACCATGTTTTTCGTTTGTGTTTAACTAAACTATGTGAGGGCGGGGACCATCTCTAGGCAGAACCTAGAATGGTGTCCAGAATGTGGCAGACACTTCTATTTTTTGAATGAATATCCCTTTTTTTAGAATCCTTTTATCTTATACTCACTGATGTTCCAAGTGCCATTTTAAAGTACTTACGAAGTTAGATTTTAAAGCACAAAGATGAATAGTTTCACTTTACTATAATAGCTAGGTATTTGGTATGAACTAAAAGTTTTTTTTTTTTTTAAACTTAGTCAGAAGTGATTCTGTCTGAACAGGTGGAGAGAGTCATCAAAATAGCAAACTGACAACAGATGACACTTGGCAACCAAACATTGTGAATGGGAGCCAAGTAAAGGGGAACAAACCAACACTCAAACCTTTTCTGGAAAAACAAAACAAAACAAAACAAAACCCTGTTGTTTTATTATTATTTAGAAAGAACACACAGAAATTTATCCAGAAGAGAGAAAAGGCAAATTAATTGAGCATACAAATTCATTTCAAAAGAACCAGCGCCACTTCCCAAGTACTATCTGTCTCTGTGAGTTTCTTAAACTTTTGTATTTCTTATATCTCTATATATAACCATAGTTATATATATAGATACACGGAAACACATCACACACTTGTCAGGAATCCTTTCTCCCAAAACCTGTAGTGAGCATATCTTTTTTTTTTTTCTGAAAGCTGCCTGTAGATGTGTTCTTGGATTATGCCACAGTCTCTTTCCTCTGAGTTCGTCTCTGATGGCAAGTAAGGATACTTGTGAAGGGAGATTTCCCCTTAGTTCTTGACTTTTTCTTTAGCTTTTTCTGATTTTTGAGTGAGATTCCCAGTTCTTCCATGATGGCATTGAAAGAGAGACACTAGAGAACACGAAATAATAGAGCATCAGTGTAACCAAACTAGCTCCCTCCTCCGCTGATCTGTCTCTCACCTAGATTTTTATGAATACAAGATATTGGTCTAAGGCAACTCTGCCACAGAGCAAGCTCCCGGCCAGTTCCCACACCTCCTCCTCCACCCACTGGCCATTTGCCTTTTCTATTTGGGGAAACTGAGGCAGCAGGCTAGCCGGGCAGACTTTGGGGTTTCATTCACGGATGCAGTAGTATAAGACTACCCAGTTAGGTTCTCAAAATAGACAACTTACCTTTGCTGAGACACCAAAATAGAGTTAAGTTAAGTCATTTCCCCCATTGAGATGATCCAAACATTGATAGGTTTATCAAGGCATACGGACACTTCAGTAATGCTATAGAAAATGAACAAACCTTCTCTACACCAAGGCTTTGTTTTTTTCTCCCATGAAACCTTACTTTGTTCCTAAAATAAAATCTAATTCTTGATGACTTTCCTTTCTGATAAAAAAAAGAAAAAAAAACAATTTTAAATTGTATATTTTCTCCAAAAAAACAGAGATCTGGCAGCAGCAATGATGCAGCTGTGGTTGAAATGAAAATAATATGGTACTGAACTGCACAGCAAAGATGATGGCATTATACAAGGAGAAAATGGAGCAATGATTATGAAATACCACACATATGCAGATGGTATCTATATGTACAGATCTATTACAATTACACTGTATGGATTCACATGCACAGTATACAAATGCTATAATAAAACATAATTTACTGTCATTTCTTCCAGCCAAGATAAGATCTTCGAGTGACAAATTCTTGCTTATAGAGATTTCTATAAAGTAGTATTGTTTTTTATGAGATCACCCTTAAAACACCCTTCAAACCCCAAAGCCGTTGGTAAAGTGTGTGGAAGGGCAACTGTGTGACTCAATTGTGATTAACTAAAAAAATCGATATGTTAAACACAAACAATGACATGCCACCAGCTGATTTCTTGAGGTTGTGAGGGCCTGATAGGAAGAAATTGGTGAATAATGTGTGCAACACGGGAAATGTCTCTTGCAGTCCTTGCATATCAAGAGGTGACATGTATTTTTGAAAATCTGCACTCCATTTTTGTTCCATAGAAAAATTGACGTAGTTTAAATAAACAGTATTTTTAAAAAAATTAATTAATTAATTAATTTATATTTATGAGAGAGAGAGAGAGAGAGAGAGAGCAAGCACAGGAAGAAGAGCAGAGGGAGAGAGAGAGATAATCTCCAGCAGCCTCCATGCTGGAGTGTGGAGCCATAGGTGGGGCTTGATCTCATGACCCTGAGATCATGACCTGAGCGGAAACCAAGAGTTAGGATGCTTAACTGACTGAGCCACCCATGCGTGGCTAAATAAGGAGTATTTTAATTTTTCTACTTGATTTGAAAACCAGACGGACAAATTTAGATCTTGGATGTAAATTATTGGTCTATCAGACACACATCTCCAAAAAAAGTACTAGTTTTTGTATGACTTTGTCTTTTTTACACATGAATGTTTATAGGATTTGAATTTCATTTCCGTTTTCTTATAGTAGTGAAAATTCATGTCATGCATGTTAATTTCCTTTCAAATGGTAAGTTGTGGCTTCAGTGAACTGAGAGGGGGGATCATGTCACACAAAGAAAAACTTCAAAATGTTTTCTATGAGTTATACTTTCAAAAAATGTTACAGTAAGTATGTCACAAATTAATGTTTTTTGTGGCATAATGTGATGTGAAATTTATGTTACTAAGATGAATTGAATGTTTTATAGTGCCTTTGCGGTAGATGGTGTTGCATTGGGGTTTTGCAACTTTTACTTAGATATTTATTTTAGTGTAAGTTTTTTTGTTTGTATTTTGTTTTTATTTATTTATTTATTTATTTTTTTTGCACAGGACATTTCTAATTTCAGGAAGATCATTAAAACGGAAGGAAGAGACAGAGAAGGAAGAAGTGCCAAAGATTTTATACCCCACACTATTACACACAAATCTCACAGCAATCTTATAAGGTAGGAATTATTATGCTCATTATGTAGATAGGGAAATTTACTATTGGAGAAATTAAATAATTTGTCCAGGAAATGTGGCTTGCAAGAGAAAAAAGCTTGCATTTGAACTCAGTCCATCTGACTTCCCAGACTCAATTGTTTTCACTTAAAATCTCCAACACCCTGATTAATTCTTATATTAAACCACTATAGAGAATTTTTTGTAGATTCTTTTCCTATAAATATATGCTAAGAAATTACAATCTTTATGTTTTTTTTTTCCATTTTATTTATTTTTTCAGCGTAACAGTATTCATTCTTTTTGCACAACACCCAGTGCTCCATGCAAAACGTGCCCTCCCCATTACCCACCACCTGTTCCCCCAACCTCCCACCCCTGACCCTTCAAAACCCTCAGGTTGTTTTTCAGAGTCCATAGTCTCTTATGGTTCGCCTCCCCTCCCCAATGTCCATAGCCCGCTCCCCCTCTCCCAATCCCACCTCCCCCCAGCAACCCCCAGTTTGTTTTGTGAGATTAAGAGTCATTTATGGTTTGTCTCCCTCCCAATCCCATCTTGTTTCATTTATTCTTCTCCTATCCCCCTACCCCCCCATGTTGCTTCTCCATGTCCTCATCAACTCTCAAAACATTTGATTTTAGGCATTTCTCTTTATTTTGTCCTAAAACTACCAAAGCAAGTCTCAAATGTGGCTCCCATAAGAGACACAACCAGGAGGGGTTTTGAAACCCTCTCTCTCTCTCTCATTTTGGGTAGTAGGGCAGTCACAGATCTTATCTTGACAATACGTTTCAATTATGTTTCTCTTTAAAAACACAATCCTCCTTCAAATTTTGTATTGCCTTAAAATACAACAAAGGTCTATTCTTTTGATCAACTCCAAGTATTTATTTCTTACTGCCACCATAAAAGTGAATATAAATATAGTTTTATGAGTCGTCTGGTTTCTCTCTTTGGTCACAAACAATGATTTCTTTTTGATTCTCACTTTGTCTCCAACTGTCAAAAAAGAAAATGGCAAGATATTGGAGCTGACCTTTCTGCTTCCAAGTTTTTGCTGTAGTCATAAGGCAAGATGACCTTTAAGGTCCCTACCAGCCATGAGCTCAAGCAAACCACACTCTTGTATCCACAGGAAATGAAACAGTTGAAGGTCATCTCAGCACAGAGTGGCACGAGAGGGTCTCCTATTCATTCTTCAATTTGTATTTTATAATCTCAGAATTAAAATCATATATATATTAATATATATTGAGCTTCTGAATTAGGATAAAAATTTAAGTAGCTTTCCAAAGCTTCTATTTCTGGACATGGTTTTTATGAACTCTCTTGTGTTCACAGGGCCATAGAAAATTAAGTGTGAGCATGGAAGTTTAAATTTCTAAACCTACTTCATTAGAAAGTGTCAGACGTATGGATGACCACCTAGCTGCCATGCTTGGTAGGTAGGGAAATTAGAGGTAGGATAGATACCTCAGCAGTACCCTCTAGTTCCTTGCAGACTGGAAACTCCCCTGTGGCATGCATCCTGGGTCCTTTTATTTTTCTCTGGTGGGTGGAGTTCACATTTTCAATGGATCCACACATACGACCACGAATTATAGTTGTGAGTTGGCCCACTATCAGAATGCTGGAATTTAAATTTTAGCTACAGTACCCAGTAGCTGGGTTACACTGGACAAGATATTTAGTTTCTCTTTGATTCAGTTTCCTTATCTATAAAATGGAAACCATAGTAGAATTCTTTTCATTGAGTTGTTTGTGAATGGTTGGGAAAGTACCTGTAAAACACACAGCACAATGCCTGGCACATCTTTTTCTTTAAAATAACATTGTACACATCACTGAAAATATTTTAAGTCTATGGAACTTCCTAGATGTATTTTGTTTTGTTTTGTTTGTTTGTTTGTTTGTTTTGATGGAAAGGAAGAACAGTGAAAGGTTGATGCTCCTTAATTTTAGCCATTGTAAGCCTTTTTATGCACCAATTCTTTGTTTATACCACTGTTTTAAAGTAGGTTTTCCACCTGTTTACTACATAGCATTTTCAATGCTTATTTACTTGTTTTATCCAGCTCATAACACGTTTTAGTATTTATGTAGTGATAGGCTTTATGACAGCTTGTGTCTTGCCTGTGAAGGATAGGTGTTCAAGCATAATAAGGAAATGAAAATTAACTGCAGTCCCTTGCCATAATATATATATATATTATCTATATCTATATCTATCTATCTATATATATATATATATATATATATATCTGCTTCTGAACCCATTGACAATGAATCCCCATGATGACAAGTCTGATAGGAAAATTCACTTATAAATAAATGGGTTTATAGTAATAAACTATATGAGTGCCTTTTATGCTTCTGGACATCGTCCAAAGACAGTCAGGTGTGTCTATGTATGCGCAAATGCGAGTGTGTGCGCATGCGTACATATGTGCATGCGCCTATGTGTGCCTGTGACTTCTCTTGTAGAGGGAAGGAAGCTGAGATACAAGGAGTCTGCTAGAAACCACTAGGGAAGCTTCAGCCAGCCCCATAGCTCTTCCTGTTTTTACAAGGAAAAGGATTTGCTTGTTTTGCAGGGAGCCATTCCTCTTCTCCATTTGTTTTGGGCCTGCGGTGTGTCCTGAATGACCGCCCCACCACCTGCCTGCCATTCTTTTCTTCTCCTGCCTTCTTTTGCTTCCTTTTACCTTCCTCTTTGGCTAGATTTTTAAAAGTAATTGCTGACAGCATGGCACCTCCTTTGGAATAATCCCCAATATTTAATTTCTTGGTACTGGTGTGAACCGTAATATACATTATTCTTCTTTCCTGACACCTTTATCCTTATATTACAAATATTCCTCCAGAAGGGGTGGGAGGAGCTAATCGAGTTCTTGCTTTGTACCTAAAATAAACTGCTTTAAAAAAAGTAGTCTGGGTGTTGTGCAAAAAGAATGAATACTGTTACACTGAAAAAATAAATAAAATGAAGAAAAAAACAAAAAACAAAAAACAAAAAAAGTAGTCTGGGGGTGAAGAGTGATTTCTTTTAAGTTATAGGAAAAGCTGTGTTTTAAAATTTGATTTGAGGGTTTACAATATTGAAAGGATCAAGTCTAGGCTACTGGGAATGGCTTTGCTAGTTGCAAACTTGGCATCAGATTGTGAATATCAGATTGATTTGTTATTGTGTATTTAACGTTTATGCATTCGGTGCTTTTATTCATTGGTACATTTAGAAGAACTGCTTGGAATGCATTCCTTTACACCTTACATTTTGAATAGGTTTCTCTTGCTACTTTATTGGGCTTTTTATTTAAAGACAAATGAAGTGGTCTGTGACATTGTCTAATAAATATTCACATTAAGTGCTGAAGAAAGATATAGATAATATTTGTGTCATCTTACAAATATAAAGTCTTCCGTTTTATGTAGATCTGCTTTAACTTGAAAGCAAGCTGTAATCTGAAGTCTTTTTGTAAAGACCATTTTTAGTAAAATAGACCAAATTTTAGTGAAATATAGAAATCAAGGAACAGGTTACTGAGTAATAATGAGATTATCATTGCTTTTCTTTTCTTGGTCTGGTCAAATTACTATCACAGTTCTGTGGAGGGAGTGTCTCAGTGATTTTTTTTTTTAAGATTTTTATTTATTTATTTGAGAGAGAGAGAGAGAGTGAGAGAGAGCATGAGAGGGGAGAAGTTCAGAAGGAGAAGCAGACTCCCCACAGAGCTGGGAGCCCAATGCAGGACTCCACCCAGGGACTCTGGGTTCATGACCTGAGCCGAAGGCAGTGGCTTAACCAACTGAGCCACCCAGACGCCCTGATTTTTTTCTTTTTAAGAAGAAGTTCTAAGCATTCATATCCTTAACATTTTTAAACTCTGAGGTTCAATGTGGGAACAGCCTAGAGTGTTCAAAATGTCAGGAAACTTTTTAAGGAATAAGGATGGGAAGAATTCTATTCATACATTTGTTACCTTAAGACTTTGGAAAGTCTGGTCACCTATCTGCATACATGTTTTATGTCTTCACAGGATAATTGATGATCTAAAAGCAGAGATCAAGCTCCAATGATCTCCCACCAATTATGTTAAGGAAGGGAGAGGGGAATTGTTGGAGTAGCCACGTGTACACAATCTTTGTGTGAAGTTCTTGTATCCCAGAATTCATAATTTGGCTACCATTTACTCTTATTTTATCAGTTTTCTGGGTTCATTCAGAATCCCTGGGCCATTTCTTCTGCAACTATTCTTGGCCTTAAATTTGAGAGGTTGAGAGTCAGCCATCATATCTTCCAGAATAGTGGTTATGATTAATTTGCCTGAAAGCTAATGAGAGAGCTGAGTCTCATTTCTTCAACTGTGCCCCAAATTTTGGGGTAGAGGAAATCTAGATACTGAACTAGAACTTCAAGATGTGGTCTCCTTATCACCACCTGTGACCCAGAATCCACTCATCACCCAGCCCATTTTCCTGCACCTTCCATATTTAAAGTGGCACTCCACTCCCTTTACCCCTATCTTCCCTTGGGCTACAGTTTGTCAATCCCACTAACTCATTTTCCTAGATCCTTTTAATTTTATGTTGTCACCATCTCTATATCCTTTACCCTCTCAAGTCCTCTATCTTACCTTTTTTTTGCCCCAACACTTGAGGCTTGATGCCAACATCTTTGCTCTCTCAGATCCTAGATATAAGCTAATTTTTTGCATGAATCCGTACCCCAGAATTCCCTGTTTTCCAGTCTGAGCTCCTTTGAACTATAAACCTACACCTGTCGGGGGGACAGAGTTACTCAGTAACACCAGTACATGAGGATCATCTTTCTGGGGTCCATCTTTATTACAGATTGTATTTAGAAAAGTTTTTCCTCCATTAAAATAAATATAAGTGTACAGTGGAGTGGATATATATATACACATACATACATACATACATATATTTATATATATAATATAAATAGTATATAAATAAATATATAAAATATATAAAAATTATATATATAAATATATTCTTTTATTTATTTAGTTTTTAGAATTCTTAAAGAAAGTTTTCACTTGGAGTGGCTGCTCAGGGTTCTACACCCAAACTGTGAGGTATCAGTTTGTTCTCTAATATTAGGTATAATTTCGTGGAAACCTTTGAAAGGTGAGGTTAACACTGGAGCAGTACTCCATTTTGATATTAATCCATGTGCTTTTTCCAAATCTTCTGAATCTGAACCTTTTTCCCACTTTTAAAGTCATAGCAAGAGCTTTTATATGCATTGCCCTCGGGGTAGGGATGACAGAAAAAAAAGTAAAATTTGCAGCTTTGAGTTCTTAAATAGATTTTTGTGGATCTATTGAAGCCACTGCAGTCTTTGAAGCTATTAATTACAACAGCCAGGTTTGAAAGAAGGAAAAAGAAGCCGCTTTGAATTGTAAAAGTTTGCCTTAGAGCCTTCAGGGTCCAGCCAGTGGGACTGGGGATGGGGTACGAAGCTAGGACGGTTCTATATGTTTTCACGGAGAATCATCCAGCTAGGGACTGGGAGAGCCTAGATGCTGATGAATACCAGAGAATGAGCCCCTCACTTGCCACTTTTGGGGTTAAACTCTCATGGGGTAAGATAAGGCAAATAAATGTGGGACAGCTTAGTAGATGGGGGAATCTGGAAACGCAGGGAAATTGTGCCCACTCTCTGTATTAAACTCAGAGGAAGCAGTCACTAGAGTGCAGAAATGGCATCAAAACTGATCATCAGGCCAGTTGGAGATTGTCCTTTGTCTCCCATGGCTTCTTAATGTTGCTCAAGGGCAGCTGAAACTTTCCATTGCTCTAGAGTGGGCATGAAAGTGGCTGATAGGTATAGAGAGGTGGCTGTAAAGTGGCCCACTCAGAAAGTGTTTTTGCTCTAAAGATAAGCCTCAGGTGGGCCGGATATATCCAGAAGTCAGCAACTGTCTTTGCTTAAAAATGGCAGAAATGTGGGTTTGCATGCCAACCCAAAGGACCCACAGTGCCTTTCTCCTGTCTGGAGTCATCATCAGAGGTCAATGTGACAGTCTTCTTTGGCCTTCTGTCTTCTTTCTGGCTTCCCTACATCGCCTGAGCCTGTCTCAACCCCCTTGTAAGCTCAGACCCTACATATTTCCTCTGAATATTGCTCTATGTACCAATATGTATCTGACCCGGCATCCGTGTTGAAGGCCTGAGATGGTCCTAGTCCTATGAGGACAGGCTTTCCATTATCATATGGATAAGAGGGCCTGGTCCTTTCAGCAACTCAGATGTGGAGTTGGAGCCATAAAAATAAACTTCTAAGAATTTTTTTTGTATGCCCCTTCTCATATAGAGAATGGCCTTAGCATTGAGGTAAATTGAGCCTGATGGGGGGGTTTTAGTTTTCCATAGTGCATGTATGAGCTACCATGGAGTCCTTGCAATACCAGCATATGCCCTTATGTAGGGGATATACATTTTTTCTCAAGCATAAACTGAGGTGTGCAAGAAAATTATCTGATGCCATTAAAACAAAACAAAACAGATCCCACCTTAGCTTAGAGATCCTTGTCTGCTAGTGGGTATTATCAACTCAAGATAACTCACTCGTCATTTAAAACTAAGCTTCTTTTGGCTAATAGCTCAGTTAAAATGAGTCTCTCCCCATCTCCCTATTCCTCTTCTTTCCCAGGTGCATCTGGGTAGAGGAGAGTTTAATAGAAAGCCTGGGCATTGTGATAGTGGGAGAAGCTAGTCTATGGCCATGCTCTATCTTTTGGCTTCCACTGGGGTGTGGCATCCTAGGGGGTCTTGGATGCTGCACTCTCTCTCTGCTGTGTTCTCTGAGATGCTTGTGGCCCCACTATGGTCTTCATGTCACATTGAGTATTTTCTACTCCAACCTCAACTCTTTCAGTCCAGTGGTTCTCTTGGCTCTTCCACAAAGCTCTTCATTGGGAAGCATCATGGAGTTTTCACTGTTTTCCCTGAGACGCTCTAGGACAGAGCAGGAGTATGAAGCTGTTCAGTGTTCATGGCTTAGACCTTGTTATTCCATCATTCTGGAGACAGTTGGACATAAAGTTTCTCTCAAGTTTTGCCATTTCCTGGGTTACACTCTCTGAACCCCAAAATGGTATTTTCTGTTTAAGATCCTTCCTGAGCTTTTCTGAGGTTTCATTTTCCTGTCCTCAAGTTGGGACTTGGCTCAGGGATGGTCCTAAAGCCTTCTCTCAAGACTTCTGGTACCATTAAATTTTAATGACTTCCCTCCCATTCTTCCCTTCTTTCCTAGGGGTCAAAAACTGGTCAAGATTGGAACATGAGGAAGGAAAATATCATTTTGTGCATTTCTCCAAATCGGGCCTCTGGGTTTTGGATCCTGTTAATTAAAGATAAACTATATGAATTATAACAACTAACTTACTCAGTGAGACATCTGGTTCTTTAACCTGAAAGCCATGGTCTTCAAGACTTTTGACTATGCTACAAATCTGTAAAGTCTACTTAAAACTCAAAAGCTTAAAGTTTGATTCATGTCTGGCTTGGAAGCAATATATATAAAAAAATTTGATTCTTAAACGTGGTGGAGGGTAGGGATAAAAGCAATAGATAATAAGAGCACATCAACCTTTTCTTTGTTTCCCTTTGTCTTTAGTAGAATTTAAATTCCATTTACAGAATAGTTTCCCCCCTTGCACTCCAGTCCCATTGATATCCCCTTTCTTGAGTTGTGATTGAGAATGTAATCAGTTCCATAGCTTCAGATAATTTATAGCTATATGTCTTTGTTTGGCACACTTGTTTGTTTTATTTTGTTATTATTTTTACCTATCCTGTGGGCTCATCAAAGTCTAGAATGATTTTACTTCTGTAGCCTTCCTTGTGTTTGTAATGCTTTGCCTATGAGTGGATGAGAACTGTTTCATTCTTTTCTCTATATCCAAAGTGGACCATTCCATCCTGCATCATGGGCAGGGATAGGTAATTCTGTTCATGGCATTAAGAATTTAATATGCCCAAGGTAATTGCATAATATTATTTACATTTATATTTGGCCAAACGTTTTTTTTTCTTTTTGGTCCTGCTCCTATATTTTTCTTTCTTTCCCACTTTTTTTTTGTTTGTTTTGTGGCTGGAAGAGAACTTTAAATGTCACCCCCTAATCCCACAGGTGGAGAGACTAAGAGTGAGGGAAGAACACTGACTTGCCCAAAGTCACATACCCATTCAGTAACAGCACAGACACCTGCATTCTTGGCTTGTGATTCCCAGGTCACATTTCCACTGAGCCATTTATACCTTTTAGAGTTTGTTTGATTTAGAAGACACTACCATTGTACCCTGGAAAAGTTATTTCTAAATGGTTATTAATTGCTTCCTGTCCTCTCTGTGAATTGATGAATGTTTGGGTTTCCAGGCAAAGGAAAGCCTCTTTCCACAATTACAGAAACAACCTATTGAGAATTCTCCAAATCATTTTCTAAATAAAGTGATCAGACTACGGAAGAAATGAAGCTGAGGACACTTGGAGGCACATTATCAGATGATAATGTGCCAAGTGACACTTAGGACTTAAGATAAATGTGAAGATAGGGTGGGTTATCTGTGGACAGTAGTTTCTTAGTTCTTATGGTTGGTAAAGACTAAGTGATCAGGGTACCATTTTTTTTTTTTTGAGTTGAAATATCCGAACTTTTGAATTCTAAGCACTTCAGTTAAAAAATTGGACAGGAAGAAAATTCTGACCCTACTACCTTAAACTTAGTGGATAAATGGAACAACAACAGTAACTTCTTTACATCACTCAGGTCTTACTCATTATTTTTATGTGTATCTGGATGTGTATGTTGTGATATGGAGACATGGTGGTATTGTGCAATTTGGCCAATTAGCCCTCCTTGGGTTGCCATTTACAAAGCTCAGATTCTGTAGCATGTGAAACTACACAGAACATTTGGTTTTCTATCACAAAAATGTTCTTATTTGTGCAAATAGAATTTCTTTGAAAATTTAAAGGAGAATCCCATTTTCCATGATATCAGTCTCTATGGAGAGGATTTTGAAAACAAAAATGATTTTAATGTGCTTGTGCATCTGGGCATATAAAATTCCATAACTGTAGGAAGCATAATGAGTTGGTTCCTAAAGGCAAGTTAAAACTGCAGCATCAAGCAGAAAGTTTTCATTATCTATAAGAGTTAATTAATAATGCCATTTGGCACATTCAGATGTGCAGAAAATAGTGCAATAAGTAAGAATGCTTTGCTTTCCTTTTGCTTTTCAAGGCCAGGCTACTTTTAAATTGCTTACTGGGAAATAGACCTTATAGTGTAAAGGGTTATGGGCTTGGAAACTAATTGGGAATCATTGTTTTGCTGCTTTGCCATAGATGGCTTACATAGAACATTATATAGTGCTAGTCAAATGCAGTAAGGTATTTGGAAATAATTTTGGGGAAAGGTTTAACTATATGATCCAGCTGAATTTTCTAAGAACATTATCTCTACCCTCCATGTGTTCCTTAGGTAGTTCCAATTTTGCTGAAAAAACCCTAAAATAATTCAGCTTATAATTTTAGTCTAAGACAAAATCAGCTTTTATTTATTTTTTTTCTTATTGCATTGGCTTATAAACAGGCTTGTCAGGAACCAGATTAGACAACATTCTGGACTCCATAGTTCTTGATGTACTTGTTCAATCTTTCATATCTCTCTGCTCTCTTGCTAACTTGAAAGAGTCTTCCTTCAGGTATAATCCACAGAAAAACTGCCAGTGTTAATAAAATCTCACTCTTACCATTTAATTTGAAGTCAAATTGCTGCATTTTATCTAGCTCTATTTTTTAATTATTAGAAATATTTTGCTGTATTTTATATGAAATCTCTTTTACATCCACTCGTTTTAGTTGTGGCTCTGGACCAAGAAACACTCCTCATTCTATGCAAATGCATTTTGGCTATCTGAAGACATTGCTCATGCCTTCCACGGATTGTCTCTTCTTTAAGCTAAGCATCTCAGCCATCTAGCTTTAAAGAAAACTCATGCTTACCGACAATTTTTAAACACTTGTATTTAAGACTGTTGGGGAAAAAACTCATGTAAGAAAAGCTATTTTACAAACCTCTTGTACCGAAGATAGTTTTAATAAAACCTCATGTACATGACCTAATTTCGGAGAAAACTGCTATATTTAAGCTAATTTTTATGAAAACTAATGTGCAAAGTAGTTTTAAGCATTCACTTCCAGATTTTGTTAAAAATGCCTGTTCCTGGATTACAATCCCTGAGGAGGAATCTATGGGGATAAAACCTACAATCAGTATTTTAAGTAATTTCCCTGGGTGATTCTGAGGTACACCAAAGTCTAAGAACTAATGACGTGAAAACAGAGTTTGGACATTTTTTTTCACGTTCAAACCTCCCCCCTTTCTCCCCTAAATTTCACTAAAATGCAATGGCCCTTGGTGGGGTCACTGTGGTCTCAGTGGTTATTTACTTCATATTAAGAATGGGTTACCTAGGGCATGTATGGAAGGAGAAAGAAGAGAGTGTAAGGAACCTATATTTCTGAAATGTATGGAGGTCCTTGGGGGAAAACAGGGTGCAGAGACCAATTAAACTTCTGATTTGATCATTTGGCGTAGGCTTAGCTCTTATAACTAAATATGAAGGTTGTCAATTAAATATGATGAAATTTTTATCTCAAAGATGTGTAGTTTCTTTTTGCATTCTCTCTAGAGGGTCTATTGAACATTGAATGCCAACTATGTATATCTTGCTTAGAATTAGTGGTCATACCTCTAAAATCAATCAGTAAACAAACATCAGTGACTTACTGAGTGTCAATTATATGCATCTTATGCTTTAGATCTCTACTATATAATAGAATCAACTAGTTATCTTAAAAAAAAAAAAGCTATTGTCCTGCCTCCATTCCAGAATAATCAAAATAGAATTTCTAGAGACGAGGTTTAAAACTTCTACTAGATCCTCATGTATTGCTGATTTGGGTCTTTCTCTTGAGTGCAATGAAATTTCCCTTGATTTTTAATGCCTGTATAAGGAAATATGGTTTTAGGTATAGTTTGAACCTCTAAAATGGAAAATTTCCTTTCCAAACTGACTCTGTATTAAGTTTCTTGGTAAATTGTACTTAATATCCACCTGACCAGAGAATAATACTTAATTTCTCTACAAAGAGCTAACATCTGTTAACCAGTGTCTTTTAACAGGATTCTTATAAATGATCTCATTTTCTATGCCATGGTATTATTTCTTTTATTTCTCCTAGTAAATATAGGTCAACAGATTACCTTCAATTTACAACTGAGGAAATTGAAGCTTAGAGAAATTAAAAATTACCCCCCAAACCAAAACTCTTGTTTATTAAATGGCAGTTATGTGATGGGCGTGGCTAATGTGTTGTGTGCATTATCGCTGGATGAGATGCACACCATCATACCAGTGTTCCCCAGAGTATGAATTCTATTATCTAATAAGTGTGGGGAATACTGAATACTTTCCAATCTTGTTGAAAATTCCCAATGCACACAAAAAAAGAAAATTCCCAAAGCATTATAGCCTATTAAACACCCTGAGATATCATGTGGTAAAGGAAGGTTTAGAATAATGCTCCATCGGTTCCTTGATCAGGACAATCTTATTTGGGTAACAGTTTCCAATGGGACTCATTGTGAAGGACACTTCTTCAACTATAACTTATGATGTAGAAATTATGTCCTGGTATTACATATTAAGAAACCAAGGCTCTAAGAAATTCAGTCACTTGTCTATGATCATTCATTCGGCATATGGTTGTACTAGAACCTGCACGTAAATTTGGTTGATTTTGAAAATTCTCTTCTAAGATCTAGGACTCCAGGCTGCTGACTAACATCTATTTCTCTGTTAGTAAAGCTGAAATAAAATTGCTGAAAGGATTAACTGTAAGCTGCATCTTTTCAAATATCTCAAGACATTGTGAAAACTGTAAAATAACATATAAATATCAGCTTAAAGTGGCACACAAATATTAATTTAATCCAAACCTCTGAGTTACAATTTTAAAAGATAGTCTCTGTAGAAAAGTGAATTTCGTTATTACTAATCTTGATCATCTAAACTTCATCAATCACCCTTATAATTTTTTGGTAACATCTTTGATTTTATTAAATAGCCCTTGGAATATAAGCTTATATAACTTGTGATTTCTACGTACAGAATCAATGAATTATGAATAATAAGACATTTATTCCAACACCTGACTCTATTGATTATGAAGATGCAAATTCTGACCTAGGACAAATTCTGGTGCTTTTGCTTCAATAATAGTAAATAAATGTTGGTGTAATTTATAAATATTATCTTAAAAGTACATTTATTTAAAGAAGAAAGCAAGACTGAGAAACAATCAGGGCAAGAGTCAACTTTCCTAAACATGCTTTACTGGAGAAATATAACGTTGACTGGAGAGACCTGTGGTTCAAAATTTGAAACCCACTTAAAGCTGAGGAAAGAGCAGGCAAAATGCTACATGATTGCACAGATGACTTATCTTTACTTCTTAGAAATATGTTTTGGGGGCTAAATTCATATGTCAAAAGGTAATCCCATTAAAGAGAACAAAGACCAACTTATTCCATATTGAGGGAAGAGGAAAGGCATCCTCAATTCCCCTACTCATGGTGAAGAGGAAAAGAAGCTTAGAGGGACAGCAGATATCCTTCATAAGAACAAATTAAGTATGCAGTTGGTTTTCTATGTCACCAAGCTGAGATGGAGTGGGAATTATTTACAACATTTTGAATGCAGGTGTGAAATAAATCTCCAGAGATCTGTAATGTGTGTGGAAATTCCTTCCTCTATTTATTTTCTCCTCCTTGCCCTTCTCCCCAATATGCTTGGAATGAATTGATAATGACTAAGGGTCCAGAGAAGTGAGTGTGAAAGTGGTAATGCTCAGAAAAGATTGCCATGAGGACAACCACTCTATCTTGGGTGAGTAGGAAGGGAATAAAATAACGTCTTGTGAAAAGATGTTTGTCAATGCAAAGTGAGAGTGAGTAAGTGGAAAATAGAAGATGTTATGCATTAGTTCCTAGTTTAGGATCTTCTTTGGAGCTTGCAAGAACTAATCTGTAACATGAAAAAAAAATCACAGTTCTTTAGAGACTCTGAGCATACTATGATCTGAACCTACGGAGGATTGTCAAGTAAATGTTACAGGATAATGATAATGAATTTCTACTCAGGGATCATTCTTGACTGTGTTGTGCCTTCCTGAGTGACGTTCAATTTAGCTAAGGCTCTTCTGTGACGCCAGAGGTTTCAAGTTTATTTTTCATTTTCTGGATCACGTTTTTCAATTTTTAAAATCCAAGACATCTTTGAGTCTTTATGTAAATAATACAGTTGAAATAGTGGAATCAATTTGAGTTGAACATCGACATTGTTACGGAGTTACTATAAAAAGATAGGGCTTGGGTAGTTTGAACATGTGGATCTACAGAACATAAGGGACAGGGAGAGGGAAAGAGGAGAAAAAAAGTCCACACAGATGAAAACAATTCCACAATATTTGTATTTTGTTCTTATGCTTTGCACTGTTGGAAGTCTGGATCTACGTTTTCATGAGGAAAGATTTGCTTATTTTTAATGCATGAATATAGAACTAAGATAACCATTCTTGATGGCATAGCAGATTCTGGAAAATACACATATCTTGGGAGTTTATTTACCCTTAATATACACCTCAATTTTAACACAGAATGCACATCTGTTCTCAGTGCATTGAATTCAATGTCTAGAGTCCATTGAGTTTTGCTATCTTAAAGGGACAGGGAATTGTGGCTATTTATGCTTAGTAGATACAGATATCATCAAGAACACCAATTAGCAGAAACAATCTCTACTGGGCATACTTTTTTCCTTTAACTGATTACACAGTATGAACTGAGGACTGTGTCCGAATCCCTCTCTCCTCTCGAATTAATTTGCCACATTCTAAATCCGTAGATAAAGTGGTTCCAGAAGTAGAGTTGGTTGGATGGGTTTGCTTACACTGCAGTCCATAAAAGAAACAAAAAGCCTTGCATGCAAAAGAAATGAGAAAAATATAGAAAAAAATGAATAAATCAGAAGCAAAAATGAATGTTTAAATGAAAATTTAAATAAAATGAAGCTGGCAATTATGAGAAGCACATTAAAGCATAACATATACAAGCTTTTATTTTTCAAATTAGTTGCATAAAACAAGACACCTCAAGAGGAAATTGAAAGTTAAAACAAAGAACAGTCCATTTTCCCCTTTAAGCAAAGAGAGTTTTCTCTAACAAGAAAGGGGTGCTTAATGTTCTCACAATTGACTTGTAATTGTGGGAAAATTTTCATGGTAAAACCAGGATATAATCAATCACTCCCAGCTTTGGGACTGTAAGGAGAGTTTCCACTTAAAGGAGGTGGGACTGGTATGGGATTATTAATCAGAACTGGTTACATAATTTGTGGGGTCCAGCACAAAGCAAAAATGCGGAACCCCATTATTAAAAATTATTAATTTCAGGACAGTGACAACTGAGCATTAAACTAGCCCTGTTAATAATTGTTTATAACCTCAAAATTTTAACAATAACATTAAATTGAATGGGCACCACATAAGCATGAGCTTTGTACTTTGTTTATTCTAGTATGCTTATGAAGGAATTCTCTTTAATACAATCATCTTATTCAGGATGGTATAAGTTCCTGGTATGATTTCTATCAAAAATAGAAGTGACAGGCAAAAAATGATCAACTACTGAAATCAACTATAATCCCAAATACGATTTGGATAAATAAAGTCTCTAATATGTTTTGTTGTCACTCTGTATAATTTAACATATTCCTGGGCCCCCTAAAATTGGTGAATTATCCTTTTACAAATCACATTTTGAGAGAGGTAAATGCTCAGTTACAAAATACTACATTTATATCTTTATGTAAATTGCTTTGCATTAGTACATCTGCTCAGCATCTAGACTTAAAGAAAGGATGGTAACATTTTTCTCAAAGATCTTTTTATAACTTTTCCAATTTCAGATTTATTTCTTGCTTGCTTTACCTAGGTTTTCTATCTTAAGAGCAAATAACTGTCCAAGAAATTAACTGAGTTTGGAATTTCTGCACTGCCATTCCAAATAGTGCTAATTGGATTTAGTATATAAGGCGCTTTCTTCTTCTCATTAATAAATGATGGGGCTACAATGCCAGGAGCACCTGGCAGGGATTCAATAGCTCTTTGCTCTAACTCAGAAATGGCTCTTCTGGGCATCTAATTCAATAGACTGTTACCAAAAAGGGCAGGCATCTTTAAACCCCCAAATTTAAGACAGATAATGCAAACTAAAACTACCTAGTCTTAGAAAGTGATGACTCACCTGTTCAATGTCATTGTTCTTCCGTGATTTGTATATGAATTCCCCAATGGCTACAAATACAGAAAGGACCAGTCCAGCAGCCAGAACAATGAAGATGCCCCCAATATTTTCTACTCCCAGAGCACTGGCCTCTTTGTTGTCTTCCTCGGGGCAGCCATTCCCCCGCCACCACTTCTCTTTCATCATATGCAGCTTGCCCTCTTCTTGTAACTGAAGAATAGCAATAGTGATTTTATCCCGGTAAGGAGAGCCTGTAAGGAAGGTCATTTGGATATTGGTCACCAAAAGGTTGACTATGTCAAGAAGGACTATTGTCTTAAAGGTAACAACTTTATGGCTGTTGGGAAACCCCAATCCACACACTGACTGGCAAAGGGCATAGAGGTTGAATTCTGTATTTTGAAGGCTCTAAGGAATTGGAAAGTGGATAGCTGATGTGCTGAGATTAACTCTTGCTTAGACTGTGGGTTCCTTTTAAACAAGGAAAAGCTGAGCTGGGAATTCTGTGATATACCCCTGCTTCTGGTGAGCTTCCCATAAATCTTTTCCCACATTGGTGGATTTCACTGTTCAGATTCTGTTTTTTTCTCAGTTGTCTAACATTGTGACAGCCTGGCTAGACAGTCACCAGGGCCATCTTATCTTCCTCCTAGGGCAGCAGCTAGACATTTCCCAGTTCCAGTCCTATCTCACATTCTCCCAACATCATCCTCTACTTTCTCTCTCCATTTCACCAAATACGCAGTAGGAAGGAAAAGACTTCAAGTCACTAGGGATAGTGGAACCACCAACTGGAAGGAGAGTGGGTACCAGGATGACTGCATGAAGCAGTCTCTCTTTCAGTGCACACTGGACCATGGCAAGGTCAACAAACAAACATTTATGGTGTAAGCCACTTGAACATAGCAGATGTTGGTTATAGGAATTAGTCCATACTGACTAATATACTTAGTAACATACTATTAAGATTAGGTTTGAAATACTTCAAAGGTTCTAAAAATTCCACTAGGCTTGGAAAATCTGCCAAGATTTCACTGATATCTTTTAGACTCAATATTCTAGTAATGTCATTGAACTTTTAATTATGTTAGGGTTAGATAGTACTGTAGCCATAGCTTGCCCAGTACTGGCTTCTGATGCCAGTTAATGAAAAAGAAGATTTTAAAAGATGGTAAGATGCATTTACTCAGTTTCTCGTTGGATTCTAAGAATTTTTGTTGGTACTTACTCTACTCAGTAGAAAGGTAGCATACCCTCACTCTTTCTGTTGGAAACTTTAAAGAGTTCTTCTTGGTAGAAATAAAAAAAATGCAAAAATCAAACAGAAAATAGAAAAATGGTCATCTTACAACCAAAAGAGATCTTTAAAATCATATAGACCAGTCCATGTATTTTAGCCTTGAAGAAATTTAGAATGTGAAAGCATGAGTAAAAGTACTAGTTACTGGCAAGGACTTAACTCGTTTCCTCTTACTTCTCTCCTAGTCTTATTTCCCTGAAAGCTGCTTGCTCTACCCCACAGCCTGCCCCTCTTCCTGCCTTCAGCCTCCACATACACAAACCTTATGTTCTGTGGTATGCTCTATGTCGGAAAAGCAGAAGGTTAACATTGTGGCATGTGTCATTTTTCTTCCTTCTCTCCCAAAACTTCCTAAAGTGATTGTCAGTACTCAAAATCAAGTTTAAAAGAAGGGAAAAATAGTTTGGGGTTAGATTGTGGCTTGTCAATTAGAAGAATAGATTTTTTTGGTGATAAAATGATTCTTGTAAACCAAATTAAAAGATATTGGCTGCCTGCTTAAACACCCCCAGAATAATGGTTAGTGTCAAAATTAGCATCATTAACATACCCATAGCATGTGAGCAATTAAGTGAACCAGGAGAGCTTTGCTTTAATGTACAAGAAAATGCTTTGAAGAGCATTAAGAATGATTCTTATGGTGGCAGTTGCTGCTGTAATCATAGCAGTATACACAGTGGGCACTCAATAAATGTTGACTGACGCTCTCCTTCTGCCTTCAGGCTGCACAATACCTAAAACATTTCAGACTGATGGGGATCGGATCTCCATTTAAAGTTGTTCTCTAAGGAAGGTAATTTCCAGCCTCTTGGTAACCTGTTTAAGCTGTAACTGCTCTCATTCTCCTGAAGTTTTATTTTTAAATCCCTTAGGAGGCACATTTCCAGAGCTTCTGGCCTGAGAGTCTCAGAGAAGAAAAGTTTTCAATTTTGTGTTGTGACTGAGCCGACTTTGCCAATCTTTGACCACGGGAAGGAGTTTAGCTCCTTCAGGGAGTCAGGGAGGGCAAGACCAGAATTGTGTGGAGAAATTTTTTGTATCTAAATATATGTTAGCTTCAGTCTTGTTGTTGTTGCTTAAGTGGACTGAGTGACATCAGAAGTGATTTATTACAAGTCACTTGAAAAAATATATATGTATACACACAGATCTTCCTGAAGAGCAACTGAGCTTTCTTAAAGAGTCAATTCATCATAGAAGAAACATCTCACAAATTTATCCAACAGCTGTATTCCCAATGGATGTATTTTCTCTGAGGTCTGCCATCTGTTCCAATTATTCCTTCATTGTTTTTGGCTTAAAAGCATGACAGGTTTATAACCAGTATGAAAAATTCCTGGAGTGTATTTCTTTTCATCTAGGGAGGGGGAAGAGCTCTTCAACTTTGGAACTTGTGTGTCAGAGTATGGATGAGGCTGGAAAAAAGTAGACTGGATTGGAACACTCAAATGTCTATATCGTATAATATACAATGCTGTGATACTCGTTGAGCTTCGTTTACATGAGGGCAACATCATTTTCAAATTTCAAAGTCAATTTCAAATTTCAAATTGCTGCATTAATTTAGGACTGTTGCGGAAAGAAAACCCTTGCTTCCTTTCCATTCTCCCTACTCCCAAACTTTAATTTCAGTGGTGTATTCATTCATTAGAAGAAACGTTCATTGAAAGTATCATAGTAAAGTACAAGTATTCTCAGAAGGAATGATACACAATGTTATTTTCTCTAATCATTACCAGATAGGAAATCTGGTGAACAAGGAGTAGGGTTGAAGGTGATCAAGGTGGGTTTATGAGGTGGAAGATAAAATGAGGAAAGTGCAGTTTTCAATTTAATCTAAACATAGTTCTATTAAGGAACCACAGTTGCTCCTCTGAGAAGATGTAGAATATAGCAAAATCAATCTTAGGGTCTTGATTTTGAAGATTCAAGTAAAGGCAACCCACTCCTAGTACTTTTGTCTGACTTTTGGTCCATTTAACTAAAATCAGTGGTTGTGGGATATTAAAAAAAATAGCATCTGTCTAACGCTCCTCATGCCTATTATGGAAAATGAGGTGACAGAGGTTGGTGAGGGAGATAGTGGATTGTTTTACAAAAAGAGTCAGAGCATTCTTTTAATTAGTGTCTAACAATCCCACTGAGCCTCCTGCAGAATATGTTCACTTAATCAAAGGAGAGTTTACCAATTGGGAAAAAAATATATATATACATATACACTTAACTAGCAATATTGGCATTTTCATCAGGGAAAGTTACTGAAAATAAGGGGACAAGAAAGTAGCGATAGGTTCCCCAACTCAATCATTTTTCAGATTTATTTAGAATTCATTCTTGATAACAATAGTAATAATAATAATAAAGTATATTTCTCCATAGTATATATTTCTAACAACAGCTAGACAGCAAGGAATCAAATAGGTTGTGTATTCATAATAAAATGTAAAGAAAGTTGATCTTTATCTGGTTAATTAAATTACTATTGATCAAAATTTGAATATAAGATATGTAGTCTTTGTTTTAATGAATTTGGGACTAAATGTTCTACATTTTGGACAGTCCACCTAAAATCTGATTTTTTTTCTAAGATTTTATTTGACAGATAGAGATCACAAATGGGCAGAGAGGCAGGCAGAGAGAGAGGAGGAAGCAGGCTCCCTGCTGAGCAGAGGGCTCGATGCGGGGCTCGATCCCAGGACCCTGGGATCATGACCTGAGCCGAAGGCAGAGGCTTTAACCCACTGAGCCACCCAGTTGCCCCTAAAATCTGATTTTTTAAAATGAAAAATGGAACATTTAACAAACTTGTATTCAAATTCCCACATATGCAATTGACTAGCCTGAAAGACAACAGCCCCCTTTGAATGACCATATAGTCTCTAAGTTTCCATAGTTGCTACCATTCCCTATGGGTTTCTCAAGCAAACAAGTTTATTCAGTTATGGTGTCTCCTTAGCCTCTATAAGCATTTGTGTTTGTGATCTCTGTTTAATGTTGAGGGTTGAACTGGACAGTCTGCTTCAAACAACAAAAATAATCATATAAATAAACAAAACTAATCTATCTTGGATCCTTAATAACATGACTTGATGGTAACCAAGATATCTGCTTATTAGACTATCCAGTGGTCTAAGGTGGCCCCTGATTTCTCTTCTTTGGAAATCTTACCACAAAATTACTAATCATTCACTTGAGAGAAGCAGATTACCACCATACCCAAATCTTATATGATACAGGTTTTCTATAGAGAGAGAGCTCAGAATTGTCCCTTAAATATAGAACACAGTTCTATGTGTTAGGAATGCAAGAAAACTTTGTTATATAGGTTTGTATACCTGCAAGGCAATGATATCCCTAGGGAAAACAATAGCACGAAATACAGAAATAGCAATATTTGGAGGCTTTAGATAGTTATCCTTGATTGTATTTAACATATTGCCAAAGAATTATAATTCAATCTTCATCCTTCTTCTTTTATATATATAGAATTCTAATCTTTCAACTTTTAGCATCTATATGCACATTTAATTTTGATATATTCCAATATAATTTAAGATACAATAACTAGATAAGCATGAATAGGTACCGAAGACAATAATGTCAAGAGGATTAGTCAGGAAGATATTCTTTTAAAGATTTTTTTGAGAGTAAAATAATAAAGTTGATACACTCAACCAGATACCTAATGGTAGAGGCTGAAAGAAACAGTGGGTTGAAAGTTCATTAAGCTAAATATCTGGGAATTGTCAATTCAAAACATGTCTCTGACCTATATGGATGTTTCCCTTATTGATTAGTCCACCATAGGTATTGTAGAACTTCTCAGAGTGTGGAGTAGATATCTCTGAGTTTACTCCCTTCTATCCTTCATAATTGACATTGCCCATCTCATTTGGCTCATGCCTTGCCTCTCTTACCGATAGGTGTTCCCACTCCATAACCTTTGGAGTCAATGAGGCCCCCAATCTGAGTGAGGTTGCAGTTTCTCTGTGTCACATACTCAATGCTGGTGGACTCCATCAGCAGGGCGTAGTCAGTGGTGAGTACTCGCTGGATTCCTTCATCACTATTTTTAACCAGGGCAGTCTGTTGCCTGCTGCTCATAAAAGCCCACATCTTCTCATAGGTGGATATCTTTGATTTCTGCAGGGAAAGAAAGAACACCCACCAGCAGAGGAGTGCTGAGAAAATGCGTCCTAAAGCTACTCAAGATCCCAGTGGTCCAAAAAGTATAGAGAGTCTCTCTTTTCAGGTAGAGAACCAGTATGGTGGATCCCTGGACTTCAGTTTGGTAGTTGAGAAGAGCCTGATTACTATAGGAAAACACTGGAAGTTCTGAGGCAGCTATGGAGGAAAAGGAGGAGATCTTGCTGATTAACGGTATAAGATATTGGCTCAAAGTCCTTATGTTGCTTTCTGTTAGGGAAAAAAGAACACTGGTGTCGATGACAGCATTTACCTAATGGATTGTAGTTACTAAGAACAAATCCTCAAGGCATACTGGGCCAAGGAATGACTAGCTCGCTCCAGGACTCTACTCATTGACACCATTCCCCTTTATCCCCTCAACTTCAGCAGGCACTGTTTTACAATCTTCTGGTATGTAAGTCTCTGGACCTGATATAGCATGCCTTTGCTGGGGGCAGCCCCGAGATAAATCACATGCTATTGCTGCTTTGTTTATGAAAGAACTTCCATTCATTCATATCTTTTCTGGAAAACTTAGAATACAAATGTTCTTTTCAAGTTCAAATTCAGATCAGAAAATTCTTCTTACTGTACTTATATGCTTTTTAATGTACATACTAAATTTTAATTGCAACTATATTTTAGAAAATGAGGACTGAATATTTCATTTCAAAGTGTTCTATGTCTTTCCCCTTATTCTTCAGCTTTTTGATAGATTCAATAATAAATCATAAATATGAGGCTTATGATATCTGCATCTATACATTCCATTATCTCATTATCATACTTTCTTTGTTAAAGTATGCTGCCTTAGTTTTCATATTGCCTGGGAATGGATTTTCTATTCTTTTGAGTAGTGATTTATGATTAGGCACTTTACATTTTACTCTGTAATTTCCATATTTTTCCATTTTTTTTCCTGAATTTGTCTTCATTTGCATCAACACTCCCCTCCATTTATTTTGAAAATGAAAGACATTATGGAAATTACTGATAATTCTGAACTAATTCCTGCCCCCACACATGAGATAGCTTCTTTGGCAGGCATCGGATCTATCATCTTAGGAGTGCAGAGAAGCTTAAAACATGATTTGGGGCCATAAGCAATAAATGGAATACCTGAGGAATCAACTCTGGCGTGGTTATTCATTCTCAAGTGTTCCTGGGGGCTCAGTTAATTCCTAACTCTATTTAGGACCTGGGTTAATGCTGTAGGCTTTATGAGTTAAGGGAGGACAGATGGCTTTATTTTGGATTGTTAGGCATTTGAAGATCCCCCTGAGAAAGGTCTTGTGAGACAAACAACAATTCAATAAACAGTACCTTATAGATACTGGTATTTTATGGAACCCATTCTTTCATGATTAGGCCCCTGTGAATTACTCCTCAACCCCAGAGATATCTGCAAATTGGAGCTCATGTGCCCATAACAAAGGCATGTTTTTTGGGATCAGGGTCAATGTCTCATTTGGTGTGTGATTTCAAACTCTAAGAGATGGATAATACTAAATTTATAATAAAAAACTACTTGAAGGAGTACAGGGATGTCAGTCTGTCTTTTGGTAGTAAATGCATAGCTGGGAAAAATTTTCCTCCTTCAGGAAACTATGTTAAGTGAAAATAGTTTTTTTAGAAGTATGAAATTTTAAAGTTGTCACAGACCTTAGAAATTTACTCATTCAAGCCGCTGTTTTCACGGGGGAGAAATTTTGGTATAGAAGTTTTGGAGACTTCATCAAAGTCACAGAACTAGTCAGTAGCGGAGCTAATACAGGACCCCAGGACTCCTGACGTCTAATTCAATGCTCTTTCCACTGGATCATGATGATCTGGGGGAAGCGGATGTCCTTATTGCCAAATTTCCTCTGAGGTTGATTTTAATCTTATTTTCTCTGCCTGTAACACTCTAACTTAAATTCAAGATTTATATTATTCCCTGAAGCAGTTTGCTATTTTGTATCATGTTAACACAAACTTAACCCTAATCATAACTAGAAATGAATGTTATAAATAGTTAGAAAACTGGATTTTTAGTTTAAGGAATTTGAGGACAAAACAAAGTAAATTATGAATTCATTCATGGTAAATGGACGAGTGTGGGGAGTCCAGGACTTGAAGGACATGGAGGGAGATGAAAAGTTTCAACTCAAAACCTACAAGCCTAAAAAAAAAAAAAACCCAAAAAACCAAGAAAACAAAAAATCCCTACAAGCCTGTCATTGAGCCCCATCAGGTATGTTCTCAAATTATCTGATGTGGGGGGTTGTCTAATTTTTCAGTACATGAAAGACCTATCTGTGGTCTTACTACATGTAGCTAGCATGTGGCTTGTATAACATGTGGCTCACCAAGAGAACTCAACAGCCCTCAAAGTCATCTACACTCAAGGTATCCACCAATCATGTACCACAATATCTATGAACAAAAATTCTCAACTTCTACATCTTTTTTTGTCTCATCACTGCTTGGTAACTCCATTTCTCCCGAGTTGGCATGTTCTTCACAACACAATAGGCATAGTGATGTTCTATGGAGCTGGAGGTCATGATTTAATTCAACCATATCTACTTCTTTCTTCTCAGGGTAGAAGGTTGTTCCTGACCTGAACTCCCTGTGGTGTCAGAGGGAAAGTCTAGCTGGTAGGAACTCCTTTGAAGTGTTGAGGGCAGAACTGGTTCCCAGTAAGAAAACTACCAGTTGGTAGAGGACTTGGTCAAGTTGAAGATACAGGGAATAGTCTAAATTTCTTTGACCCCCTCTTGCCATTCTTGATGGGGCTTAATGATGGTAAACAAAATGGATCATAGAATAGCACCCTTTGGCTTCCAGCTGAAATTCCCTTTCATTATTTAGAAATTTTGCTTTTGTGGGACTCCATTGTATTCCACGTTTGGAATTACAGACTATTTGAGAAGCTGAGGAGCATAGATACACAGAAAGACTCCCAAAATGTGGCTACAGAATAACTTTTTAACTATTAGAAATACCTCTGGGTGACTCAAACACCTTAGGACACAGTCCATTTTCCACCTTTGAAGCCTACAGAAAGAACTTTGTGGTTGGAAGAGTTTCCCTTAAGGATTCTTTAACCCCTGCATTCTATTCTCTGGACCAACTCCTTCATTTCACTTATGCAAGTCCTAACTTTGGAGACATGCAGAAGGTCACATTTGGTTAGTGAAAGAGCCAGAACAGAATTAGGGTCTTTCCTCTTTACTTCTGAGTTCTGTCTGTTGCCATGCCCTGTTCTGCAATATTTATTTTCATTAGGTCAAAAAGTACTATTTTCGTAGTAGTTAGATTTATTTCTTTTTAACAGATTTTCCATTTTTAAGACACAAATCTTAGTAATTCTTAAGTGAAACTATTTGAATGACAGATATTTTTGTGCTTCTAAATCTTCTGGAGTCTCAGCTTGCTACATAGTTTTAATAATGTATATTTAAAAAATAGAAACAGTGAATGCCTCTTGTTTCAATGAATATGTCAGAGGTTAATTAGAATATTTGTAAAGTACTCTGAGTTTCTTAGCAAAAGTACTTAAAACTGAAAAGTCTTATTTATTAAATCTGAAATCATTCTTTTTTTCCCCAAATACTGCAAGAGCATCAGGTTTAGATAATTTCATTTTGCCTGGTTAAACCTGATTATGTGGCTGTTCTGTTACTGATGAAACACTGTTGGCAAAGATTAAGCATATTTTCATCTAAAATCTGTTATAAGGGAGTATTACTGTATCTCTATTTGATGACCGTCATTTATTTCTCTTTTTCCCCCTATAGGGCACGCAAGTTAAATACTCACTGGGAAATGATTTACAATGTGTCTGTGTTCAGTTAAAAAGTACTTACTGAAAATAGTAATGATCACCAGAACATGCAGTGTTTACTGTTTGCCAAGCACTGTTCTAAGCGCTTTGTGTATATTAATTCATTTAATCTTCAGAGTGATCATTTGATAAAGATGCTATTTTTATGCCTCTTTTATATATGAAAAATCAGAACGCCACATGAGGAAATGATAAAGCTAGGATTTGATTCCAGAAATCTGGCTTCAGGCTCTGTGTTCTTAACCAACAGGGAATCAGCTATTTGTTTCAATACACCAAGCAACAAACTCATGGTTTGGCTAATGTTTTAACAACTAAATTCTCTAAAGAAACAACTTTAGTAAGTGGTGGTGCTATTTTTCTATGATAATCAAACTGTTGCACCTCTTGTAGTCAACATCTAATATATGGCATCAAGTTAGGCAGAAAACATACATAAAGTTAGGCAGCTTACATTTGTCTAGACAAAAAATTAGATCATATTTTCAAAAGTGTGACAGTTGGAGCTTAGAAGGAAGTGTGGATATTGTTTCTATTTTTTTTCCTTTAATGGCATTTTATATTTCATATAATTCTGTTGTTTGCAGTTGCAGGGTTTCTGCTATAACGTGTAAAACAGGTGTAAATTCTGTAGCGTAAGAGGGTCTTACGACCAATAGAACCTCCATTTTATAGACATATCCCTCTAATATCTTGTTTGTACTGAGAAAAGCATGATTTATCACATTACTTCTTCAACCAGGTTATAGGGCTTCTACATTGGAGGTATATAATCTTAATACTTAGAATGAGCAATTGTGCAATTCTGCTTAAGACCAATACATCTGAAGACTTTACATATCGATCCACGTTTATATATGATTATTTATATATATCCATAACCCCACATGCACACATACACACTGGGAATAAATTATTCATATTTGATCTTTGTTGTCTTATCAAAAATGCTATTATGAAAATGGTGAATATAGCCATATTGAACAAATAAAATGCCAAAATAGTTACATTTTAAAATCTTCTAATTACTTTTTCTTTAGATAAATCCTGATTTAAGATGAATCTTAAAAATCAGTTAGAGACCTGGAAATCATCTAGGTAGAAATCCAAGCTTTTGAAGCAGACACATCAGAGGTAATTTGCCTTTAAAATAATAATTTTAACTTATATTTTAAACATATTGTTTCATTAAATAATATATCCTCATGGAATTTTAAAAATATGATTTAATTTACAAAAATCCCTTTGAAAGAAGATCTCAGAAGAAAATATTTATACTTACAGTGAGGGCCTCTGTCTTTCAAACGTATGTAATATGATCATTGCAGTTGATTGTGCTCTTATCTTGAATTGATAGAAAGTTATGACATTTGCAGAATCTTTAAGGCTTTAAAAATTCATGTACTCCCTTTAAAACATTCCCTCAGTGAGATTTAAACACCTTTGCTAAAACATTTTTCATGCTTTTCTCCTGTCTAGAGTTAAAGATTTGTCCATTATAGGCAATATACCAGAATTTGAAAAAGGCTAACTTTAATTGACCTCATGGGTTTTTTTTTCCCAAACAGATACATTTTTAACATACGGGGACTTAACATTTTGGGTACTGGTGGTAAAATTAGCTGAATCTTTCAAACACAAGCTAATATCTTCTTATGCAGAGAAGTTTGAGAAATGTCTTTCATTTTGTGCTTCCTTGTATGACTATTTCTGTCTGAAACCTGTCTCCCCATAATGGCTCATTGCTTCAGTTCCACTGGTGTAGTGCTCAATAACTTCCTTGAAATGTCTTTGGGGTTGACAAACCCCAAACCACTCCTTGGAAGGAGATTATAAAGGTTAGAGAGTCCCTTATTCCCATAGCCAGTCCAAAGTCCCTAGACCATGAAAGCAAGAAATGACAAGCCTGTTACGATTTTTTAAAACCTATTTTATCCAAGTCGTTTTAGACTGAATCATGATATAATCTGTGTAATCCTCTGGTTTGTGTCTGAGAGGACAGTTATGTGTTACAAGGCAAGCTTCTACTGAGAAACATTTCTTTTTTCTTTTTTTTTTTTTTAAAGATTTATTCATTTGACAGATAGAGATTACAAGTAGGCAGAGAGGCAGGCAGAGAGAGAGAGGAGGAAGCAGGCTCCCAGCCAAGCAGAGAGCCCGATGCGGGGCTCGATCCCAGGACCCTGGGATCATGACCTGAGCTGAAGGCAGAGGCTTTAACCCGCTGAGCCACCCAGGCGCCCCTGAGAAACATTTCTTACATGAGTATTTTCTACCCTTCAAGCTCATGAGAACTTCTGATCATACCACTTCCTGTCTGTACAAGACATGCTCCTAAACCACCTGTTGCCTTGTGTTTAACAGGTCTGTATGCATCTTCTCTCTTTATTGCTCTTCAGGTCTTTAGCTTTGCACACAATTTTATACCTGTCCCCCTCCTACCTCTTACAATGCCAACCTCATGTGCAATGACTAGAGCTATGACTGAAGATCCTAGAAAACATATAAACCAAAATGAATCCTTCTGAACTACCTTACTCTGCTTCTCAGCTGAATTCTCAGGACAGCCTTACCATCTGAATGGCTATTTACAGTCTGGAAATGGTTCCTCTACAAACACCATGTATGTACCTAAGAAAGCTTCCAAAAACTAAGGTTTTTGTCTGGCCTTGCCTCTGAAGGTCTTTGAGATCTTGGGCACAGGCACTCCCTCTGGATTCCTCTGCCCATTAGCAGAAGGCACACCTTCCTGAGATCACTGACAGTAAGAAAGTCGATCAAAGATAACATAGAGTTTTTTGTTTGTCTGTCTGTCTGCCTGTCTGTCTGTCTGTTTGTTTAAATTCACAGAGGCTGAAAAGGTAGGAGTAATAGCTAGGGGTGAGTGTTGAATGCTAACAGTGATGACGTTGGTGGTGGAAATTATAATAATATCTGACTTCCTGATTGTTTACAATTTGCCAAGTGATACTGTAAACACATGACCTATTTAGTCACTTATTCTTTAAAATAATCTTATGAATTAGCTATTATCCTCAATAAACAGAAAAGGAAATCAAGGTGTGGGCTTAAAGAACTTACCAAGGTCTAGGTAGCTAATAAGTGGTTAAGTCAGAATTTGAAGCTATGCTGTCTGGCTCTAGAGCAGGCACTCTGAAGCACTTCACCATAACCTTTAAATCATATCCCAGCAATTGGTGTTAGGTGTATTTCCTGAGGAGATGGGCTGGTATCCTCAATCTCTGAACAATGGGCCAGTACTATTATTCTGTTTGGATGCTGGTTTGCAAGGGGCATTGGAAAATCCTCCTTATTCAGGCCTCAAAATGTTCTTAGACCTTTTATGGCAATGCTTTCTTCAACTGGAAATAAAAATGTGACTTGCCAATTTGTCATCATAAAACTAGAGTTTAGACTATTCCATGTATTCTGAAAGGTAATTAACAAATTATAACAAGGAGTAAAAAGAGAATTTTCACACTTTCCTAACTTTCTGTGAGAGATGGAGAAACTAGTGTTTTCGTGCTCCATTATGAAAGGGGAAGCTGCAGCTGGATGCCCTTGATGTCAACTTACTTGAGTATAAAAGAGGAAATAGGTTATGCCAATGTTGGGGAAGTTACACCCAAGTTGTGTCCATAGGTTGACCATGAACTGACTGACCTTTGTACTTCCTACAATGCTGGTGGTGGTCTGAGGGGTTTGGGAGGTCATGGAAACCTTTACTGTTCTTGCTTTTGGAAAAATAGAAAGAACTAAACAATTCTTCCGTAAACAGCTGAAAAACCAATATAGTTAATATCATAGTATTAATTAGTACTATTCTTAGTGGAAAATAAAAGGGAGTTTGTTGAAAATTTCTCTTAAGTGAAGTGTCTTGAAGTTCTGAATTATTAAAACATTGACTTAAAAAAATTCCATTTATTAATTGACAGCCTGACAAGGAGAAATAAAAGATCCCTTGATATTTGGAGAATTTCCTCACACATCTTCAATAGTCCCTGGGTGGTTGATAAAAAATACCCTGCCTCTCTTTAACCTTGTCTTGGTAATTGGCCTAGTGGTAACTGAGACCCTTTGACCAAATGGGTATTATATCATCCACAGTGCTTAAGACTTTAAGACTCAAAGTGCTGATGATCTTGAGAAAATTTGATGCTTAAAAAGCATCATTAGCCAAGTGACCTTGGCCACAAAACCAAGAGTTGTTCCTTTTTATATGGACAATATCAAATTCTAGCTGTCCATCTAAAGCCTAGTGAATGCATGTGGAATTGAATTTATGATTTAATCCTAGTTCTCTTGTGTAACTACAGTCCCTGATGACTAATGTAGTTTCTATGTACAAATGACTCAGGGAAGGGAAACTGCTTCAGCCTCTCTGTCTCAGACACATAGCACCTTGACCAGCACTTGCTTGATAAATGTCAGTTTATTCCCTCGGCCTTACCTGAATTCACATGGTAATGCAGTTTCACCCGAGCTACTTTAAAAAATTAAACTTTGTTGTTGTTGCTTTTCATGTTGAAAATAAAATAAACCTAACCTGAAATCTGGGGTTGTGTTTGTCTGCAAAAATAGAAAAGTCTAGGGAAAAAAAGCCAGTGGATTTTGATTAAAATTTTAGTGAGCAACTTCTGGCCACACTTTTCAAAGAGGAACGTCTCTAAATGCTTATGACTCAGAGACCCGATAGGAGGGATTGGTGTATTTTGTGTCTTCATAGATTTTGGTAATTTCTATAGTTCTTTCTTTTTTGCTATTTCTTATTCCATAGTTGTAAAAACAATTTAGAATCAACTTGAAAGCAGAGAGACAGACTTTTACCATTTGGATGTTGCCAAAGGGATCGAGATGTATATATGTATCCCTCCCCCCGGGAACAAAAGTACTTCAAGGTACACTGTGTGTAATAAGGAAATGCTTCTTAGCAGAAGTTTCCTTGTGATTGAGTGGAGATGAGACCCATCTGATCAAATGGCTGATGACCCAACAATGGGTCTGAATGTGCTAGGATAGACTGGGCGAAGGTGGTTTTCTTATTCATTCAACAGCCCAAGAGGATATTGTCTTTGATTAGGAGAGAGAGGGAGGGAAACAGCAGAGGTGAAATGTTAATGAAGACCTGGCTCAGGACTGAGTTTTTTGACCATTAACTCCTGTCACTCAGTGACTCAAGGTGGAACTAACCTGCGAGCCAAAAGCCTGGAATGTTTCTTTGCCTTGTGGAATAATCCAGCTTAAAAACCCTGTGTATCCCTCTGAAGCTTTCTGACAGCTTGCCTCCCTCAAGGGGAAAACTAAATCGGATTTAGTCCTTGTTCTCTTTTTTGCAAATAAATTCCTTTCTGATAAATAGGGTTGCCCGGCTGCAAGCTAACTTGCAAATTGAGGAACTTGGAAACAGTGTCTCTTCCTGTGTAGGTCTCTATTATCCCTCCTGCCACGGTGTGAATGTGCCCCCCCCCACATTCATATGATAATCTTTAACCCACAAAGATGCTGATATTAGGAAGTGAGGACTTTGGGAAGTGTTTAAGTCATAAGGATGGAGCCTTTATGAGTGGGATTAGTGCCTTATAAAAGAGGTTCTAGAGAGATCCCTTGCCCCTTCTGCCATGTGAGGGTATAATGAAGAGTCTGTGACCTGTAAGAGGGACCTTACTTGACCATGCTGACACTCTGATCTCAGACTTCCAGCCCCCTGAAATGTGAGAAACACATGTCTGTTTTTCATAAGCTACCGGGTCTGTAGTATTTCAGGATAGGAGTCAGAATGAACAAAGACACTTGTTTATCTTTCCCCTTTTGTCCCTCCCTCCTCTGATGAATTCCACCTGTCTTAGAATTCATTACTGCATTTGTTCATCTTTTGAAACATGTTCTCTGAGAGCCTACTATGTGCCAGGCATTGTTTTCGGTTCTGGGGATGTAATGGCAAACAAAACAGAGCAATTCTCTACCCTCAAGGAGCTTACCTTGTAGCGCTCTGAAGTTTGGCTGAACCCTGGCTCTTCTATTGACAGCTTTGTAAGTATGGGGAAAGTTACTTAACTGAGCTGTGCCTCATTTTCTTCCGTATAAGGGGGTAATATTAGTCCTCACCTCGACGGGTCTTTATAAGGATCAGATAGGATAATATATGTAGAGCATTTACAAACAAAGTATGTGGCCATGAGCCAGGGTCCTCCCCATGCTGGTATTCTCATTGCTGTTAGTACAACCATCACGTTCTTTGTCCCTGAGATGCTTATTGACTCATCATTTGCCTGGTGACCTGAGAGACCACTTTAATTCATGCCTCATTTTCAGGGCCAAGGAGCAAGCAGGGGGCCTCTCTGAAGAGGCCCAGGGAGCAGAAGTTGTGAGAGTGGCACATGACTGCTGTAGGGAAATACACTATCCAACATACTGCAATGGGTCCTGCTGGAAAAATGGGCACTGATACCCTTGATATACAAGAGATGCGAGCAGAAACAGATCAAAACGAGGCTAAGCGGCGCTTTGTGAATCCACGGCCTGTTCGCACAGTAGCAAAGTCGAGTCTATCGCCTTTGCAACAGGCAGCCTGTCCCTCTTCTATATTTATAGTATACTTCCAGAAGATTCTGGAATCCAGAAGATTCCAGAAGATTCCAGAAGATTCCAGTAGCAGATTCTTCTCTGCCTCTACTTACCTGCTTCCTGATACTTTAAAACTTTTTGATGCTGGTAAAAGAGGTAAATCATTTCAGATATTTTTTCAGACATACCCAGTTCTACTTTGGCAGTGTCCGTTGGTCCTTTACGCCTTGCAGGTAACTTTTCTGGTTTCTGACAAGTATCATGATAGATTACTAGCTTGAGGTAACTTCTGTCTCTTCACACTATTGATTTTACAAAAATCCAGGCTTTCATAAACTTGGATAGCCATATACTTAATATCACTTGTCCTTAAAACAACACTTGTCTAGGGAACAATCACCACACTTTATACAGTTACTAAATCAATGATGTATTTCTTAAAGCAAAAAGAATGTTTAAAAATCATCTTTTTCTAACATAGGGGAAAAGCAAATCCTAACTTTTCATGTTACTCTGTTTTCAATAACCCTCTGGATTTTAAAACAGAGTAATTTTAAACAAAGTACTTAAAACAAAGTAATTTTTATTTATTAATCATTATTAATTGATAAATAAAATTTATTGCATAGGTAGTACCTATTTTTATGAACCAATACTGGTGTACAAAGAAGTGTTCCCTTTTTTCCCACCCTTAGGTTTTTTGGTTCTAAATTAATATTCTTCATCAGTTTTTGTCTACTCAGTCTTGAGGTGACAACTTCGTTTTTGGTTAGCTAGATATGCAACCTGGACACAGGTGTTTTTTTAGAGTTTATTTCGGTTGCACAACTATTTTTCTTTTTTTTTTTCTCTTCACATGAACAGTTAAAAGAAGGTTCTAATCCATCCCTGTCTAGCATCAATTTTGTGACTTTGAAAGATAATTTAGTTTCTGAAGATTTTGTTTTCTTTATTAGTAAAGTGAAGGGCTGACCTTCATGATCTCTAAGGTGTTTTTGCTATCTCTACAATTCCCTGGATCTTTTGAAATCCATCCCCCCAAACCCCCCCCCCCCCAACTCCCTGACCCCAGGGAGCTATCTGGCATTTCTTAATAAAAGTACAAGGCTTATTCCATGAGCAAGGCAGAAATCAGTTGCACTACTCTAAGTAAGTAATTAAAAATACTTGAACAATGAAATACACTTGACAATAAAACTATATTGACTTTGACTTAATTCTCCTTTGGTACTTTGGAAGGCACTCCTGGCTACTGGAAAGTTTCAGACCACTCTGGAAGCACTGTCCTCATTGGTGCAGATACAATATTTGACTGGCATTCCCAGGGATTTTTTTGTTTTTGTTCTAAATCTCCAAATAAATTCCAGTATCAACGCATTGATTTATTATCTGCCTCTATCTCATTAAATACAGACCATAAAGAACAAAACAATGATATTCAATTATTCTGTATTCTGATTATCAGAAATTCAGATTAAGGAATCTTTATTTTATGGGTTTCATGAATGAGATGAATGAGTTATTCGTTAATGGGTGGTTGGGCTACGTTCAGAAAACCCTTTTTTTTTTTATAAAGGAAGAAAATACTGATCTGTGGATCTCAGTGTACTAAATTGGGGCTAGAGGGGGCAGAGAAATTGCTTTATGCTGACTGCTGAGGACACATGGGTTCCTTATTATGGGAGTGTGCTGTTATAAGTTTAATTAAAAACAAAACAAAACTGCCCACATCTTTTTTTTTTTTTTTGAGAGACTGTTTTATTCCACATTCCCCTCCCCTCTGTGTGAGAAAACCTTTGAGAATACATTGTCAGCTTCTTACCTTGAAGAAGGTCATTGTTGATCCATCTCTGACCGCCCCATATTCTATCTTGGTTTGTTTTGCCAGATCATCGGCTGAGTCTATGGGGGATTCCATTCTCTCTACTGTCAGGAAGGCAGCCAGATTGGCAGTGTAGGATGAAATGATGATTAAGGTGAAAAACCACCATATCCCTCCAACTATTCTGGTCGATAGAGCTTTGGGCATCAGCTCTGATCCTGTGATGGTATCACCAGAGTAAGAGTGTTAAACAGAGTTAAGAGAAGAGGGAAGACTCATGATTTGACACTAGTCTAGGGAGATAATGTATTTTTATGTCAAAAACATTATAAAGCCATTAAGGACTCTTTTGTGTGTAGGTGAAATAGAAGTGGTTTTTTTTTTTTTTTTGAAAATAGAGCAACATCTAAATGATCTTTTATCACTAATTGCAACTATTGCTTAAAATATAATTTATCAACATTTGATGGTATTAAATTTTTTTAACCCTGACCTATTCCATGTCTAACATTTATGGAGTTAGTTTAATTGCTTAGGTTTGGCTTTATTTGCTTGTTTTTGTTAAAAAGTCAATTCCAAGACCTTGGGGCTTTTACTAAACTATCTGATATGCATCTTATTGTGTGAAATAAAATGTTATCAGTCTTTGCACAACTATGAAAGCTTTGAAACACTAACTTATTTTTGATTGAAGAATTTTTGATTTAAAGATGAAAGAATGTGAGAAACTTTTATAAAAAATTAACATATTATGCCATTTGTTCCATATACTTTAACAAAACTTTAGGATTTTACAATCAAATGAAATAGAATAAAACTACACTTGGCAGTAGATAAAACAATTTTCATTGTTTTATGTTACTTTTAAAGTCAAAATTTTTTTTCTAATGTATATTCTTGTGTGACTGAG